>NW_020954590.1:21419827-21525102 GCF_900497805.2 Vombatus ursinus
TAGATAGATAGATAGATAGATAGATAGATAGATAGATAGATAGATAGTAGATATACATATTGGCATTTACCATGTCAGAAATTAAAATATCAGTAGTATTATGAGAATAGTTTTTACCTCAAGGATCCAGTGAAATGGTTTGGTCCCCTATCCATACTTGAACCATTGACCTATAGAGTGTCTATTTCAGAGTAAATCTCAATTTTAAGGTCTTGCAGATATGTATGTGTTTATTGGTGTGTGTATGTGTGTGTGTGTGTATGTGTGCACGTGAGTGTATGTGTGTGCATGTGTGGACTTGTGATTTCCTCAGTGGAGGGAATTCCTAGTATAAAAACTCCTCCCATCTGAAATAGGTCAGCAACTAGTATATAACTTGCAGTCATAGAGATTGCATGTGGCCCTGAAAGGTTGAGACTTGTCTATAGTAACACAGGAAATGTCAAAGGTAGGATTTAAAACCAAGTCTTCCTGACTCCAAAGCCCTACCTTTGTACATTATTCCAGGCAACCTGTCTGAGAGACTGTGGTAGCTTATTTTGCCAACTAGCTAACTTTCTCATTATTGCATTTAAATTATGAAAAGAGAGAATTTAAAAAGGCTAAAAATAGTAGTGGCAAAGTAAAACTGAAATATGAATCATAGATTTTGAACTAAAAGGGATCTTAGATATAATTTATCTTAACCCTCTTATTTTACAGATGAGAAAACAGGCTCAGAGAATTAAAAGTCACCTTTTACCTTGCCCAAGGTTACCCAGGTAGTATAGCTGGTTTTGTATGTATTTTTTGCATGTTGTCTCCCCCATTAGATTGTAAGCTCCTTGTGGGCAGAGGCTATCTTTTGCCTCATTTGTAGCCCTAGAACTTAGCACAGTAAATGGCACATAGTAGGAACTTATTACGTTTATTGAGTGATTCATTAGACTTTAAGTGAAAATTTAGTTGTCAAGCATTTGCAAATGCTTCCAACACTAAAACCACTGAAAATTCATGGAATTTCCTAGGAGACAGGGTACCTCAGAGGACAGAAACATTGGTTATTCATGGAAACGTCTGCAAAAACACTACAGTAATGGTACCAAAACAAAAATGTACTTTTTTGCAACAAATGAAGCAAAACAACTTCCTCTTGAAAATAATTCCACACAGCGAATAAATCTTTGCAATGACAATAATATTTGGCTATGATTACTAAACAAGTTCTTGACAATGCAGTAACAGAGTATACATAAAAAATATGTTGGTATACTATCACTCCTGTTCTTCAAATGGTGAAACTGAGGCTTAGAGAAGGTTATGGAACTTGCCCAAGATATATGGCCACCACGTGGTGGGGAAGAATTTGAAATTTCCAATACCAATAGCGATATGACAAAACTTCTGAAACCTCAACATCTCTACATGTCATCTGAGTATTGAGAACAAGCTATGGATCTAGAAGTGTTTCAAGATGATTGATTTTGATAGCAAAAGATTCACAATATATGATATTGGTCCACCTCGACCTCATTCTGTAAATTAAAGGTGGCTGCCCTTGACAATCTGAGAAGCACTTCTGAACAGCCCATGGCATTTCCTCAAATAGAATAAGACCTTTTCAGTACCATTCTTAGCAAGAGTAGTATGGCATCTTTGTCACATGACCATTCTACCTGTTTCTTAGAGAAAAGTATTTCCTTAATTAGTGAAGAAGGTTTACCTCCATGTCTTAGAGAATGCTAAGAGAATACACCTAGGTGGACTTCATGTTGTTGCTCCTAAATGGCACTGGGGGACCACTATATCACCCTTTACCTCTCGCAGATAATTACCCTCACCTACAACTTGTCAATGGTAGGATTTTCTAAAAAAGCCCAAGAAGACTTTTGAGATCCCACTCTACCCTCCTACTTCACCTTAAAGCTGGGAT
This sequence comes from Vombatus ursinus, assembly GCF_900497805.2. Taxonomy (NCBI): domain Eukaryota; kingdom Metazoa; phylum Chordata; class Mammalia; order Diprotodontia; family Vombatidae; genus Vombatus; species Vombatus ursinus. Next base: position 21,421,740 of record NW_020954590.1, read on the forward strand.
TGTTAACCAGAAGATCTGCTGGTTCCAAGAGGTACAAGGATCCATGAAATAATGTCAGCTCTCCTCACATCTAAAATCAGTACTTTGATTTCTGCCCATTGGATTCCTTTTGAAGGACCTAGGTGCACATATTTGGATGAATTAGATGTAATTAGCAACCCACCAGTATACACATATACATATACATTTACAGACACATCAAGTACTCCATTTAATCACAATAAGACCTATGGTATCTTCCTTCAGAACCCCCACTCTTCTTGACTGTCCTCTGAGAGCTGATGAAATGGTGGGAGAGAAATGGTATAAATTAAAAAGAATCGTGTTCAGCCAATCTCTGCTGCCAAACTATGGCATTCATCCAAATCAGGAAACTGACCAAGGAAGGACTGGCTTCCTTTCCACCATAAGGGAATAGTAAAGGGATGGTGGATCACTTTACTCCACGTTCCCAAACTCACCTTTACCTTACCTTCTACCCTATAACCCACCTATTTGTAACTATTGTGATTAAACTCCCAGGTACTTGGGTAGTACAGATCTTAACTGATGTATGGAGCACACTTCTGAGTACTTTATGGATTTGGGTCTAGGCACAAATGAGAAAGTCCAGCAGAGATTCTGTCACACCATGGTGGTAGTTGAAACAATCAATGTCTACCGTTTTTAGTTCAGTCCAATGGCTCAAGAGAACAAATCCCTGGGAGTCTGAGTGAGAAAACATGGTGAGGCATTATGAGCTTAGAAACAACTAATTTCATTTTTCTTCTCTTTGAAGTACATTTTTTGTTGTTGTTGTATTTTGAAATACAACTCCAGGTTGGTTAACTGGCATACTACAATCCAACAATCATGTAGGATTCAGGTAAGATAGCCCTACATTCCTATTATTCCTAGATGAACTCCCTAACACAGGTATGCTCTGTATCCAGTCATAACACCATCTCAATCCCACATCAGAGCTCTTTCCAGGACTATTGGAACATGTTTACAACAGTCAAGGCAGAGAAATTGGACCCATATAAGTTGATTGATTCAATGGATCATCTTGTTTATAGGATGTAATACCTCCCTCCTTCCCCAGTAGGATCTATGCGTTGTTCAGTCCAGAGTGGGGGGGGGGGGGTCCATTGGGAATTCTTACAACAGAACTATATTGGAGAGTTTCTATGGACATCCAATCATCATAACAACAAAGTGTGGTGGCAGGGATAAAATAGCTGGGAGGAAGAAGCATAGGCTCAGAATAGGAGTCAGAGTTGAGGGGCTTTGCTACCCAACCTCTAGATGTTTGCAAAGTCCAGCAACAGCAGCAGGATGGGAAACAGCAGGAGTGAAGAAGCCCAGAGTTCATTAATGAAAGTTAGATCATTGTTACTTATGCTGGTGAAAGAATAAGAATTTTGATCTTGGGACCTAAGAAACAGTTGGATGATTTCAGGGTCTCCAGGATTTCCTTTACATAATGCCGCATTTGAATAATGTGAGTAAATTACCATTTCTGCTGCTCTTTTTTCTGCCATTCTATTTAAATATTCAGATGATATCTCCTAATGCCAAGCAAATTTTACATTTTGAATGGTCAGAGACAACAAATAGTCACTAATGGTTTGATATCAATATGGAAAGGCATATGGAGTGTAGTTCCCCAGAGATTCATGCTCATCTCTCTGGTGTTTGGCATTTTTATCAATAACTAGGATGAAGGTGTCATGCTTACCAAACTGACAAATCAGTCAACAAGGATGTATTGAGCATTCACTATGAGTCAGGCACTATTTTATGTGTTAAATGACATACAATTGTGAAAGATAGCTTACATTGGATGACATTCAGGATCTGAATGTTTTCAACAGGTTAGAATGTTGAGCCAAATTTAATTGTATTAGATAAGTTTCAATGTAAAGTTTTACATTTGAACTTAAAAAATCAGTTTGCAAATACTAGATAAAGAAAACATGGCTTGAGAGCATTTTATATGGAAATTAGATATAGGGAAAGGGAGTTAATGGATGACAAGTTTAATTTATGTCAACAAAGTGATATGAAAGTGTATGAAGCTCATGCAGTATTTGGCTAAATTAAAGGGTGATCATATTCAGGACCAAGGAGGTCATGGTTCCACTGTATCCTCTCCTTTTCAAAGTATATGTGGAATATTGCATTCATTTCTGGTGCCACATTTTAGGAAGAATTTGGCAGCGGTATTGTGAGACTCAAATGAGATAATGGATGTAAAGCACTTAGCAAACCTTAAAGCACTATATAAATTCCAGTTATTATGATAATTATAATAATTATTATTAGTCTATGGTTACCAGGCTTCCAGTTTGGTGATGACTTCATTTCCTAAACCTTCTATTGCACTCCTGCTGAACTCAGGCAATTTTTATAGAGCACTATAAGGGTGGCCTGGTAAATGTTTAATGACTAAGCTCTCCGAGAGAAAAATATGCACATACACTTAAATCTGTATTATTAACATTTTATTAAGTCTAGACAATCACAAAACAATAAATCAAGTCCTGATTTATATCGCCAATTTCTGAAATACAAATGCTCACACTGAAAATTTAACAAAGGGCTCTGTACGTTGGCTAGAGCTGGTTCCAGCACATCCTCTGGATATTGGTAAGGCACTAAGTGGCTGAGGAGGATGACCAGGATGATTAAGGGCTTCAAGTTCATGCTATATGAGGATCAATATCGGGTACGTTTTTCTTTGGGGAAGATGATCAATATAATATCATATATCATAATAATAACAATGGATAGCATTTATATAGAATTGTAAGGTCTGAAAAGAACTTTATATATTATCTCATTTGATAACCATCATCAAAGTTAACTCTTGGGTATAATTAAAAAGTTTAATTTGTCAGCTGAATATAAGACATAACTCAAACATGAACACCTTTTTTGGTTTTGTTTTGTCAGAAGATAGAGTATATATAAAGCAGATTAAATGGCTGTATGGTTTCAGGTCAAGAGAAAAACAGCCTTCAATTCCTTCATGAGAATTCTTCATGTTGAATCTTGAACACAAAGGGAATTTAATTTATATGTTTAGAGTTTATAAAAACTTGTGATTTTCAAGCAGTTCTAAGATTATGTGGCTTCTGTGTGCTAGCACACAATATGTTTATTAACTCTTAATTGGAGTCTTTGCTCCATGCACCTGCTGATAGATGCTTGCAGTTTCAATAGCCATTAAGTGTATCACAGATATCAGAAATAGCTGTAATGTGCCATAGTGATAATTTAATCAATATTTTCTATTTCCAGTGAAGGCACTGAGTTCTAGAGAAGTTAAGCAATTTGCCCAAAGTAATTCAGAGAGTTAATGGAGGAGAACAATACAATAGCTTCCAGTAGGATACGTCTTCCCCCATATTATGCTACTTCCCATTACTTTCTTTCCTTATGTTATCATCATCATCATCATCATCATCATCATCATCATCATCATCATTATAATTATAATAATAATTATTATTGCTATGGACTGATACCATATTGCATTTTTTATTCTCTTTGCATCATTATTTGCATTATTTAATAGGAATTAGCATGTATATATATATATACACTCTGTGTAATAGAACATAAACATTTTCAGAAAGATGAAGATACTCTCTGGTGATATTAAAACAATATACTTTTATCCTGAAAATCTATTGTTTTAAAAATAATAATAAAATCAAAATGCCGAGTAGGAAGAGTTTGTTAGAATAAACTAGGAATCATTAGCTTAAAGAAAAGACGATATGATAGCTGAATTCGAACATTTGATGAACTATCATATGGAACATGAATTTAGTCTTGGTTTGCTAGTCATCAGATGGCAAAGTTAGGACCAATGGGTCAAAGTCACCAAGGAGCAGTTTTCAGATGATAAAATAAAAAAAAAATCTCAATAATTATAGCTGTCCCAAATTAGAATGAGCTGTCTGAGGAGGTAGTGGGCAGAGGCAAGATGACCACTTGTCAGGGATGTGGCAGAGATGATTGTTGCTCAGGAGCAGGCAGGAATAGGTGAACTCAGGATCTTGTATCTAAGACTTTGTGACCTTTCACTTAATAGCTTTAACCGCTGATGAGTGGTAAGTGTGAAAATCTTAAGGACATGTCCTATGCTTTGTAAATTGATGATACTATTGACTTATGATGAAAAAAATTGACTCCTCTGAGTAGTAGTGATATAGACAAAAAGAAATCTCTTCCAGTTCTCATCCATTTATATTTAACTGGGTATATTTTTAATTCATCTATATTTTATTGAGTAATGCTCCTTGTGATCAGGAGCTTGCATTTGTGAGGTGTCTAGTGAAGTTGCTGTTTAGAGGCATGTGTGGAACAGATGGAAATTCACTGACTTGTATTGGATGATCATACTTAGAACTTAGGCCCCATTAATTAACACCATACTCTGATATAATATTCATCCATTAACAAGTAGCCTTAGTTTTCATAGGTGTAACACATGACAAGGGATGCTTTACATAAGGAAAGAAAGAATGAAAAAAAAAATTTATTAAGTACCTACTATGTACTAGGCTCTATGCTAAGCACTTCACAAATACTATCTCTTTTGATCCTCCCAACAACCTCAGAGGTAGGTGCTATTATTATCTCTATTTTATAGTTGAGGAAACCGAAGTAGACAGACTTGTCCAGGCCACACAGTTAATAAATATCTTAGTCTGGATCTGAACTCAGCTCTTCCTTACTCCAGACGCAGTGCTCTATTCACTGTGCCCCCTAGCTGCAATAAGGTAACAATTAGGTTTCATAAGATGAGCATTTCAAAAAATTTGGTCCAAGCTAAAAATTTCCCCTTTATACTGAGTTTAAGAAGTTGATTTAAAAACAAAAAAAAACAAACAAACAAACAAACAAAAAAGAAAGATTAGTGATCTGGCTTAACCATCAATCAGGAGACTTTTGCTTATGAATCTGATTAAAGTTGTAGGCAAATGTCCTTCATTTGGAAGAGGACCAATGACATTACAGGGTGATGTCTTAATTTGAGAGTGAATTGGATTTAAGTAAGGCAGAGTTGTAAAAAATTGTTAGCCTCACTCTCTCTTTCAGAGACACCAAAGTCCAGTGGTAGGACAAAAGTCAGGATGACTGGCCATCACCTGGGATACAGTAGATGACCTTGGCATCTTTTATGTCTGACCAAGATCTAGGGGTGGAGAACCTGCAACCTCAAGGCCACATGTGACCCTCTAGGTCCTCAAGTGTGGCCCTTTGACTGAATCCGGACTTCACAGAACAAATCTTCTGTGGCTTCCAGGCTCCAGGTTCCCCACCCCTGCCTAAGTCCTCCACAGTGCCTGCTTCAGTTGCCTTCATGGCCATTGGAACAAATTGTTCTCATCTGCGTATTTGGTCAAGGGAAGTTTTCATATGCTTTGGGTAGACACCCCCCTAACTCACCGATGGGTTGCAAGGCTTGCTGGTCACCCTCAGCCTGGCTTAGCCCATCTGCCCAGATGGTTTTACTGGGTTGTGGCTGCTACGTACACCAGCTTCTTGGAGCCATAGGTAAGAGTTAGTGAAGGGGGGATATTAAAGGTGAATGAGCAGCCCTGAAAAGGGCTCAGCAAGCCTTCACACCAGAGGTGCTAGTCCTCCCTGAACACCCCATAAGCCTGAGAGAAGTTCCTTTTACATTTCTTCCCGGTTGATGGGGGGCTGCTGAGTTGGCATTAAGAGTTCTGCTTCTACCTCAAGAGGAGAAAAGAGGAAATAAACATTTTTTAAGTTATCTATGATCTGCTAGGCACTTTGCTAAATGCTTTACAAATAGTATTTCATTTGATCCTTACAACAACCGTAGGAGATAGGTACTATTATTATTTGGATTTTATAGTTGAGGAAACTGGAGTAAACAGAAGTTAATTGCCTTGCCTGGAGTCACATGGTTAGTAAGCAGGTGAGGCCAAATTTGAACCCAGATCTTCCAGATTTCAGGAAGTTCAGCTCTAGATACACTGGACTACTAGCTGCCTCTGGGTGAGAGGAACAGGAGACGCTATGGCTATGGTTAACAAAGGATTCAAAACAAAAGTTAAGAGTATCTGCTTTGCCCCTGCAGCAGCCAGCCATGTGGTTGAAGGCTTCTAGAATCACATAGACTTTGATAAAAAATGCTATATGATTCAGCTGCCATGATTACCCGGCAACAACAAGTCCAGGAGTCACAGGGCCTGGAGTCCAATCCTGGTTTTCCTACTTATTACTCAATTCAATTCAGCAAACATTTATTAAGCACCTACTATATGCAAGGCACTGTACTAAGTGCTGGAGATATAAATAAGAAAAAAGAAGACAGTCCTTAGCATCCTGGAGCTTATATTCTATTGGAGGAAGCTAACACACAAAAGGAAGCTGGAAAGGGGTCACTGACTCTTTATAGACCTTAATTTCCTCGTGTGTCAAAGGTTCTTTCCTACCTTCAATTATGGAATCAAAGAATGTCAGAATTTCAAAGTACTGCAGAGGCATCCAGTCTAACTTGTACTAAGAAAAGAATTCCATAATTTACAAATGATCATCTAACCTTTACTCACTTGAGGGTTTCCAAATAGGGAGAATCCATAATTTCCTGGTTTGCTTCATTCCACTTCTGGATAATGCTAATTTTTAGGAACTTTTTTTCATTACATCAAACTTAATATACTCCTAATTACAATCTATAGACAGAAGGGAAAAAAAGTTTACCTAGTGTGTCTGTCCAACCAAGCAAACTGAAAAACCAAGAATCCACTTAGGCGTGTTTTTATTTTTTTTCTGGTTATTCCTGGAAGGCTTCCCCTCAAAAGGGGTGGGAGGAGGGGTCATTTCCTTACTGAAATAACAAAGGTAACAATGCTGGCAACACTAATACACTCGGCTCAACATACCAGCCTGTTCATTTTTCCAAGAAAAAGTTAGCAAGGCACTGAATTTGGTACCTCTCTGAAAATGTATCCAATTAAACCAACGAAAGAAAAATGTTAGTCCTTCAGCCTTATTCATTGTGTTGATTGGACACCAGCCAGTAATTTGAATAAGCCATCAGGATGATGTGATTTCTAGGTACTAGCCGTGGACGCAGACAAACCTCCAAAAAGAGCTTCAGAACCAGTTAAATAAACAGTGAACAAAAGTGATCACATCCCAAGTGACCAGCTCTTTTTCATCTCCAAAGCTGAGATGAAAAATTGGGTGTTAGGAGAGTTCATAAAAAGGTCTGCAATACAAGGCAAATATGGAGCTATCCATTGTCTTGGCAAATACTTCGATTTGTAACTAGGCCAGCCCTTATCAAACTATTCCACAAGTCTCAAGGAAATATGTGCCAAGGTTTCCCTCTCAAATGTGCAAAACTGAACAAATCTATTAACCCCCTTGTCACTGAAATAATGAATAAGCAAGTGTTATCACTCTGGATAGACCTTCATTGGGTACATTTGAAATGCTAGTAGAATGAGGTCTCCCCTTTGAAAGAATAATGCTAAGATGAAGTTTACCCTCAAGAGAGGGAAAAGGTATTTCATAAGCTTTGCTCAAAAATAATTTCTACATGATGGTACCATCATAGTTATTGACTGAAATAATTTTATTTTATACAGTTATTAATACACTGATTCCATATTAGAATAAAAAGGCAAATTAGAAAGTCATTTTCATATCATTATATCATTTTCATTTTATTTTTTGTTATTAAAATTATCTTCTCATGCTTTGTTGCTAAATGAAATATAAGAGTTGAGAATAATTTTTAATTCCAATAGTCTGGATTGGTTATTTTTACTGAGGTTAGCAGTTCAGGGTGTGTTGTGGAGGTTGGGGGCAGGGAATGGAACAGGGAAAAGGTCAATTCATTAAAATACCTTTTTAAAACAGAATTAACTGGTTGAGTGACTCAAACAAAATAATGGGCTATTAATTTTTACATAAACAGTCTTAGAAATAGATATTCTCAGAAAGATTCTGAAATCTTTTGGCAGAAATTCCTGAAAATCTTAGAAACAAATGTAAAAGGACTTAGGAAGATTGTCACATCTACCCACAAAATGATGCTTAACTTCCTTTTCTCCAACCAACTCACCTTTGTTTTGATCACCTTGGAATTAGAGGTAACAAAATACTAATGGAAGCTAAATTTTGTATAGCATTTATGGTTTGCAGAGAGTTTAACAGAAATAATCAAATATGATCATCACAATAATCTTATGAAGTAAGTGGTATTATTATTTTTCCCCTTTTTAGATAATGAAAGTAAGGGGTGAAATAAGAGGAACAGTTGAAGTGTTTGGCAGATTCCTGGGGTGACAGGTGTCCCAGGGGAGGGGAAAATTGCCCTTAATATATGGGAGTAACAGATGTCCAACAATCTCTAATCAGTTAGCTGGTAACAAGAATTTATTAAGCAATTATTATGTATCAAGCATTGTGCTAAGTGCTAGGATTGTTGTTCAGTCATGTCTAACTCTGACCCCATTTAGGGTTTTCTTGGCAAAGATATTGGAGTTGTTTGCTATTTCCTTCTCTAGTTCATTTTACAGATGAGGAAACTAAGACAAACAAGGTTAAGTGACTTGCTCAGGGTCACACAGCTAGTAAATGTCTGAGACCAGATTTGAACTCAGAAAGGTAAGTTTTTCTGATTCCAAGCCCAGTGCTCTAACCACTGCATCACCTAGCTGCCCCAAGTACTGGCATTCCGGGAAAGAAAAGAACAGTCCCAGTCCTCAAGGAGTTCACATTCTAATGGGGATAGGGGGAGGAGATATAGAGTGAATGGAAGGTAATCTCAGCTAGCCAGTGGAAGGATGTGGAAAAGCTTCATGAAATGAGTGGGATTTGAGCTTGATTGAAGGAAGCCAGAGAAACTAGGAGATGAAAGTGAGGAGGGATAACATAAGGAGGAGGATTATTGGTTTGTGGGAGAGCCAATTTAAAGGAATGAAGATAGGATTTTCTATATGTGAAGAATAGTGAGTAGCATAGGGTCTTCTCCACAGTAATAATAGTATCCCCTTTAACATGTGGGTCCTTCAGAAGACTGACTAGCCTAAACATCAAACACTATGTGGATCAGACTGATACATCCAATGTTCGAAATCCGGAGTTACTTTTCAATGAATGGTTCTTGTCACCACAATCCACTGGTAACTTTCTTTGGTAGATATATGGAGCTAACTTCAACTTCCTAGTTAAACAAATAGTTTGATTAGATTAGAAAAAAAATAATAAAATCACAGAGCATTAAATACATATCATAGAATACAACATTTCCATCTTCTTCTCAGTTCCAACCCCCAAGACAAATCCCACTTTCAAGTTGAAGTTCATTTACTTTTACTCTTTGATCTCCTAAGCTGTGAGAGAGTGAACCTGGAGGTTCAGCATCTTATCATAAATTTCCCATACCCCAGTAAAGTGGGAGAAGGAACACATTTTAATTTACAACAGGATTCAATATAGATTGAAGGGTACAGCTGGAGTTTTTTACGATTCTCTTTGGGCACACCTGTATGCATGAACAACACCAATGCCTTCTGGATCTCCACAACTCATTAATCTGGAACACTGACCTGTCTATCCCTGAAACTGCCATATTGAAAAGGTATACTCCTCACATACTTAGAGAAAATACAAAGCCAAGAAGCAAAAGGCAACAGGCCCATCTTTATTATAACTTCAGCCTCCATTTCCTTCTTCTCTTTCAATCTCCATTGATGTTTCTGCATTTTGTGTCACATTCAGGATACAGACCAATCTGGGTCATGCTGGCACCAGTGACTACCAGAAAATGTCCCAATGCTGGCAGTTCCCATGGAAACATTATCTCTACAGGCCCAGGACAGTATGCCAGCAGACACATGCCCTATATGAATGAATAGAATGTGTGCCACAGTCTTTGTGGCATTAAATATATTGATCCTCTTTTGACATTAGCCATGATAGATGGGGATATCTTTACAATTGTCTTGAATGGTAAATAATTTGTCATCTAAAATTTATGTACATCTGTCATTAGCTCAAGATGTGTATGAGTGTTAAATGCCAAAGGGAGAAAAACAGAAAATAAGACATTGTCCCTCATTTTCAAGGGGCCCCCACATAAGCTCAGTCCATTCAATGAACAATTTTTAAAAGTTAATTCAACATTCCTATTTTTGTGTAATCCTGATGATGAGGTAATGATCATCCAAAGTCCCTTCCTGACCCATGATTCTATAAGAAGTGTCATGTCTTCTATATTTTAACTTTTATTTCAGGAAACTTGCAAAGGGAAGGTGATTACAATGCCATAGAGAAAACATGGGGAATAATGGGGTTCTGAGAGGCTCAACATGAGGCAGCTCACCCCTGACTTAATGTGTGATTTTATTATATCTTTTGTCTCCAGTTTCTTTAGTTTTTCAGAATTGGAAGAGATTGTCACCAAATAATGTTTGTAAAGCCATTTGAGATTGTTGGATGAAGTTGTATAACTAAAACAAAAAAAAAAGTCCAAGGGAAAAAAGTCCCCCTAGAGAGAGAACAGGTGCCCACCACTGAGGGAAAGGGTAAAGATGAGATATCATGCTAGAATCCTTTTAAGTAATGGAAAGTATTGTAAGATTATATTTTCCTTTGGTTGGCTACCCAGTGCCTAGTACAGTGAGGGATTATAGTAAAGACAAATTAATTTTGAGGATGAAATTTCACTCTTGATTAGTCCCCTACTTTGTTCATATATTTTCAGGTGGGACTAATAGCCAGGAAATTTCCAGTGGGACTCACAGTGAAGAAAAATGTAAAGCAGATGGTGTCAGAATAATGTATGGAGGCAGAGCTAGTTAAAGTCTTCTTTGACAGTGATGCCTTTTGAAGTCTTAGTAGCAAACCCCAATGCCAGAGTGTCACCAAGACTCTCAGTTTGTTGCAATCAAGAATTCTGCACATTTTTTTTGTCTAATCATGACTTTAGCCAAAACAGCTTTGAGACAGATTTTCAGTGCCATTTGAAAGCATGGGAAAATGTGGTGCATAGCTGGTTTCAGTGCATTTTTCCCCTAGGTTCCTGGTTGCCAGCCTGAAGTCCCTGCTGTGGTCAGATGTCCAAGTATGATGTGCCAAAGGTATTTCCATTAGAAATACTGAGAAAATGCTGTTTCTAGTGGCATGGCAAGAGCAAATAGAGGAAAAGCCAACTACTCTGTAATCTGTAATCTCATGCCTGGGCTTCTCAAAAGGAAACAAGCAAACACAAAAGAGTGTGGCAGGAAAGAAACCCCCAAATTTTATCTAATTTTAATTTTATCTAAGGTTAATTTTATCTAAGATTCTTCATGAAGTGCTCCAAAATTATAGCATTTCATATTTTAATAACTCCAGGAGACCTTATGAGAAATATTCATGTATCAGGCTCATTCCATCTCCAAATCCTTTGTTCTATGTGGTCATAAATATTTAAAGAGGACCTATTTTGGGAACTTTTTAGTTATTCATTGATTAAAATATATATTTATTGATATATTTATTAATCTCTCTCGACCTTCAGATTTCCATCTTCAACTCTCTATTAGATAACTTAAACTGGATGTCCTGTGAACATCTTAAACTTAATACGTCCACAATAACTCATTATCTTTCCTTCCAGGCTCTACCATCTTTCCTAATTCCCTTATTGCTGTTGAGGATATCACAACCCTCACAGTTATCTAGACTCACAATCTAGATGTCGTCCTTGACTCTTCCCTTTCTCATTTGCCGAATGCAAGCTGCTGCCAAGTCTTAATTGATTCTATCTTTCTAGTACCACTCATACATGCCCTCTTTTTCCCTCTGACCTCACTGGCATCCTAGAGCAGGCCTTTATCACCTCACACCTGAGGTGATAATCTCCTTCTATTGGTTAATCTCCCAGCTTCAGGTCTCTCTCCACTCCAGTCAATTCTCCACTCAGCTGTCAAAGTGATCTTCCTAAAGTGCAGGTGTGGTCATGTTACTCCTCACATCCCTACTTGATAAACTTTAGTGGCTCCCTATCACCTTCAAAATCAAATATAAAGACCACTGTCTGGCATTCAAAGTCCTTTATAACCTGGGCCCTTCCTACCTTTCCAGTTTTCTTTTATACCTGCTCCCCTCACCTCCTTCCCTCATGCATGTGACACTGGCCACCTTGCTATTTCTTGACCAAGACCCTCCAACTCCTGATTCTGGGTATTGTTACTAGCTGTTCCCCATACCTGGAACTCTCCCTCTTGATCTCCGACACCTTGATTCTCTGGATTCCAAGTCCCAGCTAAAATCCCACCTTCTATAGGAAGCCTTTCTGGGTCCTCTCTTAATTCTCTTGCCTTTCCTATATTGATTATTATCCAAATCATCCTCTATATAACTTATTTGTGCAGAGTCATTTGCTCATCATCTTCCTCATTAGATTGTAAGCACTTTGAGAGCAGGGACCATCTTTTCCTTTCTTTGTATCCCCAGTATTTAGTGCTTGGCCCATAACAGGCACTTAGTAAATGCACATTGACTGACTGACTCTATCATGCTGACTCCACTAAATGAAATCCATGTCTTCTTATCTGTGTGATCCTCATTCAAATTCTTCCAAAATTCTTCCCCAATGGCTCTATCCAATAATCAAAGAGGCTTCATCATGGTATCAGACAAATGGAGCATGTGAACTATCCTTTAGTTATCTCTCACACTTTCTCTATGATGAAGTCACTCCTTTTTTCAGGTCGTGTTTCTCTCTGACGGTACTTTCTGCCCTGCTCCTCTTGCAACATTTTTTGTTAGTAACATTCAGGAGCCTACATAATCTCACTTTGCATCCTTCCATTGCCCAGTGGGCAATCCTTAACTTGAATTCTTCAGAGACTACAGTATTAGAAAATTTGCTCTCAAACAACATTGCTGGAAGAATATTGAGATTAAAGATGGGACTTTGTTTCAGCAGAAATTTAGGAATAATTAAAAGTGAGACAATATACTAAAGGCAGCCCTAACCCATATCCTACTTATTTTAAATTTGAGCTCAGGTCAAATCACAAGGTCTATCCTAAATATATGTACCAGTGGCCCATCATTATGGTTTATTCATCCAACTGCATGTAATGGCCTATATAACATCCACTCCATGAACTTGGTTTTTATTATGTGAATAGATTTCTTTTGAATAAGTATGAATCTCATTAGGGGACTCAGCAATATTATTGGCCTTAACAAAATAAAAACAATGCTTTGCACAAACAAGAGTAACTAGAGAACCTCACTATCTGTTGTGTGTTCCTATTACGTTTTGACTCTGCATCAGACATATCCCATGCCAGGAAAAAAACAAAGGAAGCAAGTAAGCAAACATTTATTAAGTGCCTACTATGTGCCAGGCCCAGTGCTAAGCACTTCATCTCATTTGATCCTCACAAAAACCCTGGGATGTAGATGCTATTATTATCTCCATATTAAAGTTGAGGAAATTGAGGCAGACAGAGGTTAAGTGATTTGATCAGGGTCATACAACTGGTTAATAGCAAACTCAGGTGTTCTTGTGCTGTTAGGTGGCACAGTGGATAATCGAACACTGGGCCTGGAATAACAAAGACCTGAGTTCAAATCTGGTCTCAGAAACTAGCTAGTTGAATGACTCTGGGCAAGTCACTTAACCCTGTTTGCCTCGGTTTCCTCATCTATAAAATGAGCTGGAGAAGGAAATGGCAAACCATTCCAGTATCTTTGCCAAGAAAATCCCAAACAGGGTCACAAAGAGTCAGACATGCCTGTAACAACAACTTTCTGACTTCAGGCCTAGTGATGTATCTGTCGCATCACCATCTGTCTCAGTGGCAAATATAGTAGCCACCATGCATTTCCCTGATTTGTCTTTTCTCTGATATTAATAGAGAGGCAAAAAGCAAGGTTATTTATGTTACGTATTTGAAATTATTTTATACGATTCTTTCATAAGCAGAGTGAGGTGTTTTGTTGAGAGTCACTATGATGGCATTTTGCTCTTTGGATCAAATGGTTTCTGCTTGCTTATTTGTTTTATTAAGCAATAAGCACACAAGCATCTTTGGCTCTTTAGTGCATACTAAATGTTGTTTACAAAAACAAAAACAAGTAAACAACAACAATGACAAAAACTTCTTCCTCTGCTATACTTTTATGGAGGATACTTGATACATGTATGAATTATTTCCATAAAGACTTTATAAAAAAAAAGACTTTATAAAGATGGGAAAGTAGTTATGGATCTAGGAGCTGTTTCTAATGATAAAATCTATAGTTTCCCTCAAGCATTTGGTATAATCTATTCTTTAGGAGAAAGAGGTAATCCATCTCTCAAAATTCTGTAGCCCCCAGCACTGACCTTTTCTACACATGTGGTCTAGTTCAACTGCTCTTCCCACCTTGTTTTATCTAAAATTTTTTCTGCATCCTCAAATACCACATCAGAGGCTGCTCTGAATCCAGATGTTGTAGCTACACTGACACTAATGGAAAATAGAACTTTGAAAATGTATTTCTCCAGTTTTTGCCTGTTTCTTACTCTGCCAGTTTCATCTTTAGATGTGCATTATATGTTCTAGTTTAATTGGGTCACCCATCAAGGCTTCTGTAACTTTCTTAGACCTTCCACTGCCTCTTAATATTTTCTTAAGGTGATACTGCTCACATTTTTTTTTCAATTCTCTTCCTTAAAATTTTACACATAAGACCTATTTTTGACTTCCGGGAGCCAAGATGATGGAATAAGCAGTAAGTCACTCTCACCCTCCCTTATTGACCTTGAAAAACTCAAAGAATGGTGCCCCAGGAAAAATCCTGAAATAGTGAAGGCAGCAGTAAGATGAGGTGCAGCAGTCTTTTAGCTTGGGAGGCTAGGGAGATTAGTGGGAAAAGTCCCTCTTGCTATGGTTGAAGGGGACTAGTACAGTACGGGGGGCATCCCAACAAGTCAGTGGTAAGCCCCACCTCAGCAAACCAGCAGGAGATCCTGAGCCCACAGCGGTGGACCAGGCAAGCACCAACACCAGGCACACACCAGCCACCACCAGCTTCAGCTCAGCACCAGGTAAGCTACCAGACGCTTATAGTGCCAACACACAAAACCAGTAACCAGGCCTCTAGTCCCCAGCACAAGAAGCCTGGGACAGTGCCTCCTGTACCCCAGAAGCAGAGATCAACTTAAAAGGCCAGAAAAAAGGCAAGCAACATGAGCAAGAAGCAACAAAGAAAAACAATGATCATAGAGAAATATTTTGGTGACAGAGAAGATCAAAACACAAATTCAGGACAGGACAACATTGTCAATAAACTCACATCTGAAACCTCAAAAGGGAATATGAACTGGTCTCTAGCTCAAAAAGTCTTCTTGGAAGAGCTCAAGAAGGATTTTAAAAGTCAAATAAAAGAGATAGAAGAAAAATCGAACAATTTCTTTACAAATACAACGACAAAATGGAAAAAAGTACACCGAAGAAAACACCTCCTTAAAAAAGTAGAATTGGCCAAATGGCAAAGGAGGTACAAAAGCTAACAGAAGAAAACAATTCATTAAAAATTAGAATTGGGGGGCAGCTAGGTGGTGCAGTGGATAGAGCACCGGCCCTGGAGTCAGGAGGACCTGAGTTCAAATCTGACATTAGACACTTGACACTTACTAGCTGTGTGACCCTGGGAAAGTCACTTAACCCCATTGCCTAGTCCCCCCCAAAAAATTAGAATTGGGCAAGTGGAAGCTAATGACTCTATGAGACATCAACAATCAGTCAAACAAAATCAAAAGACTGAAAGATAGAAGAAAACATAAAATACCCCATTGGAAAAACAATTGACCTGGAAAATAGATCCAGGAGAGATAATTTAAGAATTATTGGTCTAATTGAAAGCCATAATCAAAAAAAAAAAGAGCCTGGACAACATCTTTCAAAAAATCATCAAGGAAAACTGTCCTGAGGTCTTAGAACCAGAGAGTAAAGTAGTCATCAAAATAATCTGTTAATCACTTCCTGAAAGAGATTCCAAATGGAAAATGCCAAGGAATATTGTAGCCAAATTCCAGAATTATCAGATCAAGGAGAAAATACTGGAAGCCAGAAAGAAACAATTCAAATATCATGGATCACAATCAAGATTATGCAGGACCTTGCACCTTCTACATTAAAAGATCAGAGGGCTTGGAATATGACATTACATAAGGCAAAGGGGCTTGGATTACAACCAAGAATCAACTACCCAGCAAAACTGAGCATAATCTTTCAGGAGAGGAGATGGACATTCAAGACTGTCCTGATGAAAAGACCAGCGCTCAACAGAAAATTTAATCTTCAAACACAAGACTCAGGAGAGGCCTAAAAAGCTAAACAGGAAAGAAAAAAAACCCCACATGTTATTTAATAAGAACAACCTGATTACATCCCCACATGAGAAGATGATACTTGTAACTCCTAAGAACTGTATCTTTATTACGACATTTAGAAGAGATATACATAGACAGAGGGGGTGGGTTTAAGTTGACTTTGATGTGATGATAAAATTTTAGAAATAAGTTTATAAACTAATTGTTAATTATTTAATTGATAAGTCACTGTGCTGGGAAATGGGTAACCTGGATTTTGTCGTCATAGAATTTGAGGGCTGTAAAGAATGATAAAACACATCTCATCTTCTCTTCCCATGTTTTTTCTCACTGGACCTATGATTTCCTTGTGTTGTTAGTTCCAATAAGTAATTAATTCCCTCTACTGATGCAGACTGGCACCTGCTTTTCAAATTATAGCCTCCTAATAATAGTATTAATAATAATAATAATAGCTAGCAATGACATGGCACTTTAAGGTTTCCAAAGCTATGTATGTATACATATGTATGTATATATCTATATATATGTGTGTGTGTATATATGTGTGTGTGTGTGTGTGTAGATAATATATATACATATATAAAATCTTATTTGATCTTTACAACCCTGTAAGGTAGGTACTTTTATTATTCCTGTTTTACAGATGAGGAAATTGAGTCCAAAAGTGGTTAAGTAACTCAACCAGGGTCACACAGCTAATAAATGCCTAAAGTAGACAATGAATTAAGTTCTTCCTGACTTCAAATCCAGCCGTCAATTAACTATGCCCCACAGCTGCTCCACTGAAAGAGCTGCCTGGGGCACTGAGAGTTTATGTGGCCAGGGTCACACAGTGACTATGTGTCAGGCACAAAACTTGCATAGGTCTTCATGATTCCGAGGCCAGGTCTCTATCTGCTAGGCCACACTTTCTCTCTTTCCCATTTTACAGATGAGGAAAATGAGACTAGAGAAGTTAGATCATTTGCCTGTGGTGATCCAATAAGTTAATAACAGAGTCAGGACTTGAATCTAGGTCTCGGGACTGTTGGTCCAGGGCACTTTTAATTCAAGCTCTGATCTTAACTGACCTTGTGACCCTAGGCAAGAGGATTGTATTATTTAATATCTCTTGGCTTTAATTTCTTTATCTGTAAAATTAAATGGTTTCTGAGGTTCCCTCCATCTCTGGCTCTAAGATCTAGTGATGTTATGACTGTTAAAATTTCTTCAAGTTTTAAATACTAATATTATATGAAAGGGGGCAGCTAGGTTGCAAAGCAGATAGAGTTCCAAGCCTAGAATGAGGAGGATTTGACTTAAAATCCAGCCTTAGACACTTACTAACTGTGTGATCCTGGGTAAATCACTTAGCCCTGGGTGCCTCAGTTTCCTCATCTATAAAATGGCCTGGAAAGAAATGGCAAACCACTCCAGTATCTTTGCCAAGAAAACCCCAAATGGGCTCACAGAGTCAGACACAACTGAAAAATGATACATATTATTAAATACCGTTCCTCTTACGCAAAACTTGAGCAAGGACTTCAAGTGGATAGTAGGCTTTTAGAAGTTCATTTAAAAATATTTTAGAAGATGATTCTTGGCCAAGATGGTGGAAGGAAAGCAGTGACTTGTTTGAGCTCTCCCCCCAAACCCCTCCAAATACCTATAAAAAATGACTCTAAACAAATTCTAAAGCAGCAGAACCCACAAAAAGACAGAGTGAAGCAAATATCCAGTCCAAGACAGCCTAGATGGTTGATCGGAAAGGTGTATCACACTGGGCTGGGAGAGGAGCACAGTTTGGCGTGGGCGTGCAGGCCGCAGCTTACCTGGAGCAGGTCTCAGAGGAGTGAATTGCAGGCAGCTGTGGTGGTTTCCAGACTTCTCAAACCATGAATGCCAAAGACACCTTGGAAGGTCAGTGGGAAAAGTTTATGACTGTGGTGAGAGAAGGAGCTAGGTCTCAGCTGCCCCCAGAGGTCCGCAGCTGCCTCCTGAGCTTCTGGCCCACAGACTGAGGGGGAATCGAGTGGCGGATCAGAGAGGGATGGCAAGGATCTCTTTGCCAGTGCTGAGGCAGGAATCTCTTGCTTTACCAGTGCTTGGATCTGGGTCACAGTTCTGATGGGTGGTCCTGGGGCGAGGAGGAATGCTGGTGTGGTGAAGCTTCTTGTAGCAGTGGAGAGAAAACACCTCGCACCTTATCATAACACCTTGGAAGAACTGAAAATTTTCAGGTCCCTAGAAGTATCTCTGAAAACAGCTGTACAAACCCCCAAAGCTTGGGACAGTACATTTTCCACATTGGAAACAGACTTTTACCTTAACAAAGAGTTTAAAACTCAAGTAATTGGCCGGGATCATGAGTAAGCAGCGCAAAAAGAATCAGACTATATTATCTTACTTTGGTGACAAAGAAGATCAAAACATACAATCAGAAAAAGACAATGAAGCCAAAGCTCCTACATCCAAAGCCTCCAAGAAGAATATGAATCAGTCCCAGGCCTTGGAAGAGCTCAAAAGGGATTTTGAGAAGCAAGTAAGAGAAGTAGAGGAAAAACTGAGAGTTTTGGAGACCCAAAAAAATACTGAAGAAAGTAACACCTTAAAAAATAGCCTAACCCAAATGGCAAAAGAGGTCCAAAAAGCCAATGAGGAGAAGAATGCCCTAAAAAACAAAACTGGCCAAATGGAAAAGGAAGTCCAAATGATTGCTGAAGAAAATACTTCCTTAAAAATTAGAATAGAGCAATTGGAAGCTAGTGACTTTATGAGAAATCAAGACACTGTAAAACAAATCCAAAAGAATGAAAAATTAGAAGACAATGTGAAATATCTCATTGGAAAAACAACTGACCTGGAAAATAGATCCAGGAGACAGAATTCAAAAATTATTGAACTATCTGAAAGCCATGATCAAAAAAAGAGCCTAGACATCATCTTTCAAGAAATTATCAAGGAAAACTGCCCTGATATTTTAGAACCAGAGTGCAAAATAGAAATTGAAAGAATCTACCAATCACCACCTGAAAGAGATCCCCAAAGGAAAACTCCTAGGAATATTGTAGTCAAATTCCAGAGTTCCCAGGTCAAGGAGAAAATATTACAAGCAGCCAGAAAGAAACAGTTCAAGTATTGTGGAAACACAATCAGGATAACACAAGATTTAGCTGCTTCTACATTAAGGGACCACAGGGCATGGAATATAATATTCCAGAGAGCAAAGGAGATAGGATTACAACCAAGAATCACCTACCCAGCAAAACTGAGTAAAATCCTGCAGGGGAAAAAATGGTCATTCAGTGAAATAGAGGACTTTCAAGCATTCTTGATGAAAAGACCAGAGCTGAATAGAAAATTTGATTTTCAAATACAAGACTCAAGTAGAACATGAAGAGGTAAACAGGAAAGAGAAAATCATAAGAGATTTATTATAGTTGAACTGTTTACATTCCTGCATGGAAAGATGATATTTGTAACTCATGAGACCTTTGTCAGTGTTAGGGTAGTTAGAGGGAAAAAAATTATATGTGTGTAGATAGATAGATAGATAGATAGAGGGCACAGGGTGAGTTGAAGATGAAGAGGTCATATCTGGAGAATAAAATTAAGGGATGAGAGAGGATTATACTAGGAGAAAGAGAAAGGGAGAGGTAAGAACAGAATAAATTATCTCACAAAAAAAAACAGAAAAGAAAAGGCTCTTACAGTGGAGGGGAAACGGGGGAAGGTGAGAAGGAATGAGTGAATCTTATTCTCATAGAATTTGACTTAAGGAGGGAATAACATGCACACTCAATTGGGTATGGAAATCTCTCTTACCCTACAGGAAAATGGGGAGGGGGAAGGGGACAAGAGAGTAGGGGGATGATAGAGAGGAGGGCAGATTGGGAAAGGAGGTAATCAGAAGCAAGTACTTCTGAGGAGGGACAGAGTCAAAAGAAAGAAAAGAATAAATGGGGGGGTGGGATAGGATTAAGTGATATAGAGTTAGTTTTTCACAGCATGTCTACTATGGAAGTGTTTTGCATAACTGCACATGTATAACCTGTATTTAGTTGGTTGCCTTATCAATAAGGGTTGGTGGGGAGGGAGGAAGGGAGAAAATTTGGAACCCAAAGTTTTAAAAACATATGTTTAAAAAAAATGTTTTCATATGCAACTGGGAAATAAGAAATATGGGAAATGAGGTACAGAAATCCATCCTGCCCTACAGGAAAATTGAAGGGGAAGGGAATAAGAGAAACGGGGGGGATAGAAGGGAAGGCAGACTAGGGGAAGGGATATTCAGAATGCATGCTATCTTGGGGTGGGGGGAGGGGTGAAATGGGGTGAAAATTTGGAACTCAAAATCTTGTGGAAGTAAATGTTGAAAACAAAAAAATAAATAAAAGTTATCAAAAAAACAAAAAAAAAGAAGATGGTTCTTAAAACTGTTCCATTTGATAAAGAGTTTTATTCATTTAAATCAACATGACAAAATGCAGAAGAAAAACCAAAAATAAAAAGGATCAACATGCCAGTATTGGAATAGGACTGAAGTTGTGGGAATAGACTAGTAAGTCTTTGGGGCCCATAATCTTATATGATAAGGATTTCTTGTATGTATTACCTTTTACTTAGAGTAAAAGTTGATATGGTTCAGCTTGGGAAAATACATAAATGCATGGATGCTCTTTTAATGGCAGAGTTTATGTAATTGAAAGAAAGTGATCCTCGTTAATAAATGTCTCAGGTTTAAAATCAATGGGGAGATTGCCTATAATTGAATGGATCATGGACAACTTGCCAAAAAAATAATGGAGAGAGAATGGCACTCACTTGGCAAACAGAAAGGGTTGTTTTTCAGCTATAACATGATTGGTGTTCTTTTCAATCATATTTTCTGAGAAGTAAATAAACTCTAGTAAGAGCTTGCTTTTCATAGTACTTACAGTATTAGCATCCTCAATAAAAATAAAATCCTAAATAAAAACATTGCGCAGGTTCTAAGCATTGAAAAATAACCTAAAGCATACCACAGCCCCACTTGTCCCTTTAGCACAATAATATTATTACCAAGGTTTGATGGAATAAGTTCCTCGAGTCATTATCTCACAGAAATAGAAGTAGCTTAAGAACACATTGCTACCACCACCACAACCACCACCATCATAATCATCAATTTATATAGCACTTTAAGGTTTGCAAAATACCTTACAAATATCATTTAATTTTATCCTCACAACAGCCCTGGGAGGTGAGTGCTATGAATATTCCCATTTTAGAGATGAGGAAACTGAGATATTTAGAGGTTAAGTGACTTGCCCAGGATCACACAGCTTGTAAGATTAGATTTGAACTCAGGTCTTCCTCACTCCAGATCTAGCTAGGGCTCTACGCATTGTACCACATAGATGCCTATTTCAAAAACTTCTACCCCCAAGATATGCTTCTCATTATTCCCTTAGTTCTTCACCACTTTCCTTCCTTAAATTGTTGTGTGTTTACCTCTATTTTTAATCATTTATGTTGCCCCTGAAAAAGTAAGCCTTTTGAATACAGGGACTTTTTTTTTTAGTTTCCCTCTTTTTATTCTCATTTGTAATCTCTATGTCTAGGGCAGCAACTTGCACATTCTAGCCACTTGATAAATTTTTGCTACAATGAAGTTAAAATGTTGAAGAGAGCCTTTGCTTTTCCTCCATGCTCCTTTCTTGTGTCCTTCTTTCCCATTCTACTGGCCAGAAATATTATATCACTCACCTTCCAAGAAAGAAATAGCAGCAATGTTATTTTATTTTTGTCTTTCTCTCTATCAGAGTCAGCATGGAATAGCAAATAGAGAGCAAACTTTGCAAGGTGCTTTAAAAACCTTAAGGTGCCATATAGATGCTGTTATTTTAACTTAATAATGAAAAAAATGATGACAATAATAATAATAACCAGAGATATGACTATGATTTGAGATAACTTTATGACTGTATCCTAGGGATGATAAGGGTTAGGGAGAGGAGAGAGCTCAGAAGTTTGTTGTTTTTTTTTTTTTTGCATCCCCTTAAGATAGTTTATAGATGAATTTGCTAAAACAGAAGACATACTTTGGAGTTCAGGCATATAGAGAAGAAGAGGAGAGGTCTAGGTCAGAATCCTTAAAGGCATTAACATTACTGGCAAACGAACAGTTGGAGATGACTTTCCAACATCTAAAACTAAAAAAAAAAAACAAAACAAAACTTAAAAAAACTAAAAAAATTCTCCATCTTACTGAAACTGAATAGTTGAAAAGGAAAACCATAGATTCTATAATCATTGCTTCTTTATGCAGAAAGAAATCCTGCCATGGGTGCAAAACACGCGCACACACACACACACTTAATCTATTTCCCAGTATTGCCATACTAATTTCTGAGCACAATATTGGGAGATAGTATAAAATAAACATATTGTTTATTTGCTTTATTTTGAACAGATGTTCTTTTGCTATTTTTCCTGGGAACAGCTTATATATGTGAGGGAATAGTCTAAGATTGAGTACAAAAATAATATTTGAGTTGGACAAAATACTTTTGTGATTTACACCTAACATTGCTCTCCTTTTGACCCAAAGCCAAAATTTAGCAACGAAAAGAAGGGTAACGTAATTTCCTGTTTCTAAACAGCATTGAAAAGCTTACAAGGAAACTAATGCAGGGATTAAAGATATCTTTCCCATTTTGTCATCGGATGTCTGTACATTGATATAATACTTGGTTATAAGTCTCAAGAACTATAGCACAAGCCTTGCCACGTTGAACACTAATCCTTTTTTGATAAGTGAGTCAAAAAGAATGAGTCATCTATGTCTACCTTCATAAATCCCTCATTTTTTTTTGTAATGTTCACTGCAGAGGAAGTTGGGCAGGCTAGAGCCTGCATATCAAATTGAAAATATTAAACAATTTTTAAGCTTTTTTTGTATATTTCCTCCAGACTATAAGACTTGATTAATTTCATACCATTCTTGTGGCTTCTGTAGCTTTTCAGAATCCTCTATTCAAGATTTAATCCTAAATAGGTTCTATATTCTATGTTATAATTTACTCACATGCCTATACATCCAATAATATTAATGATTAAGAATTGACTGTAATAACTCTTTTTACAGGTGTGAATCAAGCACAGACAAGGTGTTTTAGCACACTCTGAGATACTATTTACATCAGCCATTCTTTTCCCTTTAGTATTTCATTCCAGTTGAATCTGACACTAACCCCAATCAGATCACTGACCTATCAAAGAACAAAACACCATTTTGCTCTCAGTTTAACATTATATCTCATATTAATAACATTCTAGCTGGAAGATGCCTCCAACTCATACAGGCAAAAACATATCTCCAACATACTTCAGAAATGGTCATTCAGTCTTTGCTTTAAAAGTTCCAAGGAAGGGAAGACCACTACTTTCTGAGGTAGCCTATTGCCATTTTTGGAGAACTCTAGTTATTATGAATTTTTCCTTAAATCAATACTAATTTTTGTCTTAACTACTTCTACCTATTGAATTGTTAAAAACAAAACAAAACAAAACAATTCATATGGGGCAGCTAGATGGCAGAGTGGATAAAGCATTGGCCCTGGAGTCAGGTGGACCTGAGTTCAAATTCGGTCTCAGACCAGACACTTGACACTTACTAGCTGTGTGATTCTGGGCAAGTTAATTAACCCCAATTACCTCACCGAAAACAAACAAACAAACAAACAATCAATACTTCGTGGTAGATTCTTTAGACGCTGGCCCTCAGTAAGATTTTACATAGCTAGACATTAATAAGATCACTGGATCTCAAGATGTATTGGATTTGCTCAATGACTACTCCCCTTCTCCACCTTATTTCACATAAAGAGTCTGAGGTGGGGAGCGTGCCAGGTCTCCTGAAATGGTAGTTTCTATAAAAATGTTATTGGCTTAGGCACACAAGGAGAACACATGTTATATTCATAATATATACACACATATATGTACATATATGTACATACATATTTGTGTATATGTTTACAACTTCATGGTTAGCAGAATCTTTACATAGCATGACGTTTGATCCTCAAAACAAGCTTGTGGGGTAGGTACTACAAAAATTATTCTTTCTTTTTAACAGAAAAGTTAAGGTCAGTGATGTTAAATGATTTGTTCAATGTTAAGCAACTAACATCTGGGGGGCAGTTACTTAGTTGGGCTTCAAATATGGAGCTCTTTCCTCTATTAGCTTATCCCTGTCTGCACTGTGAAATCCGTCTTCTTCTCTTTCAGTTTTTCAGCAACTTTTCCTTGGACTTTTTTCAGTTTGAAACCCTCTTCTCCCTTGAGGGTACCATATAACTTATAATAATGTCCATTGGATACCCCATCCTACAAATTTTCCTACTCACTGGGGGATGTGAAGTGGTATACTTATCTCTTGCTTCCTAATGTGACTTTCATATCTTCTTTCCTCTACCTCCATCCTTCAATAACATTTTCTCTTTTGTAGACCACACAATCTTGTACGCCTACCTCTCTCTTCAAAGCCTTGCTGCTGTTGTCCCATAACACCTGGAACATCATCTCACTTTACAGAATCTCAGTAACTCCAAGCAGTCATCTAGCCCAACACATTCACAGATAAGAACCCCCTCCAACACATTACAGATGAGTGATTGGGAGGGTTTTCCTGGAGTATTTCTAGTAAGGCAGAACCCATTACCTCCTGAATCAGGCCATTCTACTCTTAGATAGCTCTAATTGTTAAGTGTTTTTGTTTTTCTTTTTTCCTCCTATATCAAAGTGAAATCTTCACAACTTTTCTTCCTTTCATCCTGGTTTTTTTTCCCTTCTTTTAGGCCAAGCAAAACAAGTCTAATTTCTATGCCACATGACAGTCTTAACTTTGTTGAAGTCAGGTATCTCTTCTCCAGGCTAAACATCCCGAGTTCCTTTAAGCAATTTTCAAATGATATGACCTCAAGGCCCTTCACCATCTTGGTTGACCTTCTGATTCTGCAGCTTTTCAATGTCCTTCCCAAAATGTGATGCCCAGAAATGAACCCAATATTCCAAACTGAGTTTGGTAGACTAAAGTAGAACTACACTTAGCTAGTCCCGGACAACCTACTTCTCTTAACATAGCTCAAGGTAACAGTCATTGTTTCAGCTGTCTTATTACATTGTTGACTCATGGACATATCAGACTCAAAATGGTCAAAGTGGAACTTGCTTTTTTTCTCTCTAAACCAGCCCTTCCCTGAAATTTCCCTGTGCTGACGGCATCTTCCTCATTCATTATCTAGGTTTACGATATTAGAGTCATCTATGTTTCTTTACTCTACCTTAACTCCAGTATGAATCAATCGCCCATTCTCATCACTTTAACCTCTGTAACATCTCTCAGGTCTATCCTCTTCTCTTCACTCACAGAGCCACTGACTGAGTATGGTATTGATCACTCCTCACTTCTTGTAATAGCCTCCTAATCGGTTGCCTTGGCCACAGTCCCTTCCTTTTGAAAGAACTTTCAAAAAACAATTGCCAAAGTAAAGTACAGGTCTGAGCACATCACTCCCATGCTCAAGAATCTTCAGTGGCTCCCTATAACCTTTACTATCAAATACAAACACCTCAGCTTGACATTCAAAAGCCTTCATAGTCTGATTCCCATCTCCTTTTTCCAAGCTAATTGAAAGGTAGTTTGCCCTTACACATACTACATTCCACTCAATTGACCTATTTGCCGTGTTAATTCAACAGTCTGTTTTTAGCCTCTTCGCCATTCTTTAGGCTGTGTCCAGTTCTTAAACTGTAAACAGTAGGAAGTATTTAATTTGGAGCAAAAACACTTGGAGAGGGTGAAGAAGAGAACGGGAAAGGTGGTAGTGGTGGCCAAAAGGATCCTAAGATGGTGGTGGGGATCAGGGTGAAGAAGAGGCCAATCGAGGTTGTAGCAATGTCAGACAAAGGGGCTGTCTATCCCCTAGAGCAGTTGCAAACTCAAATAGAAACAAGGGCCACAAATTCATATGTAAAGATCCCCCTGGGCCATGTATTGGCTTAGTTTTAAAATGTAATATTATCTATGTTTTATTGCATTATTATGTATCTTGTTAAGTATTTCTGAATTACATTTCAATCTGGTTCTGCCACACTGGAGTGTTGAAACTCCACTCACACTATGAGTTTCATGTCTGCCTTAATGTGACTCCTTTCCCATTGAACACTTTCTCCATTCAACTAACAAAGGTGAAGAATTCCCTAGGTGACTTACCCCTGTGGTGGAAGGCCTTGGTATGGTTGTGCCATAAAGCAGTGTAGGCCAGAGCAGGACCACAAGGCAGGTCTGCAACACTGGAGAGGTGTGGTTTTCAGGTTACATATGTTCTAAACACATGTATCTCTATATGGCTTCCCTCTATGTCTGTTCCTTAGCCACATGTATTATCTACACATATTATCTACGCATATGTATGTATTCCTTTGCACCAGAGTGTACTTAAAACGAAGGGTAGGGCATCATTGGAGTTAAGGACATTGAGATGTAGCACCTGAAATCTCCCTCACAGGTGGGTCTTATAAAACTACTGAGGGTCTTTTGACCTTAGGGTCTGCTCACAACCATAGCTTACAAGTTCCCAATAATCATCCTTTTGATTTATAGAATCTCTTCTTTGATTTTGGCTCCTTCCCATTTGCCTTTTGTTTGGTCATGTCCCACTCTTCATGGCCCTGTGGACCATGCCAATACCACCCATGGGGTTTTCTTGGCAAAGATACTGGAGTGGTTTGCCATTTCCTTCTCTGGTGGATTAAGGCAAATAGAGGTTAAGTGACTTGCCCAGGGTCACACAATTAGTAAGTGTCTGAGACCAGATTTGAATGTATATCTTCCTGACTCCAGGCCTAGTACTCTATTCACTGAGCCATCTAGCTCTTCCCATTTGCCTACTGATGTGCTATAGTCTTTCCTATCTTAAAAAAAACAAAGAAAAAAAAACTACAATGACCTTTCCCTAAGTATAGTCCCATCTCTCTTTTTTTCCCCTGTATGGTCAAACTACCTCTTTTTTTTAGGGCTTAAGTGACTTTCCCAAGGTCACACAGCTAGTACGTGTCAGGTGTTTGGTCTGAGGCTGGATTTGAACTCAGGTCCTCCTGACTTCAGGGCTGTGCTCTATCCACTGTGCCACCTAGCTGCCCCTTCAAACTTCTTTTAGAAAGCAGTCTACATCCAATGTTTATACTTTCTCACCACTCATTCTCTACTGTATCCTTTGCAATAAGATTTTTACCATCACAGCCATAAGCATGCATAGAGACTAACAAGGCTGTTCAGACACATCCTGGGGAGCATTCCCATAGGGCATTCTCATTTCCCCGCAGTAAATGTTCCCTCAGGGTGTGCCTGTATACCTATTCTGGGCTTTATGAATTCCTAAGCCCACTATTGGACTGAAGGGATTTCCTCAATGACAACCTAATTTCTAAATATAATGATTATTTTTTAATTAAAGTCCTCATTCTCCTTAATCTTTCTGTAGTTTTAGACATTTTTGGCCTCCACCTTCTATTGGATATTCTCTCTTCCCTTAGATTCAGAAATTTTATGCTCCCTAGATTTCCTCCTACTTTTCATACTGTTTCTTTTTCTAGTTCCACATTTTTTCCTTTTAATATTAATATTCCCCAGAATTCTTTGTTTGGCACACTTTTCTTCTCTCCATACACTCTTTTCCTTGTTTCCTTATCTAGTTTCACTGCTTTAATTATCTCTATATAGTCAGTCAATCAATAGTCAGTCAATCAACAAGCATTTATTAAGCAATTAATATAAAATGGGCATGGTATTAAGTACTGGGGATACAAAAAAAGGAGGGGAAAAATAACACTGTCCCTGTCCACAGGGAGCTCACATGTTAACAAGGGAGACAATAAGCAAATGACTACATATATAGAAATATACAGTGTAACTGGGAGGTAAATTCAGAGGTGAGGCACTGGCATTGGGAGTAGGGGGTTAGACTGAGAAAGGCATCTTGCAGAAGGTGGATTCTTAGCTGAATCTTGAAGGAAGTCAGAGTAACCAAGGCAAAGAGGTGATGTGAAGAACATTCTAGGTCTGAAGAACAGCCAGTGAAAAGGCATGGAGTCAGGGAATAGAGTGTTGAGTGTGAAGAACAGAAAAGAGGCCAGTGTTGATGGATTATACAGTACGTGAAGAAAACCGTGCATAGATTGGAAAAGTAGGAAAGGGGCAGGTTATGAAGGGCCTGAAAGCCTAACAGAAGATTTTGTATTTGAACTTAGAGTGAAAATGGAGCCACTAAAATTTATGGAATAAGAAGGTGATGTGGTCAGAGCAGTATTTTAGGAATATACTTTGGTAGCTGAGTGAAGGGTGTATTATAGAGGAGAGAGACCTTAGGGAGATGGTCTCCAAATCTAGAATCTCTATCTCTGACTTCTCTTATGAGCTCTAGACTCATAGTTCCAACTACAGATAGATCCTCTACAAGTGGGTGTTCCATTAGCAGTTTAAAATAGAAATGTCTCAAACCCGTCCTACCATTCCCTCCCCCAAACCTGCTTTTACTTTCTAATGTTTTTAATAATAAGAGGTATTGTATTTTGTCAGAGGCTTTTTCTACAGGTATTGATATCATATGGGTTTTTTGTTGTTATGTTTGGTTGTTGATATGGTCAATTATGCTTATAGTGTTCCTAATATTGAACCAGTCCTGAATTGTTGGTATAAATCCCACCTGATTATAGTGTATGATCTTTATGATATATTGCTATAATCTCCTTGCTAGTATTTTATTTAAAAATTTTGCAAGAATCTTCATTAGGGAAATTGATTTATAGTTTCCTTTTTCTGTTTTTGCTCTCCCTGGTTTAGACATCAAAACCATATTTGTGTCAAAGAAGGAATTTGGTAGGGCTCCTTCTTTACATATTTTAAAATACTTTATACGGTTATTAGAATTATTCTTTAAATGTTTGGTAGAATTAATTTGTAAATCAATCTGGTCCTGGGGATTTTTTCGTAAGGAGCTCATTTATGGTTTGTTCAATTTCTTTTTCTAAGATAGGGTTATGTAAGTATTCCTCTTCTGTTAATCTGGACAGTTTTTATATTTTTTGTAAATATTCATCCAATCAGCTGTCAAAACCTGCCATGTCCACTTCCAAAATATATTTTATGTTGCTCCCTTTTTCTTTATTCCTATTGCCCCAGGCTTACACATGCCTTTGTTATCATCTATTTAGACTATTACAATAGCCTCCCAATAGTTTTTTTTCTTTGCCTCTACTCTTTTCCCCTCCAATCCATCACTTTTTTGATACTCCTTTTTGTAAGTCTGATGATGACCCTCCGTTACCCAAAGAAATGAAATAGAGTTTAGCGGTCTCTTGTGGTTATCTATATACAGGTCTTGTATATAGGCTGTGGTTTCTTGTGGTTATCTATCTATATGTCTCATATACAGACTGCCACTTCCTCTAAGAGGCCTTTCCCGATTGACCTAGGGATTAGTGCTCTCGCCTACTTTTCACTTTAATTACTTTGTATCATATATTTTGTTGCTTTTGTATATACTTATGTGTGTGTAGGTTGTTTTTCCCAGTTAGTTTAAGCTCTTTGAGGGAAAGGAATGATTTTTTGTTTGTTTGTTTGCTTTGTCTTTCTATTCCTAGGACCCAGCACAGCACCTGGCACATAGTAGGTAGTTACAAATACAGATTGGATTTAATTAAACTGACTTAGAAGCTTGTCTAAGGGAGAGATTGTGTCTTATTTGAACTTAGTATCTTGAACATCTAGCACAAATCTCTTCACGTTGTAGATGCTTGATTAATATTTGTTTAACTGAATTGATTTCCAATTTACTATCCTGGCTCTTTGCTTCTAATTCCAATTAGCAAACAGAAGAAAATTATT
Source organism: Vombatus ursinus (assembly GCF_900497805.2). Lineage (NCBI taxonomy): Eukaryota > Metazoa > Chordata > Mammalia > Diprotodontia > Vombatidae > Vombatus > Vombatus ursinus. The sequence goes on from NW_020954590.1 coordinate 21,452,021, forward strand.
TCTAATAAATGACAAATTTATTTCTAATAAAAATAGCAAGCACTGTATTTTTACAGAGTTCAGAGCTTTCTCCTCCTTTGTATGCACTCTCCTCCACAAAAAAAAAAAAGCACCAAGGATTTAATGAGAAGACCTGGACCCAAATCTTTACATTTCAACTTCCTGTGTGATTTGTAAATCTTTTTACCTATCTGTAAAATAGGGATATAAATACATAAATTATCAACCTATAGTATGTGTGGGGGAACATGGAGATGAAATAATTTGGGTAAAGGTAAATTCAGCCAATAAATATAAGTTTTAAAATTTTCTGAAAGACAGAGTGCTTAATGTGTCTTCTTGAAATTGTGGCTTTAAAAAATGTATCATTAATGCCTCAGGGACATAATATTTGATAATTAGTTCCTTCCATTTATCTGTATTGCCATTAATTTTACTTAGCAAAGATGGATTTAGTTTTCAACAATGTCATGCCTCTACAATGAATCAATTTAAAATAACTGAGCCTTTGTGGTAAGATTATGTGGTGCATTGTCTCATGCCTATTAAACAACTAAGTTGGTTACTCTTACAGACCTACTCAAGCTTGCTTGCTTTTAATTGATTGAAAGAGTTGAGGGAACATTTTTTTTTTATATTTCATTGAGACAAGATGGTTTGTGAAAGGAAAAAATCTGATTTGATTAAATGCTAAACTTTTATTTTGACAAAAAATTATTAATTTCAAGCAAAATTTATCTTGGGCATGATTATTAGATATCTGTTCAACTGCAAAATTTTCCCAACTCCTTCAAAGGTTATCTATATTTAAAAAATACTGCAACAAAATATTATTTACAAGGATTTGTTTTATGACCAACATTTTTAATCATAGGGCAGCCATTTCACCATGACCCCACTGTTGTAAGTGACTGTGATTAACAGGAAAGCTCTCCTATTTGAATTGGGAAATACTGATTCCCAATAGCAGAAGGTTAAGATTAACAGTGGGCAGAAAGCTAAAGATAGTTTGGCTTAGATTGGCAACTCAAGACTCACATACTTATCTGAGACTTATCAAAACAATTCTTGTTGGCCTGAGAAAGGACCTAGAAATCTCAGGAGGTTTCTAGTACTTTCTGATGTTGGCCTGGCAGGATGGAAATATCACACCAGTGGTTGATCTTACAGTATTTAGATAATGTGCTTCTAGTCTTAAGCCACTAAAGGATATCATATTTTACAAAAACAAAGTTACCTAAAGATTTGAGGGATTGAAAAAAAAAATAAGTTCTGGTTTGCTTTAGTTTGGTCAACTTTTAGTTTAGTTTTAGTTTTTGTAAGGGTCAACTTGTTGTTGTTGTTAGGTTTTACCAAGTTTTTAATAAATCTTCATCAGCTAGTAAATCCTTGGATAAAGACCTTGCATTTTTTGCTCATTGGTTCCAAAGATTACATTATCTTTTCTCTGAAAAGACAATGTGGTGTATTAGAAAGAGTTCAGGGAATGAAGTCAGATGCCCTGGATTCACATCCCAGCTCTACACCCAATACACAGGCATAAGTCACTTAATCTCTCAGTGACTCAGTTTCCTCATCTGTAAAAAGAGGGTATTGGATTATCTGGCCTCTTAGCTCCTTTCCAACTCTCTATCTTCTAACCCATAATCTGAAATCCTGTGATCCTGAACATCATAAAATTATTTTCTTGGTCTTAAATTAATCTTGTTTCTGAAAGAGCAGGCAGTATAATAGGCGGAAAAGGATCTGGATTCAGAGTCAGGTTATATGTTCTTTAGATTTGAGACTTCCGTTATTGAGCTTTGTGTGACCTTGGGGCAAGTCACCTTATTTACAAATCAAAAATTTAGAGCTGAATAGGTCCTTAGAAGTCATTTAGCCCAGTACTGTCAAACTCAAATAGAAATCAGGGTCATTAAACCATATATAAGGATTCCCTTAGGCCTCATATTGGCTTAGAAAACCACATATTAACATTGTTTATGTTCTATTGTATTTTATTTATTTTCCAATTTCCCAGTAACATTTTATCCTGCTTCAAATGCCACTCAAAAAGCTATGCTTTTGACAGCTATGATCTAGCCCACCACCTTTGTTTTACAGATGAAAAAAGTGAACCCTCTGGAGATTAGAAGAATTTGCAAAGGCCACATTGTTAATGTAGTGAAACCAGGTTTGGGGCTCAAGTCTTCTGAAATCAAATTCAATGCACTTTCTATTTACAGCACTGCTTTCCTGTTCCACAGTTTCTTTTTCTTTCAGTTTTATTTTTTTTTAATTTTTATTTATTTTTAATTTTTAACATTCATGTGCACAAGATTTTGAGTTCCAAATTTTCTCTCCATCTCTCCCCTCCCCTTACCCCAAGATAGCATTCTGAAAACCCTTTCCCCAATCTGTCCTCACTTCTATCACCACCCCCGCCTTCTCTTATCCCCTTCCCCTTCTATTTTCCTGTAGGGCAGGATATATTTCTATCCCCCATTGCCTACTTATCTTATTTCCCAGTTGCATGTAAAAAAACAATTTTTAACATTCATTTTTAAAACTTTGAGCTCCAAATTCTTTCCCTTCCTCCCTCCCTACCCACCCTCATTGAGAACGTAAGCAATTTGATATAGGTTATACATGTGTAGTCATGAAAAACATTTCCATAATAATCATGTTGTGAAAGACTGACTATATTTCCCTTCATCCTATCCTGTTCCCACCCCCTCCTTTATTCTGTTCTATCCTTTGACCCTATCCATCCTCAAAAGTGTTTGCTTCTGATTACCCCCTCCCCTAATATGCTCTCCCTTCTATCAATCCCTCCCTCTCTTATCCCTTTTCCTCCTATCTTGCTGTAGGGTGAGAGAGAATTATATACCCAATTGAGTGCGTGTGTTATTCCCTCCTTAAGCCAAATCCTATGAGAGTAAGATTCACTCATTCCCTCTCCCTCACCCCTCTTCCCCTCTACTGTAAACACTTTTTCTTGCCTCTTTTATGTGAGATAATATACCATATTTTACCTCTTCCTTTCTCCTTCTACCAGTACAATCCTCTCTCACTCCTTAATTTTATTTTTTAGATATCATCCCTTCATATTCAGTTCACCCTGTGCTCTGTGTGTATGTGTGTGTGTGTATTCCCTCCAGCTACCCTAATACTGAGAAAGGTCTTATGAGTTACAAATATTATTTTTCCATGTAGGAACGTAAACAGTACAACTTTAATAAGTCCCTTATGATTTCCACTTCCTGTTTACCTTTTCATGCTTCTCTTGAATATTGTACTTGAAAGACAAATTTTCTATTCAGCTCTGGTCTTTTCATCAAGAATGCTTGAGGGGGTGGCAGAGTAAAAGCAGTGACTTGCTTGAGCTCTCCTCCAAACCCCTCCAAATACCTGTAAAAAAGGGCTCTAAACAAATTCTAAAGCAACAGAACCCATAAAAAGATGGAGTGAAACAAATTTCCAGCCCAAGACAACCTGGATGGTTGATTGGAAAGGTTTATTGTGCTGGGCTGGGAGAGGAATGTAGTTAAGCATGGGTGTGCAGGCAAAACAAGCCTCAGTGAAGCTGAAGCAGGCCTCAGAGAACTAAATCACAGGCAGCTGTGGCAGTTTTCAGAATTCTCAACCTACAAATGCCAAAGAGAACTTAGAAGGTCAGTAGGAAAAGTCTGTGACCAAGGTGAGAGAGAAGCTCTGTCCCAACCCCAGTCCTGGCATGGCCCCAGGGCAGCAGCTGCTTCCAGAGCTTATGGCCCATAGACTGAGGGGAAATCGAGTGATTGATCAGAAGGGGATTGTAGGGATCTCTTTGCTGGTGCTAAGGCAGGATTCTCTTGCTTTGCCCATGCTTGGATCTGGGTCACAGTTCTGGGTGGCAGTCCTGGGGCGAGAAAGAGTGCTGGCATGGTGAAACTTGTAGTGGTGATGGAGAGGGAATCCTTCTCACAGTTCTAAGGCAGAAAAGAGTGCTTATGGTCACTCCTAGACCAGAGCACAGGCCAGGAAAGGAGTAAACACTTCACTCCTGGCCATACCACCTTGGAAAAACTAAAAATGTATAGGTCCCTAGAAGTATCTCTGAAAACAGCTGCACAAAAGCCTCAAAACTTGGGACAGCACATTCTCCACACTGGAAGCAGACCCCTACCTTAACAAAGAGTTTATAACTCAAGTAATTGACTGGGATCATGAGCAAGCAGTGCAAAAAGAGTTAGACCATAGAATCTTACTTTGGTGACAAAGAAGATCAAAACATACAACCAGAAGATGATAACAAAGTCAAAGCTCCTACATCCAAAGCCTCCAAGAAAAATATGAATTGGTTCCAGGTGATGGAAGAGCTCAAAAAGGTGAGAAGCCAGTAAGAGAAGTAAAGGAAAAACTGAGAAGAGAAATGAGAGTGATGCAAGAAAATCACGAAAAACAAGTCAACAGCTTGCTAAAGGAGACCCAAAAAAAATACTGAGGAAAATAACACTTTAAAAAATAGCCTAGGGGCAGCTAGGTAGCTCAGTGGATAGAGCACCAACCCTGAAGTCAGGAGGACCTAAGTTCAAATCCGGCCTCAGACCAAACACTTGACACTTACTAGCTATGTGACCCTGGGCAAGTCACTTAACTCCAATTGCCTAAAAAAAAAAAAAAAAAAAAAAAAGCTTAGGCTTGGATTCTTAAAATCTAGCCACTGCCCACATTGTTATAATCTATCCAAATGCTCATATTCTTAGAATCTATCCAATAGCTCACTAATGATCAGACTCCATAAGGGCCTGCACAATATGACAGATGTTCTAATAAACCTTGTCTTTGTCTGAAAGAAGGCTTGGATTGAATTCTTTCAGGCAGGACCTGCTTGTTGTGATTTTTGGGGTCCCAACACCCCAAAACCCCTAAACCTCAACATGTTGGTGACCTGTACAGGGGAACTGCCTAACTCCAAGTTCTTCCCCCTTCCTTTCTTGCTCTGCAGTTGGGGTCGGTCTCCAAGCACCAAGACTTGGAGGTGCTTTTTCAGGCAGACAGTTACAAGGCTGTCTCACACTCAGCCTGATGCTCTCAGGCTCTTGGTCCACTGGGTTGGTCTAAGGCCATGGACCTGGGTACACCTTCTGCAGCATACAGGACAAGGACAAACTCCCTATCTGGAAGCATATGCCCAATTCTGTCAATTCTCTTGGCATCAAGGAATTGGGGAAAATTGAAGTTGCTTTTTGGTTCCCTGAGGCTTATTTACTCCCCTCTACACTCCTAAATCCTCCTTCATGGAGGTTACAGGGAAAAGTTAGAACAGCTAATAATATCTTGTCAGATTCTGGAGGTTTTGTGATTGATCACTAAGGAGTTTTGAAACACCTCCTTACAACCTGGTCACTCTTTTCCCTTGAGGTAAGAGGATATTTGTTAATCCCTCTCATAGGAGAAGAGAGTTTCACCCTTTACCCCTCACCTTTGATTTTACCCTCCCCCACCTGGGAAAGGAAGGAGGGGGGAGAAGCAGCAGCTACTGCTTGCCCCCCCACCCCCACCCCGGCAATGGCCTTGGGCCCTAGGGCAACCTTTGCCTGGAAGCATCACCCAGGTTCAGCACATCCTGCTCAAGGTAATGAGGCTAGCCTCCCAACTTGGGTAAGCACTCTCTTTTAAATTTGTAGTTTTAATTGTTAATGATGAGATGTTGATTCTCAGTGTAAAGTAATTTGGAAATACATTTAACAAAACTGAAGTCAACTGATTGGTAATGGGTTTGTTTCAAGTGCCAAATTGGTGAACTTTTAGTATCAATTATGTCAAGTAAATTTTCATAATTTGGTTACTGCTAAAATAATTTGGCTATTGTTGGTTATTGTTTTAATGTGTAAACTTGCCAAAAAGCTTGTTTGGGTTTTGTCTTGCTGAGAATTTGCAAGTATATAGAAATAATCTCCAATGATTGGCTTTTTACACCAGGACAAATTTAAATTTGAGGTGTAAGTCCAGGAAAAGGCCTGAATAAATCAGTAAGCTGTGATTAGTGAAACTTCTTGTTTGAGGTTAAAAAAAAAAAAGCTCATGGTTTTATTTTGAGTTGTCTAATGGGTCATAATAATCCATCAGTAAATCAATAATCCACCATCTGAGACATGCCACAAGCTACTCAGAGAGAATGTGGTACTGGTGGGAAGTCAGCATTGGGAAAAGCTGAGAGGACAATTTTAGCCTTACTCTAAGATGAGATCCTCCTGGCTCAGTTTCCCCATTATATTCCTTTGAAAGGGAACGTTACCCACCTGACTATTCCTGAGTCTGACTGTGAGGTGGATTTGATACTGCATGGTTGGCAAGCTGAATTATCTGAATCCAAACAGAGCTAAGGATGTTTTATTCTCTCATTTGGGCCCTAAATCTAGTTCCCGCTTTATATCTGGGCTTCTGTCAGATTTGTGTCTTCCAGACTACAGGCCATTCACCTACAGTTGGTAGCAAACAGCGGGTCCTCCCATCATTCCTTGGATGTAGCCTGTGCTTGGTTCCAATGAATCTCCTCTTTTAGACCCCCTCAAGGCAGGGAAAGTTCTATGCCCCTTGCCAGCAGGAAGCAGTTTCAGAAACCAAGACCTTCTCCCCTTACCCCAAAAGAATTTGGGTCCCATTTGTTGGAGGGGGGAATGATGGAGTTGGGATCTAGACCACAGAGAGGAAAAACCCTGGACTTTCCCACATGGCAAAATCTCTGGCATTCCCCTGAGGCTACAATCCCATCAACTGGCCTTTCATTTTGGCTATGCCCAATCTTCCAATTCTGTTACCCTTAACCTAGCCTAGCCCTCCATTGTCTTACCTCCCTATGGCCACTTTCCACCCTTAATCCTATCTAGGCTCCACTCTCCTTTGGCTATGTGGTCCAGGTCCCTGGCTTTCTATTACCTCCCAGTCCCCCAGCCCCACGCACCCCAGACTACTTGGCCAATCCTAGATCCCTCCCACAGTCTTTCTGTATATAAGGTCCATCTTGTCTCCATTAAGATGCTTAGATTCTTAACATCTAGCTACTACTCAGATTCTTATAATCTAGCCAAATGCTCAGATTCATACAATCTAGCCACTGCTCAGATTCTTAGAATCTAGCCAATAGCTCACCAATGTTCACACTTCTTAAGAGTCTGCCCAATATGACAGATGTTCTAATAAACCTTGTCTTTGGCTGAAAAACAAATAGCCTAACCCAAATGGCAAAAGAGGTCCAAAAAGCCAATGAGAAGAATGCCTTAAAGACCAGAATTGGCTAAATGGAAAAGGAAGTCCAAATGTTCACTGAAGAAAATACTTCTTTAAAAATTAGAATGGAGCAATTGGAAGCTAGTGACTTTATGAAAAATCAAGACATTGTAAAACAAAATCAAAAGAATGAAAAAATAGAAAACAATGTGAAATATCTCATTGGAAAAACAACTGACCTGTAAAATAGATCCAGGAGAGATAATTTTTAAATTATTGTACTATCTGAAAGCCATAATTAAAAAAGGAGCCTAGACATCATCTTTCAAGAAATTACCAAGGAAAACTTCCCTGATATTCTAGACCCAGAGGGCAAAATAGAAATTGAAAGAATCCACCAATCACCTCCTGAAAGAGATCCCCAAAAGAAAACTCCTAGGAATATTGTAGCCAAATTCCAGAATTCCCAGGTGAAGGAAAAAATATTGCAAGCAGCCAGAAAGAAATAATTCAAGTATTGTGGAAACACAATCAGGATAACACAAGATTTAGCAGCTTCTACATTCAGAGACTAGAGGTCTTGGAATATAATATTCCAAAGGAGGTCAAAGGAGATAGGATTACAACCAAGAAAAAAAAAAGAAATCAACAAAGACTAACAAAAAAAATGAATGCTTGAAAGTCCTCTATTTCATTGAATGTCCATTTTCCCCCTGAAGGATTATACTCAATTTTGCTGGATAGGTGATTCTTGATTTTAATCCTAGCTCTTTTTTGACCTCCAGAATATCATATTGCATGCCCTCTGATCCCTTAATGTAGATGCTGCTAAATCTTCTGTTATCCTGATTGTGTTTACACAATACTTGAATTGTTTCTTTCTGGCTGATTACAATATTTTGTCCTTCACCTGGGAACTCTGGAATTTGGCCATAATATTCCTCAGAGTATTCCTTTTGAGATCTTTTTCAGGAGGTAGATTCTTTCAATTTTTATTTTACCCTCTGGTTCTAAAATATCAGTGAAGTTTTCCTTGATAATTTCTTGAAAGATGATGTCTAGGCTCTTTTTTTGATCGTGACTTTCAGGTAGTCCAATAATTTTTAAATTATCTCTCCTGGATCTATTTTCCAGGTCAGTTATTTTTCCAATGAGATATTTCACATTGTGTTCTATTTTTTTTCATTCTTTTGATTTTGTTTTATAATTTCTTGATTTTTCATAGAGTCATTAGCTTCCATTTGCTCCATTCTAATTTTTAAGGAAGTATTTTCTTCAGTGAGCTTTTGGACCTCCTTTATCATTTGGCCCATCCTGCTTTTTAAGTTATTTTTCTCCTTATTGGCTTTTTGGGCCTCTTTTGCCATTTGGGTTACTCTATTTTTTAAGGTGTTATTTTCTTCAGTATTTTTTGGGTCCCTTTTAGCAAGGGGCTAATTGTTGGCTTATTTTTCATGATTTTCTTGCATCACTCATTTGTCTTCCCAATTTTTCCTATACTTCTCTTACTTGCTTTTTAAAATCCTTTTTAAGCTCTTTCATGACCTGAGATCAATTCATATTTTTCTTGGAGGCTTTATATGTAGGAGCTTTGACTTTGTTGTCTTCTTCTGGTTACATATTTTGATCTTCTTTGTCACCAAAGTAAGATTCTATAAGTTTGAGTTTTTCCCACTGTTCACTCATGTTCCCAGCCAATTACTTGACCTTTTTTTGACATTGATATTAATTTATTTTTAGTTTTCAACATTCTGCACCTCCCTTGTTTCCTCCCTGCCCAAGATGTTATGCAATCTGATATAGGCTCTACATATACATATACATTTCTATTAAACATATTTTCACATTAGTCATGTTGTAAAAAAGAATTAGAGCCAATAGGAGAACCACAAGAAAGAAGAAACAAAACAAAACAGAAGAAGAAAAGAGTAAATAGTATGCTTCAATCTGCATTCAAATACCATAGTTTTTTCTCTGACTGTGGTTAGCATTTTTCCATCATGGGACTTTTGGAGATGTCTTAGATCTTTGCATTGCTGAGAAGAGGTAAGTCTATCAAAGTTAGTCATTATACAACGTGGCTGTTACTGTGAACAATGTTATTCTGGCTTTGTTCATTTAGCTCAACATCTAATTATTTTACTTTTTATCTCTTTGTTAAGGTAGTCTCTGCTTCCAGTGTGGAGAATGTACCCAAGCTTTGGGGCTGTTGTGCAGCTGTTTTCAGAGATACTTCTAAGGACCTGTAAATTTTCAATTCTTCCAAGGTTGTACAATCAAGGGCAAGGTGTTTACTCCTTTTCTGGCCCGTGCTCGGTTCTATGAGTGACCACAGGCACTCTTTCCTGCCTTGGAACTGTGAAGACGATTCTCTCTTCACCAAGGCACAAGCTCCACACACCAGAGGTCCTCCATACCCCAGGACTGCTACCCAGGACTGTGACCCAGATCCAAGCACAAGCAAAGCAAGAGAATCCTGCCTCATCATCAGCAAAGAGATCCCTGCAATCCCTCTCTGATCAACCTCTTGATCCCCCCACCATCTGTGGGTGGAGAACTCTGGAGCAGCCATTGCAGCTGCCTGGGGGCTATGTCAGGGCTGGAGTGGGATTTAGCTCCTCTCTCACCCAGATTTGACAGACCTTTCATAGACCTTCTAAATTGTCTTTGGCATTTGTGGGTTGAGAAGTCTGGAAACCACCACAGCTACCCATGATTCAGTCCCCTGAGGTCTGCTCGGGGTTTGCTGGGGCCCCATCTTTGCTGGCACTGAAGTGCACTCCTCTTCCAGCCCTGCACAACAGACTTTCCCATCAACCATACAGGTTTTCTTGGGCTGGAAATTTGTTTCACTTTTTCTTTTTGTGGGTTCTTCTGCAGTAGAATTTCTTTAGAGTCACTTTTTATAGGTATTTGGAGAGGTTTGCAGGAGAGCTCAAGCAAGTCACTGCTTTTACTCTGCTATCTTGGCTCCACCTCTCTGTTTCTTTTTCTATGAAATAAAGAAAATAGATTAAATAATCACTAATCTTTCTTCTAAGGAAGGCCATAACCATTTTATGTAAATACTAATAAATATATTTGTGTATATATACACATAATACACATACATGTATATATACACATACACGATACAATTACACAAATGCTGTTGTATGTCACCTAAAATAAATGTGCATATGTGAGTGCATGCATTTGTGTGTATATGTGTGTGCACATGCACATATATGCATTGATTAAATTTTGAATACATTTCAAATGATTTTTAAGTTGAAGGTCATCCAGCAGAGCTCAGACTTTGCTAGTTTTCAAGATCTAGAAGTCTGAGCTCTGCTGGACAACCATCAACTTCAAAAATCATTTGAAACATATTCGCAATATCTGCTAGTCAATTTCATGTCTTCTTTCATGTTCAGGCCACTGAATTACTGGTCAACCAAGACTTTTGTTGAAATTTTTGTTAAAATATTTCCATATAATGTTTTTGTACCTATGATGCTTTGGAAAGGAGAATGCCTGACCAGCAGCAAAAAGCAAAAAGAAAACTGAATTGCTTAAGGTGGATTAAGATAATATGCAGACCTCATACTGCAGAAGCCTAGTGTATTCATAAGTATCAAAAGGTGTGAATATTACCTGCTAATACAAAAACTAAATCAAACCAATGCTTTACTAGAATTCAGGAGACCTAGCTCTGCTACTGACTAGCCATATGACCTTAGGCAAATTGATGCATTTCTTCATATCTTAGTTTCTTTATACATAAGATTACATGGTTAAACTAGGTGATCTTGAAGGCCTCTTTTCATTCTCAGTTCTATGTCACTTTGAGAAGAAGAGTGGGGTGTTATTTGGTATCTTCTTTTCAGCTGGAGGAAAATCTGAACATAAAGGGAGACAAAGAATTGATTTACAGAGGCCAAGAGGCCAATAACTTTTGTCCATAACTTCCAGGGTTTCTGGGTTTGTTGTTCTTGAGGATTATCAAAAAATTACACTGGTTCCTAGGGCAGCTATGTGGTGCAATGGATGGAGTGCTGAGCCTGGAGTCAGGAAGATTCATCTATCTGAGTTCAAATCTGGCCTCTTACTAGCTGTGTGACCCTTGGCAAGTTACTTAACCCTGTTTGCCTTAGTTTCCTCATCTGTAAAATGAGCTGGAGAAGGAAATGCCAGTATCTTTGCCAAGAAAGCATCAAATAGCGTCACTAAGATGACTGAAATAACTCAACAACAACAACAAAGATCTTAGGAATTATAGAATCATAGATTTGAGCTTGAAGTAACCATAGAGGTCACAAAGCCCAACAACCTTCAGGTGACAGTTGAAGATGGACATCCAAAGCAGTTAAGTGATTTGCCCAAGATCTCATAGGTAGTGAGAAGAGTGATGGTTTCAAACAAATTTTCTGACTACAAAACACTCTCTCCATTGTGCTACCATAATTAAATGGACACATGAAATGAGGTACAAATGTTTGTCCCCACTCTCAGAAAGAATTAACAGGAGGTGATGATAGTATACCCTGCCTTCATTTTACCAGTTGGCAGCCATAGAGAAACGATGAATGGGATTCAGTTGCCCTAACTCAGCCAAGAGTAAAGGTTGGGGACCTTCCAAGGTGAAGACCAACTTCTGGAAATCTTACAGTTTTAAGAGGAGGCAATTTGTGTGCCTTTCTGCGACAGAAGGATTCTGACTAACAATAGAGGGAGACGTTGTTGACTAACCCTAAGGCACTCTAACTCTGAAAGAGTGTTGGTGCATACTTTCCTCAAAGGGTGGTGATAGTACCAGCAAAATAAAGCTGAAGAGCTTCAGTGATCAGGAGCCACGGCAGTCTTGTAGAGAAGCAACAAGCAACAATATCCAAAATGAGGAGCAGTGAAGGCTAGAACTTCGGTAGCAGAGATGGAGTAGAGAGGAGCAAGGGTGCCTGAACACCACCCCAAGCACAGCTGACAGCAGCAAAAGGACACAGCTGTTTTCGGGGAGACAAAGCGATGAGAATTCAAGCAGGGGAAGGTTTTCCTGCTATAGCTGTCATGAAAACTTGAAACCCCATTGTGAGTTTACCAAGGATCTATTTCCTTTCCTGTTGAAGCTTGAGTATATGGAAAACTGTGGTGGAGTCAGAAAGACCTGAGTTCAAATCCTGCCTAAGCTGTTAGTTGCGTAACCCTGGGCGAGTCACTTAATTCTGTCTGCCTCAGTTTCTTCATCAGTAAAATGGGGGTAATAATAATAGATATCTTCCATACTGGACATACGGATAAAATGAGATAATATTTGTAAAGTGCTTGAAAACCTTAAAATGCTACACATATTTAAAACTACAAAAAAACGCTATACATATTGTAGTTATCATATATCTGCTACATACAAAAACAAATTTATTCACAAAATATCTACAGACACCTTACAAGTAATATTCTCTTTGAAGCTCTAGGCCAAGTGTAAATTTCACAAATAAAGCTTCCCATAAAAGCATTAAACCTCCATTATCAATATAACTTAATTATTTAGCACAGTGATGTCCCCCCCAATATAAATAGGCCACTAAATCATACACAAATATTACCACAGGCCACATAGTAAATTAGAAAACCACATATAAACATTATCTATGTTCTATTGCATTTTTATTTTTTTTTGTTAATTATTTACCAATTACATTTTTAATCTGGCTCAGGCCTAACTGAGAAGTGTTGCTTCCTCATGGGGCCTGCAGGCCTTGTTTGACGTGAATTCTGATGCAGCATATTAATCACAGAACCAGAACTGTGTCCTCCTTACAATCTCTCAGTAATCTTAGTGGATCCAAGGTTTGCCTCTCCCCCTACCTAGTGAAGAGCCTAACACAACAGTATACAATATTTGAGGAGCAAAATTTGCTGCAGACAGTAAAGGAGGGTCCGTGAAAAGAGAGAGGGGAAATGAGAAGCCCCTATCTTCAAAGTTGAGGGAAATAACCCAACTATGTTATATTAAAAGTAATTCAGAGAATGTCCTGAGCTGATTTACCCATTTTGTATTATTCAACTAATGGGTTAACATAATCAGAAGTAGACTACATCATGCTTTCATAAAATGATTCTGAAAGTTTCAAAGTAGAAGGAGATTCTATAAGCTCATTTATCTAGTGAAGTCTAACCCCCTCAGTTTATAGATGAGGAAACTACATCCTAGAGGAGTTAAGTGACTTGACCTCACATCCATCTATGACACAATTATGACTAGAATACAGATTTCCTCTTAGACCAATTTTTTTAGACAGAAACTTGTTTTTCATCTACTTAACTATAGCACTTCCTCCACCTCTCCACCAATTACAACAATTTTATTTCCAGAAAAGCAAGAAATAAAATTATTACAACTTCGATCTAGATTAAAGAAGTGTGGTGTTCATGTGAAGGGAAGCCTCCATATGCTTTGTGCTGGTTGGACCACACCTGGATTATTGTGATCACCTCTATTTCCCGTACTTAAAGAGAAAAATTAACAAACTAAGGGGTACTCAGAAAATATGACAGGAATTTTGAAAGAACTGGGAAGGATTATATGAGGAATGGTGGAAAGAAAAGGCAGTGCTTAGAAGAGAAAAAAAAAAGACTGGATGGGGAAAAGATCTATATAATAGCGTCTTGAGATTTTTGAAGATGTCATATCAGAAAGGAAGTACACTTGTTTTGTGTTGTTCCATATGGAAGAACTAGGATTCAAATGAGAGTTATGAAGAGACAAATTTTGACTCAATATAATTACAGGAGAGTTTTTAATATAAATTAGAGTATCCAGCAATGGAATGGGCTAACCCCGCCCCTGAAAATATTCAAGAAGAGGCTCAGTAAACATCTACCAGGGATGTTCTAGGAGGGCACATGCTTTGGGGGAGTAGAGAGTGGACTAAATTATCTCTGACATCCCCTCAAACTCATCATTCAAAGATGTTGTAATTCTATGGTTTCCTGTTCACATTACCTTTTTGAAAAAGACTTGGTTTTCTTTAATTTTTTGCTTTTCTTGATGATAACAGGTCAAGGCAGGCTCAAAATGCTTTCTCAAAACCTTAAGAGAAAAGAACAATAACAAAAGAATGGCATGACCTTCTGGGGTCAGATTGACAGCTGGAAATATTTGGAATATTCTTTCAGGTTTTGGTAAGGGCAGCTTGGAATTTTTGATTCGTGATTTACAGAAGCAACACTTTTGGAGCATGGAGAAAATAGATGAGAACTAGTCCAAGACATGTCTCAAATTGATTCCTTTCCAAGTCTTTACTCAATCAACCATTTTCCTCTCATCTAAGTTGCCTTTAATAAAGATTGTTATTAAAAATAATAAAACAAAAAACAATAACATCTCATCTTCTTCCAGGAGAGAAAAAAGGGAACAATGTTGGACTTTTGTCTGGTAGGTTGGTTAAAAGGTCAGCTGTACAACTCTTCTTTGTTTGGCAGGAATCCACTCTGGCAGGTGCAGTTATTTTCATGATGCATTCATTACTCAAGCAACTCAAAATTCACTCATTAGATAGTGCTTTCAGTCCAAATAAGAAAGCCTTAGCCTGACACATCACAAATCTTAATCAAGGATGTGGAATTGATGGCCCTGGTTTTTTTTTTTTTTTTTCTATCTGTACTCATGTGCCTGATCTATCCTCTGAATGAGAGGAAAACTTTCAGGGAGAGTCTAAAACAATCCTGATGGTCAGAATAAAATTCTTTTAATAGGTTTGTCTTCCATCAAGTACACATTTATCACATCCCTTTCAATTCTTTCCAAAGGGAAAAAAACTGCAGTTCTTAAAGGCAATTGGGAAGATAAGGTAGAATATCTACATTTTTTTTTACCACTTTCTCCCTTACCCCTACCCCCATACTTCACTTAATAACTAAATCTTGAGATAAGGTATTGTATGCTGCTCTCTTCCAGTGGGAGATGATTTCATTCCTTGTCTGACTCATGATCTATATACAGTGATGCCTTAGTTATTTCTTGCTAGAATCTCGTATTTGGGAACAAGAAGTCAACAAGTTTAAAAAATATTAGTTCAATTCCCTAAATTCTTTTAAAAATGGTGATTGTTCTATGAAAATAGTTTATAGTGAAATGTATCAATTTATATAAGTATTTAGAGTGAAATAGTTGTAAATATGAAGAAATTTATATGCCTTTAGTGTAATGAAAATAATGTTGAGTTTGGATATGGAACACCTGGGTTCAAATTCTGACTCTGCTTCTTGCTACCTGTGTAATCTTAGACAAGTCACTTTACTTCTCTCTCCTCAAGTTCATTATCTGTAAAATAAGTGGGTTGGATTAGATGACCTTTAAGGTCCCTTCCAACTACACATTTATTATACTATGACTCTATGAAATATGTGTGTGTGTGTGTATCAGCATGATGTAATAGAAAGAGCTCTTAGTCTGAAAAACAGCTCAAGTTGGAATCCTGTTTCTGATACTTGCTATATATGTAACTTTGAACAAGTCACTTATCCTACCTGGGCCCAAGTTTCTCCAACTATAAAATGAATTGGACTAGATGTCCTTTAAGGTCACTTCTAGTTCTAGATCTGTTGTGTTATGACCTTATATGCATAGCCCAATTCTCCCATTTTATAGGGACAAAGAATCAAAGTGACTTAATTGCCATTCCCTGAATCTTTCATATTCCAATTCTTGGTACTATTTTAAATTCTCCATTCTTTTTCATATCATGACCAACTAGTTGTCAATTTCTGTTGATTACAACTCTATAATATTGATTGCATCCAATAATTCTGAAAGGGATGATAGATACCATCTAGTTCAACTCTCTCATTTTACTGAGGACGAAGTCATCCCCTAAAGATGAGATGAATTACCCAATGTCACAAAGCCAATGAATGAATCCCATACACTGAACTTATGGGACATTGAGAACCATGGATGGCTTATGATCTGTTTCATTGGAGGGATCCTCTGCGTTGATGAGATCACAAGTCCATTTGAGTATTGCATTGGAGATACAGGCATAAAAGACGAAAATCACTGACCTCAAGGAATTTATTTTCTACTGAGGGTAAGGTTCTATTGCATTTGACCCCAAAGAGAATTGAATTCATGACCTTGGGTTTATAAGATCAATATACCAACTCCTGAACATGAACACAGTATTTTAGAAAGATGAATCTGAGAGTAGTATGGCTTGGAGGAAAGAAGGAACAGAGGAAGGAAGAGCAGATGAAAAGCTGCAGTGACAGCAGTTGGAAGGAAAAGGAAAGAGGAAACACAAAAGTTGTTTCAAAGGAAAAAAGAGTACTTTAAATGACAGTTAAGGAGAGGTAAGGAGAGGAGGCAGATAGGTGGCATAATGGATAGAGTGTTGGACCTGGACTCAGGAAGACTCATCTTCCTGAGTTCAAATTTGATCTCAGACATTTACTATCTGTGTGACCCTGAGCAAGTCACTTAACCCTATTGCCTCAGTTTCCTCATCAGTAAAATGAAAAGGAGAAGGAAATGGCAAACTACTTCAGTATTTTTGCCAAGAAAACTACAAATGAGGTGACGAAGAGTTGGACATGACTGAAATGATTGAACAGCAACAACAATAACAGCAACAAGAAGTCATCTAGACCAGATGCTTGGATATGATGGTGCAGTTGACAAAGACAGGGAAGTTGGAAAATGAAATCAGGGAGGGAAAATGATGAATTGATTTTGGATAAGCTGAGTTTCAACTATAGCAGGACTTACAAGTGTCTTGTAGATGGGTGAAGCACAGGTGAGATTTCATTGCTGGAGATTTTAACTGGAAGTCATTGAAGACACAAAAGTGAATAAGCTTTCTAAGAAATGAAGGTAGAAAAAGAAGGGCAGATAGTTGAAGTGGGAACTTTAGAGAATGACTACAATTAAGAGTGGAAAGAAAAAAAAAGTCTTTATTTTGGAGGATTAAGAGCCAGAAATATCAATAGAGATATTTATTCTAATTGGAGGATTAAGAGCCAGAAATATCAATAGAGATATTTATTCTAACTCCCTCATTTTACAGATAAGGAAACTGAGGCCCAGAGTAATTTTTCCCAAGGTCATATAGATGCTAAACAACACAGAGAGAACTTGAACCCAATTCCTTGACTCAAAATCCATCAATCTTTCTAGTCCTAGTAGCCAAAAAAAAAATTTGAAAAGGTTGGAAGAGAAAGAGAAACTGAGTAATATGATGTTAATTAATGGAAACCAAAAAATGTATAACTTCTAGGGGGGGCATCAATGGAGACATAAGATTCTCTATCTTATTCTCTCTATTTACATATCCTGTACTCTAGTTCAGATCCTCATTGCTTCTCACCTAGACTGTTGAAACAGACTTTTAATCCCTAATTCTATCCTATCCCCTTTCCAATCCATTCTCCACCCAGGTGACAAACTAGTATTCTGAAAACATACCTGAGCATTTCACAACCCAATTAAAAAAGTCTTCATTCCTCCCCAATTGCACCTAAGATAAAAATTTTAATTTTTTAACCTGGCATCTAAAGCCCTGCACAGTTTGGTTGCCACCTACCCTTCTAGTTTTTCTAGCCAGCTTCAGGTCTTTGACCCCACCATCTCCCTGCTACACCATATTGCATGCCCCACCTTTGTTCCTTTTCACCTACTGTTCTGGGAACAATAATAGAGTAAATTTTACCACTGCTTCTGAAAAAGGAATATCATTTGAATTCCCTGTCATTTCACTCATTGTCCGTATGACATCACTCTTCCCAGGCCAACATTGCCCTTTAGGTGATATCTCACCCATTACAATGTAGCTTCTTTGAAGCCAGGGACTATCTCTTTTTGTATTTGAATCCCCAGTACTTATCATAGCACTTAGAAGAGGGTAAACATTTTATAAATGTTTCTTTGTTGATAAATTTGTATTTCATTTTACATCCCTTTGCTTATTCTCCATTCCAATAAAACTGGCCTACTAGCTATTCCATAAACAGGATATTCTGTCTTTGCCTTCTCCTCCATGTCTGGAATGCCCTCCTTCCTCACATCTACCTTGCAGAATCTCTATTGTGTTTCTAAGAAAATTCATGTGTTGCCTCCTACACACAACCATTTCTCCTTCTTGAAATTTCTTTGTATTATTTTGTAAATACTTTGTACTAGATAGAGTAGTGGCTAGAGATCTGGACTTGGTGCTGGAAAGACCTGAGTTTGTTTTCATCTCAGAATCTTACAAGTCATGTGACCTTGGGCAAGTCACTTACCTTTTATTAGCTTTAATTTTTCTTTTCTATAAATTGGGAGTAATAATAGCAGCTATTCCACAGGGCTGTTTTTCATGAAGATCAAATAAGATAGTATTCATAAAGCACTTTGCAAATCTTAAAGTGCTTTATAAATTCTGACTATTATTATTAATATTTACTTATCTTTATTCATGATTTGGGGACACCAGGTGGCACAATTGATCGAGTGCCAAACCTTGAATCAAGAAGACTCAATTTCCCGATTTCAAATCTGGCCTCAGGCACTTACTAGCTGTGTGACCCTGGGCAAGTCACTTGACCCTGTTTGCCTCAATTCCTCATCGGTAAAATGGACTGGAGAAGGAAATGGCAAACTACTTCAGGATCTTTGCCAAGAGACCCCTAATGGGGACATGATTAGTAGAACACCACTGAAACAAATGAACAACAACAACAGCTAGGTGTTTTATCCTTCCCCTTCCCCTATTCCACTTCCCCAAATGAAAGCTCATTGTTAGCTATTTCTTTGCATCTTCAGTGCCTAGCACAGTGCTTTGTACATAGGGATAGGGACTAGATGTGTGATTTCATTGGTTTGGGAAACTCACAAGTGAGGAATATTCTTTTACCAATGCAGCTGCCTTTCATAAACAGAATAAATAAAATGGTGTTGAATTCAGGAGAACCAGGATAGTGTTATGTCATATGAACCAAACAAAAGAGAAAAGAAATTAAAATTAGGTGTGTTCAACAATGCAGAGAAGTCAAGTAGGAAAAGTACTTAGAAAAGGCCAGCAGTATTTGCAATTTGATGGTCATTGGTGACTTTTTGTAAAGAAGTAATAGTTAAGTTGTGGAGACAGATTTCAGAAGAGAACAGAAGGAGAGGTGAAGGCGGTAAATAGGAACCATATGTTCCAGAAGTAGTGAAAGGAAGGATTGATTGATTAAAAAACTCCTTATCTGGCTTCTCACAAAAGCTTTTCCAAACCTCCTCTTTTCAAAATTTCATAATTCCTCTCCCCTTTTTGTCATGGCTGAAGACTTGCCTTTTACTTTACAAGAAAATTGAGGCCTCTTCTCCCTTTCTCTCTGTCTCAAAACTCCATCAAATTATCCGTAATCTCTCCTTCAGTCTCTGAGGGGGCTCTTCTCCTTTTGTTCCAATATGTATTCTTGATCTCCATTCCCTTCTTTCTTCTACAACAGATCG
The DNA here is from genome assembly GCF_900497805.2 of Vombatus ursinus. Lineage (NCBI taxonomy): Eukaryota > Metazoa > Chordata > Mammalia > Diprotodontia > Vombatidae > Vombatus > Vombatus ursinus. Next base: position 21,471,666 of record NW_020954590.1, read on the forward strand.
GCGCCTCAATTATTGCCCTTCTTTCTAATCTTTCTAATCAATCTTTTTCTATCTAATAGATTCTCTCCATCTTCCTTCAAACATGCCTCCTCTCTACCTTTAAAAAAAGAAAAAAGAAAAAAAAATCCTTCCCTAGACCCTACCAATCCTTTAAGCTATTGTCCTGTATCTTCTCTTGATTTCTCAGTTTTTTAATGAAAAAAAATGTTTCTCCACTTAATACTTCTACTGTCTCTCTTCTCACTCACTCCTCAACCCTTGACCATCTGATTTCTGACCTCACCCCTCCACTAAATCTGTACTCTCCAAAGTTACCAGTGATCACTTAATTTCTAAATCTGATGTACCTTTATAATAGCATTAATCATTCTTCAACCTGTCTGCCACATTTGACTTTGGTGACCATCCCTTCTTTTTGTTTAACTCTCTTTTCTGTGTTTTTTTTTTTTTGACACTCCCCTTTTGGTTCTACTCCCAGGAGTTTAACAACTGTTTCTGAGTCTCTTTTGCTGGTGCATTGTACAGACTATGCCTGCTAGCTACGATTGTCCCCCAAGGCTCTGTCCTAGGACTGATGATCTTCATGCTTTAGTTTGGAAGGCTAGATGGGTCAAGACATCATCTCAATATTCATTTTTAAACGTTTGTTTTGACACCTGCTTACTAAATTACAACTCCACTAAGATCCTTTCTTTACTGTCCCACATGGAGGAAGTAGGGTAAGAGGTTTATTTGATTCCAGAAAAGGCAACAAGAAAAACACATGTCCAAACTGTTTTGCTCACAGTAATGCACTATATTCTTCATTCCATTTAAGTAGCAAGCATAGTGCCTTGTCCACTGTAGGTATGGAGACTAGGAAGGGAAGGGAAAAAGGAAGAAACAATAGGAGGGAGGAAGGTAACAAGCATTTATAAATCACCTACTATGCACCATGTACTTTAAAATATTATCCCATTTGACCCTCAAGACAACCATGGGAAGGAGGTGTTATTATTCTGATTTTACACCTGTGGAAACTAAGGCAGATAGCAGTTAAGGTACTAGCCCAGGGTCACAGAAGAAGTAACTGCCTGAGGCTGGATTTAAATTTAGGGCTTCTGGACTCCAGGTCAATGCTCTATCCACTCTACCACCTAGCTGCCTGGGGTGATTTTGGGAAGAGAACTGGGAAGAGAAAGGAGCAGGCTCAAAACATGGCTTACAAATTGTGTTAAGGGGCAGCTAGATGGCATAGTGAATAGAGCATTGGCCCTGGATTCAGGAGGACCTGAGTTCAAATCTGGTCTCAGACACATAATGCTTATTAGCTGTGTGACCCTGGGCAAGTCACTTAACCTCATGGTCTAGCCCCCCCCCCCCCGCCAAAAAAAAGAAAGAAATTGTGTTTAATAGGTGTGCTGCTATAGGACAAAAGGTATGAATCATTTTTTCTCTGAGAAAGTTTTTACCAATTGTTAGCAAAGCTTTTATTTAATTAACATGGAATGAAAGTTCCAAAGGCATGTTTTACAATGTTGCAAAGAATTCCTCTTTTAATTCATCTTTAATTTCCCCTTAATTGATCACAAAAGTCATCACCCTGGATTTTTTCCCCTGTGGGCTAGGTTTACTTAACCTAAAAAAATTATCCCACATAGACTTATATGTTAAAGACTGCAGCTAGTACATGGAATACTATATATTATATGAACATACAGACATCTGTTGGGCCTAATAATCATTTCTGATATTTTTTCCAGTTGAAGTTTGAAGTGTTGTGACTGATCTTGCCCCTCCATTTTGTAGAAACCATAATAAGGAATCCACTTCTCTCATTTACTGCTCTCTCAGTTGTCATGGATGAACTCAAGTCACTTCCAAGCATAATCTCCAAGGCAGAATACTGCAGAATGGGAATCTGGGTGACTCTGGACAAAGGACTTTGCCCCGTTCCCTAATCCCAAGAATCAGAAGTACTTAATGTTTTTGGCTCACCAGTTTTGCCTGAGTGAAAGTAAAGGCACTCAGAAGGGATGGGATCATTGTTATTATTCCTTCAGTCTCCAAGGCAAAATACATTGTGTGACCAATAATGTGGGTAGTGCCAGAAACCACCTGGAAAAGACCCATGGTTGTCATAGTGCCAGGATGAGATGTGAATATGTGAGAATGCTGACCACTACAAAACCCCAAAAGCGTTGTTACCCTCAGCCAAAAGACAGGGAAATGAAAGTACTAAAGCAAAGACATTTAAAGGAAGCATTCACCTTGCTGCAAGCAAGGGGCAATTCTGTTCTTCCAACTTCCTGAGTCACATAATGCTATTTTAGCTGACCTATTTAGAAACATTTAACAGTAATGTAACAAGCAGTCAGGGGAGGTTTAGCAATTTTCTTAAGCTAGCTCATGCGTCACTCTGCTTTTGTCTGTCCAGCTGCCAGAATAATTGTGATCTGTTCAAGTGAATCTCACTTGGCACCCTCTGAAGCTGGCCCAGGATTTTGGACAGTCACACGCATGTACTCTCTGAACAAGTGCATCATTCAGTGTACTACTGGTTACACAATTATACATAGCTATTCTGCAAGCACTTAGTCAGCTGACCTTTTGGTGGGGCTGAGGAGGGAAGACACTGTGCAAAGAGCTTATTCTATCCTAAAATGGGGTTTCCTACTGTGTTAGGACACAGTAGGACATCACTGGTGAGTCCCAAAAGTTTTTCCAGAAGTTTTCCCTGAAGTTCCAATTTAAAGGCTTCTCTCTCCCATGTGCCCCCACACTTTTCTTTTTTTCCTTCTTCCTGTCAATACATGTCCCTTCCTCCCTGCCCCCCCCCCAAATAAGAACCTCAGTAGAGGTTTGGCAAAAGCTATCTGAACTCCACAGTGATATTTATAAATATACTTGGCTGTGTCCTTTGCTATAACTTAGATAATGTTTCCCATTGCTATGTTTCAACCTTTCCTTTCTTGTTCCTTCCCCACTCTGTTCTCTCTTCATTATAGTGATTTCTTCACTGTAGTAATTCAAATGTGTCTGCCTGTCTCTCTTTTCTAGAAATCTTATTCATTGGGATGGAGGAAGCAGAGAGACAGACACAGAGAGACAGTGAGAGATGAGAGAGAAAGAGTTGCAAGTTCTCATGTAGTGTATGGCAGACACTAATTAAAAGCTGGAGTCCCTTCTCATGAAGATGCAGAACTGTGGCCTCCTTCAAACAATGGGCTTTGTGTGTTTACACCGGCAAAGGAAGCGTCCTTTACCAATATCTGTAGATTTTCAGTTGTTCTGTACATTGTGGTCAGAAGATCTCTTAGGTGAGTGAGAAGCTATGTGGCTTATTCGGGACAACACAAACAGTATGTCAGAGGTAGGACCTACAACCACATTGTACTGACTTGAAGCCTGGCTCTTTAACCACTGGACTATTCTGCCTCTCTCAATACAGTTTTATAACCTTTCTCCATATCCCTCTTCACCAGCACTCTCCACTCAAATACCCCTTTTATTATTAGATATGGGAGCCTCTACTTTCTACTGCGATCCTTCAGTTCCTGTCCTCTTTCTCAAATCTTGGAAATATTTATTCTGCAAAAACATAGGTATTTAAATTTTTTAGAAGGGAAGTGAAGGGAGAGGAGAAACAAAATGCACTGTGGAATGAAATTTTGAAAAAAAAAAAGACTTTTTCTGAAGGACACATTTGGAGAGTATATAGAGTTTCCCTGCACAGTATTATATCTTTTGAGAAACAGAATGATTTTTAACTTGTGAGAAACAAGAGGACAAAGACTAGTTGCTTATTCCATGACTTGATTCCAACTGCTTTCTGGTAAAAGAGAACATTATTACCAATGTTAAGTGATTATGTAGCTTTTGGTACCACTTGTTCTTATTTCTCAGATCTCTGAAAAATTGGCTTGAAGACATGGACTACAGCCAAATGTATTCAACTTTGGGAAGCTGAGAGATTACAACACTGACAATATACTGTACTGGGGTGTGTATGTATTAAAAAACATGTGTTTAATAAACAACAAAAGATTTCAAGAAAAGTAAGCAACTGAGATGATTTTCCCACGACAGCACCACAGTGTTTAAAAATTTATGATTTGTTTTAGTCACTGTGTTAAATTGAAGATGCAGAAAGCAAACTGTGGTTGTACAAAATTATTAATTATAGAGTTCCAAAAATTTTAAAAGTCAATATAAAAACCAGACTTTTTATATTAAAATCCTGGAGCTCTCTAGTGTCTCCAAATTACCTTTGACTCTTCCTAAGTCTACCCAGATCCACTCAGTTACTGTATATTGTCATTTATATTTGGAATCAGAGGCCCTGGGTTTAAATTTTATTTCTGCTACTATCTATTTGAACTTAGTCAAGTCACTCAATTTCTTTAGAATTCACTTTTCTTGCCTGCAAAATATAGGAGTTAGATTAGTTCCTTCTAGTTTTAGATCAGATATAGTCCTTGCTACTTATATTAATATAACCCTACTTTGTGACCTCATCACTTCTTGCCTGAACTACTTTCAGAACCTCCTTACTAGTCATTCTGTCTCTAGTACCCTCTCCCTCTGCATTCAATTAGTCCTTCACATAGCTGTCAAAATAATTTTTCATGAATTTTCGTCATGTGATTGTTGGCAAATATAAATACTGAATGACTGTCAATGATATTTAAAAGATTTGGAGAAGAAAGGCCTTAAAAGGAGCAGATGTTATTCCCATTTCAAGCAAAAGAAAGAGAAAGTAACATACAAGCTATAAACCAGCAAATTTATGATTGCGGGGCAAATTGTAGAACACATCATTGAAGAGTTATGGCTAACATAAAGAGCTAATATGACTTCTCATATCCTAAAAAATATCTTTAAAAAAACAAAAAAAGTATTTATCTAAAAGCAAAAGTTGGCATTAATTCAATGTGAAAATACTGAAAGTTTTCCTGATAAATACAGGAGTAAAGTAAGGATATCCCCTTCCCTCCATTTTTTAATATAGTTCTAGAAAAGCCAGAAATAATAATGACAAGAGAAAGAGATCAAAGACATAAAGATAGACAAAAGGATGACAAAATTATCTCTGTTGCTAAAGATATGTTTTACTTTTAATATCCTAGAGGCAGCAAAGTGAGACAATTTTAATAGGTACAATAAAGCATATTTCTAGATTCAAAACAACTCACAAAATGAACAACATTTTTAATCTTTGAAATTCAGGAGGGGATATTGAAAGCAGTGTCCCATTCAAAATAACTTGAAAAAAGTATAACATGCCTGAGAACCAATCAACCAAAGCACATGTGAGAGCTATTTAATTACAAAAATGAAAGTTAAGCAACTAGAGATATATTCAGTATTAATTGGTATACTATGCCAATATTAAAGTAATTATTATTCTACCTAAAATAATTTACAGATTTAGTTTTATACCAATCAAACTAGCAAGAGATAATTTATGGAATAATGCAAAATAAACATTAATTTGATGAAGCAAAATATCTAGAATATCAAGGGAAATAATGAAATAATACTAGGAGTGAAGGAGAAATAGCAATTCTAGACTTCAAATTGCATTGTCAATGCTAAAGTAGATTAGTGAAGCAGAGAAGATAGAGAAGGATCAGGGAAAAAAAGAAATTAATGACCCAATGTACCATAAACCAAAGAATATAAATTATTTTTTGAAGAACTCCCTATTTAAAGAGAATTGTTGAGATACGTGGAAAACATTTCAATAATAATTTGGTTTAGACCAGCATTTTACACTATATGACATAAGTTCAAAATAGATATGTGACTAAAGGTCATACCATTTAAAAATAGAAGAGAGCTAGATCAGGTCCCTTTCACAGCTATAGCTAAGAGGAGAATTTGTAACCAAAGAAGTGATGGAGGTGATAAAAGAGATAATTTTCCCTACATGAAATTGAAAAGCTCTTGTATCTTCAAAATAATTCACCTAGAAAAAGAAAGGAGCAAACTTTTTACATCTAATATCTTTCAACATAATGCCTTTCCTGGTCTCCTCAACTTCCCTCAGTGATTACTTTGTATTTATTTTGTTTTTATCTGTACATACCTTTATGTAACACCTCCCCCTCTAAAATACATCCTTTTGGAGAGTGATGATTTTGCTTTTCATTTCTTGTATCTATATTCTCAATGCCTAGGACCGAGGCAGGCACATGCAGTATAATAAGTTATTACTCATCTTTGTTGTTTGATTGACTTATTATAGTAACACAAATGTATCAGACCAAAAGCTATTCCCTAATGGAGAAGTGATTAAAGGATATAAAAAAGTAGTTTGCAAAAGGAGATACACAATTTATTAACAATCATATGAAAGATTACTCAAAATCATTAATAATAGTAGTAATACAACCTAACACCTGTGGGTTTCACCTCATATGAAACAAATTTACTAAGACAAAAGATAGAAATAGCTAATATTGGAGAAGTTGCGAAATGACAGACACACTAATACACTATGGGTGAAGATACTAATTGGTCCAACCATTCTGGAAGTCAAATTGGAATTATACAAGAAAGAAAGAAAGAAAGAAAGAAAGAAAGAAAGAAAGAAAGAAAGAAACATTCCAGGTGCTTTGACTAAAAAGACCACAGTGATAGATGTATTAGTTAAGGAGATCAGTGATTAAAAAGAGAAGTACCATATGTATCAATGAATAAATCAAGGATTCAGTATTTATTAATCAAGCCTAGCACTATGCTAAGTGCTAGAATACAAAAGAATTGTTTGTTGTTGTTTATCCTTAGCTCTTGAAGAGAATGAATGACATCAAGAACATCATGTCATGACTTGCAAGTGAATTGGATTTAAGTGAGGCAAGGCTGTGCAAAATCATCAGCCTCACTCTCTTCAAGAGCCATCTGGGTCCAGTGACAAGGTATAGATCAAGACAACTGAAGATGGTTCAAGATGCAGTGAAGGACCTTGGCCTTTTCAAGCTGAGGTCTTCCCTAGATCTCAGTTTGTCTGAGGCAACACCAATTCACTGATTAAGGCTGGGTAAGAAATGAAGCAAAAAAAAATAGGCTCTTCTACCTAGTCAAAAAACAAAACAAAACAAACAAACAAACAATAACAACAACAACAACAACATCAAAATATCTATCTAGAAGGGGAAGACCCTCAAGGTTTCTGGTCAAAACAGAAACAGTTGCTATTTGTACTTCACTCTGAGCCATCAAAACCCAAAAAATGACCAAGTGAGGCTTGGGCTAGTAGAGATGTGAAAATATTACCTGCCTTCAAGGAACTTCTATATTAGTGGGAGGAGAAAACATGTAAATCATATACGTTCAATAAAAATATATACATAGAGGACATAGAAGTTAACCTTGAGCCTCCTGCAGAAGGGAGCATTTTTACTGAGTCCTTAGTAAAACCAAAGGATTCAAAACAGTAGAAATGAGAAGACAGAAAATTCTAGGCATAGATGATAGCCAGTAAAGGCAAAGGTCTAGGGATGGGAGATTGAGTATTATTTGTAAGGGGCAATAAGAAGGCCACTGTCACTGGATTGTAGAATATGTGGAAGAAGTAAGGTACATGAAGACTGGAAAGAGGTGGGTCAGGTTGTGAAGAGCTTTAAATGACAAAAATAGGACTTAATATTTGATCTTGGAAGTAATAAGGAGCCATTGAAGTGAACTACATAGAAAGGTGATGTAGTCAGAGTTAGGTATCAAACCTGAGCGACTGGGAGGATGGTGACATCCTTAGTAATAGAAAAGTTTGGAAGAGGGAAAAGATTTTTTTGGGGGGGGGGTAATGTCTTCTATTTTGGACATGTTGAGTTTGAGATACCTACAAGGACATTCAGTTCATAATCTCAGAAGAGAGGTTAGCTACTGCTTTTTGTTGAAGAAAAGACCTGGAAACAAATTTTTTGCACATCATTTAAGGAATGGCTAAACAAGTTGTGGTATGTCAATGTAATGGAATATTACTGTGATATAAGAAATGGTGAATATAATGAATACAAAAAAGCAAGAGAAGATTTTGAGGAAGTGATAGAATTTGAATTAGAATCAAGGAAAACAATATACACAATGACTATAGTAAGGTAATTTTAAAGAATGGCCACAGAATTATTAAAAATGAATGAATGTTGTGAAATTATACTAACTAAGCTTGACCTCAAAGAATAGATATGAGAATGTATTCCCCTCCCTACTTTTATGAGGTAGAAGACTGCAGATTTGAAATATTGCATACAACATTGGAGCTAATTGATAGGTTGGTTAGTTTTGTTAACTATACTTTTTTTTTGTTTCTTTTTATTCTTTTATTCTGCTCTCTAGGAAGGGGGCAGGGTGGGTAACTATAAACTAGAAAATGGAGCAAAATATCAATAATTTTAGAATAAGAACAGAAAAGAAGAGATCATATCCTACCAAACTTATTTCCTTTTTTGACAGGTTTACCAAATTAGTAGCTCAGGGGAATGCTGTGCTTAGAATTTACCTGGAATTTAGAAAGCATGTGATAAAACTTCCAGTGCTATTCTTGTGGTAAAGATGGAATAATGTGAACTTCAGTACCTTAAATACACATGGAGTCTGAACTAATTCAATGACTGGACTTGGTGTAAAGTCATGAAAAGTTTGATGTATGCTCAGCAAACAGTCCCCAGGATAGTATCCTAAGGATCCATTTTTGGTCCTGTAAGGCATAACATACTTCACAATAAGATATGCAAAGACATACATGATATCTCTATTAAATCTGTAAACGAGACAAAGATGAAATAACATACAATGGATTGATGTGGTTTAGGGGTTCAGGGGTCCTGGGACCCCAAAATCACAACACACGGGTCCTGCCCGAAAGAATTTGACCCAAGCCTTCTTTCGGCCAAAGACAAGGTTTATTAGAATATCCATCATATTGGGCAGACTCTTAAGGAGTCTGGACATTAGTAAGCTATTGGTTAGATTTTAAGAATCAGAGCAGTGGCTAGATTATAAGAATCTCAGCATCTTAATGGAGACAAGATGGAATTTATATACTGAAAGACCGTGGGAGGGATCTAGGATGGTCAAGTAGTCCATGAGGTAATAGAATTAGCAAGGGTGGGAAGTGGCCTGGGGCCATAGGGAGGCAAGACAATGGAGGGGAGATTGGGTGTAGCCACAATGAAAGGCCAGTCGATGGGATTATAGCCTCAGGCAAACCCCAGAGATTTGGCCCTGTGGGAAAGTCCAGGGTTTTTCCTTCCTGGGGCCCAGATCCTAACCCCATCAGATAAGGAAGAACCCATAAAAATCTTTTCAGGTTTGAACATTGGACTGAATCTAATTAAATGAAATGATATAAGGATAAATACAAATTTTTACACTGTTTCAAGAAAAATCTCATGAATTCAAAATGGAAGATAAAAGTTAGAAAAATGGTTTGAAAAAGGGAAACAAAAAAATGAGTAGTTGATATGGGAGGCTTTGGGGAAAAGAGAGTGCATTCTGTTTTGGTCATAAAGGATTTGAAGGGTATCTAGGACATATAATTTGAAATTACCAATAGGTAGTTATTGGTGTAGGTCCGGAGCACAGGAGAGAGACTCTGGTTGATTATATAGCTCTTTGAGTAATCTGCAAAAAAATAATAATTAAATCTTTGAGAGCTTAAGAGGTAAAAAACAAACAAACAAATAAACAAAACACCTAGGACAAAGCCTTAGGGAACACCCACAGTTAGGGAACATAGTATAGATGATCCACTAGATAAAAAGATTGAGGAATGTTCAGTTAGGTAGGATGAGAACCAGGACAGAACAGCATAACCAAAAACTCAGAGGAAAGAAAGTTCCTAATGAACTAGAAAGAATGTTCCCTTATCATTAAATGACATAGCTCAAGAATGTTAGTGAAAAGGTAAAGCCACATACATTGGCAAAGAGGAGACAAAAATATCCTTTTTTGAGTCTACAAGAGGATTTATTTAGAAATCCCCAGATAATCAGCAAAGAAACAAATGGAGAAATGCATATCTTTAGCAATGTAGTACATAAAAATAAATGTACAAAAATCAATATTTCCATAAGAAACCACAAATTTGAAAAGGAAATAATAAGAAAGGAATTATCATACAAAATAACTAAAAATGTATCATATATATAAGTCAATCTTCCAAAGTATACTGAAGACATATAAATGAAATTAAAAACACTCTTTAAATAAATAAAATATTATGCCAAAAATTGGAGAGATATTCATTGTCTGTGATTGGGCCATGCAATATATAAATGATGGCATGATCTAGATTAATTTATATGTTAGTGCTATACTAATGAAATTATTTATTGTCCTATTTAACAAAAAAACCAACTTAATTTGAATAAAAAAACAAAGATCTACACTCTGCAAAGAAATAATGAAAGAGAAATGAAAGTGGAGAAATGAAAGGAGCAAAGCACTTCTATATGTCAGATTATATCCCAAAATGATCATCTCCAAAGTATTTGGATATGTGATAAAAACAGAAAATTAGATTAGTAGAACAGGCTAGATAAGTGAGAATCAAAGACAAAAGAACTCAGTAGCACAGTATTTGCCAAACCCTAGAACATAAATTACTTGGGGAAGAACACATTATTTAACAAGAACTTTTTGGACAACTTGAAAGCAGATTGACTATGTTTTCAATGGAGTGTGGATTAGTAGATGGTGCATTGGCCTTGAAGTAAGTAGGACCTGAATTTGAATCCTGCTTGAGATATTTCCTAACTGTATGAATCCTTTAATCTCTCTGAGTCTCAGTTTCCTCATTTGTAAAATGAAGGTGTTAGATCTGATGATCTCTAAGATCCCTTCCACTGCTAGTAAAGTCAAGAGGCATTTATTAAGTATCTATTATATGCCAGGCACTGTGATGAAGATACAAAGAGGGACAAAACCAACAAAATTATTTGATTTTAGTGGGCTCACACTCTAATGGGAGAAACAACATGCAAACAACTATGCACAAATATATATATATATAATATATATTATATATATATATAATTTGTGTATATGTATGGATGAATGTACATGTGCATGTATATATGTATATGTATATACATATACTCATAGAATAAATTAAAGAGAATCCCAGAGGAAAGGCATTACATTAAGGGAGACTGAGAAAAGACTTTTGGCAGAAGGTGGGATTTTAAGAAGCTAGGGAGTGAAATTGAGAAGGGAAGAATTCCAGGCAGATGAAACAGCCAGTGAAAATGCACAGGGTTAAGAGATTGAGTGCCGTTTGCAAGAAATGACAAGGAGGCCAGTATCACTGGATCCTAGCATACTTGGAGGGGAGTAAGGACTGGAAAGACAGGAAGGTGCCAGGTAATGAAGGGCTTTAAAAGACAAATAGAGGACTTTATATTTGATCCTGGAGATAATAGGGAACCATGGTGTTCATTGAATAGGAGATGCCATGGTCAGATTGACACTTTAGGAAAATCACTTAGGCAGCTAAGTGGAAGAACAACTGGAGTGCTATTTGTCCCATCAATGATGAGTACAGAAGCTGAGTTGAAAGTATGTCTGGAGGTTTTTAATTAATTATTTTTTTTTTTTATGGTGGTGGGTCACTGATATTCATATCCCAATCAGCATAGTTGTGTGATTTCCTCCGCTTTCATTCACTAATTCACAAGTAGAAACAGAGAAAGTGGACAGCGAAAGAGGATAAGGTATGGAGAGAGGAGTAATCCTGGGCTAAGGATTTGCAAGTTATCAGTGGAGTGGGCCCAGAGGGTGGTTGGTTTGTTGCTGGGTTGTTAAAGCAGATAATGAGTAGTGACGTAGTATTGCCTGAGGGAGCCAAGTTTTTGTAAGAGCTTGTAGATGAGCCCTGTTTGACTCACTGAGGTCCAGGAAGAAAGGAAGTTTGTTCATCATGGAATTAGCATTCCATAAGATGCAGTAGAAATGGTAAGAAGGTTAAGAGAGTTCTTTAGGTGGGGTGGGGTTAAGGAGACTATGGATGAGAGAATGGAAGTTGATGCTCCAGGGTAGTTTACTCCCATGTTACTAGTGATTGAGAAACACAGTAAGGGTGATAGGAGTTTGTTAATCGCAGGGATAGTAGTGGGTGGAGAATTATATTACAGAACTGTTCCACCAGCAAGGAATGTTCTCTATGCTTAAATTTCTCATCACAGAGGATTATTGGGTCATAAATTTAGTGCTCAAAGGGACCTTAGATATCATCTCTTTTTACAAGTGAGAAAAATTCATCTCAGAAATCTTAAGGGAATTTCCCAAAACTACACAGGCAATTAAATGGCCAAGTTGGGTTATGAATGTAGCTCCTCTGAGTCCCATGCCTGTACTCTTTACATTGTATTCTGTGGTCTTCTTTAGGTAGTTTGCTTATTCTATTCTCTGCATTTATATCACTATTTTTTGTAGCATAATTCTAGAATATGGGCCCAAATCCCTTTCAGACTGGACCTTGAATTGCTAATGTGAAGCTTGTAGAAGAAGTCTTGAAACTTGGAGTAGCTAATGTTTCTATTTGGAAGATGTTAGTTGTTAGCAGAAAAAAATGAACTTATACCCTGAGCATAGATAGCTTCATCAACTTTTCTCTGCCTACTTATTTAAATGGACAAATGGGAAAGACTTAGAGTTTAAAAACTGGGGAACTCCATCCAAGCCCCAGAGCTGTTTGATGACTATGGGGCAAATCACCATTACCTGTTTTATGGCCTATCTCATAAAGATTTAAATTTGGGAAGCATATTCAACTATCATCATTAGAGTGAGATCTCTTTCTGAGGGGACACAGTACCACACAAGGAAGAGCTAAGGAGGAAAGGTTAAGTCTGAGGACATTGCTTTCCATTAGTCTGCTAGTTATCCTAGAAAGCTTGGTGTCTGGAATTGTGAATCTCTTGCAGAGGGAGATAGAACCCTTGGGGCCAAGATTCTAAGGCAGAGGTTCCCAAACTTATTTAGCCTACTACCTTTTAAAAAAAATGTTACTCAACACCTTCCTGAAAATCTACTTTCTTTAACACTTTAACATTTTTTTTGAAATTTATATCATTTCAAAAATATAAAATATATTTATTTTTAAAATAACACATCTTAAATTTAACAATTTATTGTAAATTTGTGGTCTTTTTACTGCATTGAAATTTTGATGATGCAATATTGTCATGTAAACAGGTCATTACACACATATATTCCTGCCAATGCATGCTGGACATCCTGACAATGTGCTACACACTGGGCTGCCAACACTTGATTGTTAAGACCTCTTGGTGGACTTGACCACAGATTGGTTATAATTTGTATTTTGTGTGTTTATTTGGAAAATAATTAAAGTCACTATGACTTTAACTCTGTTACACAACAGATGAAACATGTATGAATGGTTTTTCAAAATTCTCTTCTTTCTTTATGCTTCCACCACCCCCTTATTTTTATTCAATGCCTCCCAATTGCACCTGAGGCTACTACTGCCCCCCATGGTAATACCCCCAGGAGCAGTATTACCTCCTTTGGGAACCTATGTTTAAGGAACAGAATTTCTATTGGTCCTAGGGTAAAAGTTTTGGTTGTTTATGAATGAGGATAGCAGTACTCTAGCCAAGAAAAGTTCCATTGAGTCAGGAACTGAAGATTATAGAAACTATGGCCACACAGTGCCTGGCATCAACTAACTAAGCATTGTATAGGCACATAATACTGAGCACCATAGAGCAGGATGGTAGAAGCCAGAGAAGCAGTGTCCAGCAGAGTTCATATAAAACCATGGTCAATGGGACCAGTGTGAAGATATTTATAATCCTTCAGCACCAGAGGACTGAATTTCCCTCCCTTGTGTGTACCCTGGACACTTATATTCCTTCTGTGTGTTCTACTTATGATCTCTATGTATGTCCCCTCTTCCCATCAATTCCATGTGTACTTGTGGAAAACAGGTAGACGAGGAATATGTATTGATACTGTTCTTACTATTCCACTTCATGTAATGAATTTGACTTGAACTTATCATGGCCTCTGAATGACTAATGTAAAGGCAATGTACTAGTTTTAGGTTTGCACTCACAAAGTACTTTGAATCTGAAGTAGCAGTCTCTGTAGGACCAAACCTTTGAATGTGAGCTGGAGGGATGGGTATCCCAGAAGAATTTCATAATACTTATTTCTTTAATGGGACTAGAATGTTCTCTGTCTTTCCCCCCTTACTATTTTGTAAATTCTTTGGTAGCAGGCATGCTTTGGATATAGTAGACATTTCATAAATGTTTGCTGAATTAACATAACATATGAATGATCACATTAGAGGACAATACAAGACAATACAGGATTAATTACTAAATTAATTAAATTAAATTATTAAATTAATTGTAGATAGGTACTGAGCGAATTCAGAAGGAAAAAAAAGACACTATCATTTGGCATTATCAGGGAAAATGTCATCAACAAGATGAGATTTGAGTTGGTCTTCAAAGGATAGATTGGATTTCCATAATGAAGTGAAGAGGATATTCCAGGTAGACAACACAGCATAAACAAAGACAAACAGGAGCAAATGAGCCTGAAATGTCCACTTACACAGAGCAAATTGGCCTAACCTAAGTGGGAGGCCTGTGCTGGCATAAGGGTAATAGAGTTGGATGGGTAAGGTAGAATGAGACTGTGGAGGGTCTGGAAATTTAAGCAGAGGAATTTGAACTTGCAATAGGAGGTAATAGGGAGCCATTAGAAGCATCCATGAATAGAGGCAAAACAATGAAAGCAGTGTATGAGAAAAAGAAGCTTGGCAATGGCAAGTAGATTTCCATTGACTTTCTTCAGTGATCTCATCAATGTGGAAGCTCCCTCCAACAGGCCAGATCAAAAGCCAGATACACTTTTTCAGTCTGAGAAATCCTTACCCATGCCCTCTGATAAACCCTTCATAGAGAAGACATTCAACATTCTGGAGGCCTTCTTTCAGGTCTTTTAATATGTAGTGTGTACCAATGCAGCACTCATCTCTCAGCCTTTATCTCTTATTCTTGTTATATGACCAGCCCTTTCCTTTATGAAATAAAATTACTGAAATGAAATATTTTATATAATATCTTACATAGTCCAGGTTTAAACATCAATAACTCTTTGGAATATTTAGTGTCAATTTGGATATTTGCTTTAATGGACCTACACAGAACCCTCATAGATAACCCATCACCAACAACCAGTTATTTTCTTCGTGATTGGGTAAAATTGATTTTACTTTTCTTAATCATGATATTGTTTGGTTGTTGTAATTTCCAATTTTTTGCAATTCAAAGTTTGAGAAAAGTATTAGTGATATATAAGTATGAAGCTTCTTTTTTTCTTCTGATTCTTCAACTATATTTTTCATCATCCTTCCTTTCAAATTGTAATTATTGAGTACCAGTAAACATATTTTGGGAGACATCTTCTCATTTCTCTTCTTTGAAGCCAAGTCTAGTCATTAAATTTTTCCAATATTCAACTTTGAACATTTGATTATTCTTTCCATTTACTTTGATGCAGTTATTGTATATATTGTTGTTCTAGCTCTGTTTACTTCATGGACATCTTTTCATGGAAAGATTTCCTTGTTTAATTTGCTTAAACATATTCCAACTGTTGGACAACTATTTTGTTTCCATATCTTTGCTTCCACAAAAAGTTCTCCTGTAATATTTCAGTGAATGTGGAGTCTTCCTTTTTGTCACTGACCTTCTTCTGTTACATGCTTAGCAGTAGAGTCTCTCAAAGGATATTGACACTTAGCCATTTGATTTGCATAATGCCAAAATGTATTCTAGAATGGTTATACTTTGAATGCATATATTGACTTGGTTAGGAACACCTTTCTTCACGTTTTATAGAAATGCTGTATGCCTCTATTCTCTGCAATAAATGTTGATACATCAGTTTAAATTATCTTCATGGTAGTGTTTTTGTTTATGCTTATTATAAGCACTATAAGAAGAGAAAGCCAGATCACCAATAAAAAGTTGTTCCTTGTTGCCTTTAAACACATTGTGAACCAACTTCCTAATTCCTTTATTGTCTATTAAAAGAATCTAACAATTCCATGAGCCTTATCTGGAGTTTCCTCATGTCACTGGATTTCATTCATGATGGCAAGGTAAATATTGATCTTGAACTGTTCATTTTTTTTCTAGTAATATGTCAACAGAATGGTCATTGGACTAGGAATTTTGTAGTGTACCCAGTTGAAAATTTAATATAATATCATGCACCAGCATCTGTTGCAAAAAAAAGACAGAGAAACTGTGAAGAACTCAAAAAGGCCTTCCAAATTTAACAAACATAAAACTGATATTTGTAAAAACCACTTAATTCTTAGCACCCTATTAATGATTTTCCAATACTTTGTTATGATCACTCTCAAGCAAAAAGAGACTTCACAAAGCTGAAGGGTATTTTGTACTTTTCATTGTTTCATGGATTTTATAGCCAAATAATTTATTACATAGTAGTGATGTATCCCTCATTTACCTGTCTGTTCCTCAGACAATAGACCTAGTCTGTCACCAAGACCAAGATTTTCCAGCTTGGTAGAAAATGCCAGTATTTATATAGTTCAGAAACAGACTTCAGGATCCCAAGTTACAGCCATACCACAATGAAGCATCCCTTTTAGAATACTGTAAAATACTTTGTAGATATGCATATAAGGCTCTAGGACAATTTGGCTTCAGCCTGTACTTTCTGCCTTATTTCATACTGTTATTTCAGACTACTTCCCTTCATACACTCTGCAGTCTTGTTGAATTGCTCTGTTTAGTTAGCCAATCTTGGTCTATTCTCTTCTGCTTCCATAATATCTCCTCTATGTCCATAACGTACTTTTTTTTCACTGAATATTGAAATCCTCTTTCTTCAAGCCCCCCAAAGAAACAAGAACTGGAGATGTGGACTATAGCTCATTTAGATGACATTTAAACACTTAGGGCTCATTTAGAGGGTATAAGGATGTGGGCTATGGTGGCTATATTTAGACTTCAAAAAAAGGCAGAGTGCTTTTCTGAGAATATCAGGCCTGAATAATGGAGAGAATAGTGGCATTGCTGTAACAGAGAATGGGAAATTTGGAGGGGGTTAAGTTAAGACCACTCTTTTTCTTCACTGGAATAAGGGCTCCTTGATTGTGAGGAGTGTAAAAATGAGGAGGAGCTTAATCAGTGTCTCCTATCTAGATCATTCCCTTTATTTGGCAGCAAATGCCTCTCTAAATGAATAATTATGTTGTTTACTCAAACATTGGCACCAAAAATTGATAAAGGAAACTCATACACAACATATATGCCAAAAGAGATTTATTCAAAGACTATTATTTACTGGAGAAGGAATGGAATGCTTTGGGCCTCCAGATTTGGGATGATGGGACATCTTCTACATTTTGCTTCTTTGAATAGGCAAAGTTCCACCTCTGACATGCATTTAGATATACAACCTTCTTTTGAAGGGAATTGCAAGGTAACGAATGACAGGGAGCAAGGCGTAATCTGATAACTCTTCTTCCAGATTTGTGTTTTAGGATCTTTCTGTGTGGTAATTGGTTTAGGGAGGATAAGTATGGAACTAGAAGGCTTTGTGATTTGGCCAAGGTGAACTAATATATCATATAGGTACTTCTGACCAAGATGGCTGCCTGAACAGAGGTAGACCTCATAGCTCTCACATACCTACTGCAGTAAAAAACTAAACTTCCTAAAATACTGAATAAAGGTGAAGAAATCCAATAAGAAACTAAATAGTAAGTACCTTTTTAGACATAAGAACTGCACAAAAAGTCAACCAGAAACCTTCATTCATTACAAAAAAAGCACCAGCACAACCAGCACAGCCCAGGAAAGCAAGCTCAGTCTCCTAGATCAACAAATAACACTTGTAGGTTGAAAGGCTCTATGACCAGAGGTAGTAAGAATGATGTCCTCTCTTTCTCTCCATCTCTCCAAGGATCTAAGAAGATCAGAAAGCCCTAGAGTGGTCAGAAAAGCCCAAGGTAGGGACCAACAAATCAATAAAAAGTTTATTAAATACTATGTGCCAGCCTCTCTTAAGTTCTGGGGATACAAAAAGAGAAAAAAGACTGTCCCTGACCTCAAGAAGCTTAAAATCTAGTGGAAATCTAGGGAGTATCTCTGTTTTGAGATTCATAGAAGGTACTGAAGATCTAACACTGAACCACAAAGACTCAGATGGGCTTAAACCTGGAAAGTAGAGTCTAGTGGAACAAAACAGGTGACCGTGGGTGAGGTCAAGAAGGGCAGACTATCCACCCAGAATGCAACCAGGAATTCTCTGGCTCTAGAACAAAACCCTAATTCTGGCATTAAATCAGGAGAGGTGAGTAAATAAAACATTAATAAGTATTTTAAAATACATATTTTATGTCTGGAGATCGTTAAAAAAGGAGCAAGTAACCATATCAACTGGAAGCAGAGATTCAAAGGAAAAAAAAATCAACTTTCCACAAAGAATCCATGACTAAATTGAAGAAATAAAGGGAGAGATAAGAAATGAAATAAAAGTGCTGAAGGAAAGATTGTAAGAAGAATCAGTAATTTAGAATGGAAAGCGGTAAACCTTACCCAAGTAAAGAACTCCCTGGTGGGCAGCAAGGTGATGCAGTGGATAGAGCACCAGCCTGGATTCAGGAAGACTTGAGTTCAAATCTGACCTCAGACACATAACACTTGCTAGCTGTGTGGCCCTGGGCAAGTCACTTAACTCCATTGCCTAGCCAGAAAAAAAAAAAACTCCCTGAAAAATATAATAGACTAAAATAAATCAATGACTCTGTAAGACAGAAAAAAAAATAAATCAAAATATTGAAAAAAGAAAAAAATGTAAGATAGCTGATTTTGAAAAAGCAATTTATCTGGAAACAGATCAAGGGGAAATAATTTAAGAATCATTAGATTCCCTGAAAACCATGATTACTTTTTAAATGATGCTTTATTTCAAGAAATCAGAAATGAAAATTCCCAGAACCAGAGAACAAAGTAAAATAGAATCTATCCATCACCCTCTTCCTAAAGAAACCTCAAAAAGAAAAGTCCCAAGAATGCCATAGCCAAAACCTAATTGTTAGTGTTCAGAAAAAAGTTCAAGTACCAAGAAATTTTAGTCTTTATAATGTAACATTTGCTAGCTTTCATCATAAACAAGCAAAATTCTTGGTATACAATTTTGCTAATGAAGAGACAAACCAGACCAGGTAGGAAATGGCATAGGTTCTATATTGATATGTAATGGGATCATCAAGCCTAAGATTTGCTTCTGCATTTCCAGTCTGGAAGAGATAGGGAAACCTAATCTTTGTTTAAGATAAAAATAAAATGGTATCAAATAGAGATTTATGTTTTTTTTCCAAGCTGTGTATATGGAAAAGTTCAAAATTCAAAAATTCAGAATTCAAAAATATGATTAAAAATACATGGAAAAAAGGGGTCACCCAATCTACTGGAAAGTGCACTGAATTTGAAGTCAGAGTTCTTATGTTCAAATTCTGACTCTATCCCTTGTTACCTGGGGGGTCTTATGAAAGTCCCTCAATTTCCATGGGCTTCAATTTTTTCATAGTGTAAAATGGGGGAGTTGGACTACATGGCCCTTGAGGATTTTTCCAGTTCTAAATCTATTATCCTGTGACAGCATATGTGATGGCTAGGAGATGAAAGCAAAAGGCAAGGGGGGATTTAACACAGTATACATGCCCCTTTTCTATCAAATACCAGGAAAATTATTTGGAACTGTTCTTTCCAGTGAGGAATCAAATACCTTAGAGAAGGACTTATGTTCTCTCATCATTTGGGATACTATTTGTCAAATGCTAGTTAATTCTATTAGGAAAGAGGAATAAACTTCCAATACACAAGGATCCTAAGAAGTGAGAAGGGCCTGATTTGTTAATATAGTTATGTACAAAAATATGTGTACACGTAGGTTACATTCCTCATAATGAAGAAGGTTAGCATTTGCATTTATAAAATTCTAAGAAACAGTTTGTGTATTCATATAATAAAGTAGTATAGAATTACAGATACAAGACATGGAAAGCATTGTTAACAGTTAAAATTTTTTTGGTCCTGACATAAGGAGGTAATACTTTTGCATAAAACGTTGAGTTTGGTTTTGAATATGGTGGGTTTGGAGCTGGACATATGAGTGGAAGGAATTAGGTAGAAGAGGGAGCTCATGACAGATGGCCTCTATTTGCTCAGTAAAGTATTAACTGAGGTCCTTCACAGAGAGAAAGAAAGTAAGATTAGTGTTTGTGAAGAAGGGAAGGTTTTGAACAGACACTATGGGAAGTTTGTGAGAAAGCCATTCATAGAAGTGTAAAAAAAAATTGCTATGCAATCATGAAGGTGAGTGAAGTTATATTAAGTCAAGTCCTTTGGAATACTCACAAGTAAGGAATAGAAGAATGAACAATATAATGACAACAAGAGAGGGATCCATGGTCAAGGGGAAATACTTTTATGATAATAATGTTATATGCATTCAATGATTTAATATTTACAATGTGCTTTTCTCTTAACAACCACATGAATAATATAATGTAGAATCACCATACTAACTTTTCAGGTGAGGAAACTGAGACTCAGAGAGAGAAAAGTAATGGTTCAGTGAATAAAACACTTAAGCGGGAGTCAAGAATAATTGACTTCAAATCCAGCCTCTGACACTTAACTATGTGACCCTGGGTAAGTCACAACCTGGGAAAGTGACTCACTTTCCCAAACTATACAATGAGAATAATAACAGCATCTAACTTCTAGTGTTATTGTGAGGATCGAAAAAGATAACATTTGTAAAGTGCTTAGCACAGTTCCTAACACATAGCAGGTGCTATAGAAAGGTTTACTCCTTCTTTTCCTTCCAACCTAATGCCCCTAATGAGTGATGGAGCTGGCATTTAAGTGTGTGTCTCCTGATTCCAATACTAATCCTCTTTAAACTTTCCATATGTCCTCTCTAGACAAGAGTCTCATGAACCGCCATAATGTTTCTGACCATCCAAACTTCACTTCTGGAGTACTGGTTTCCTTTGTCAAAAAACAGGGAATTAAGCCGATGCAATGATTATGGAGTCCTCAACACTAAAAGCTTCAATCACTGATTTCTAGATTAACCATCTGCTGGATCAGCTGTAGTTATCCATAGCTGAAACCAAATTAAACCTCTGTAGGTAGACAACCTAGCTTAGATTGTCATTGGATGAAAGATTTAAAGGTCATCAAGTACCTCATTTGTGGATAGTGTCTGATTCAGGATTAGAAACCAAGTTTTCCTAACTCTATATCTAGTACTCTATTACCTCAGCCTGTGACTGCAAATGGCCCACAATTCTGTGTGCCTGAAACAGATTAAAATGTAATTGGGAAAATGTTCAACAATATAAATAAAAATATAATACAACATCAATGATGTTAATTGATGGTTTTCTAAGTCAACATCTGACCAGCAGGGAACTGCTTCTATTTGAGTTTGACCCAACTGTTTATCCTATACCATGCTGGCTCTAGAAAGAGAAATGAATGTCAGCTGAAGTACTGAAGATGATATAGAAACTCTGAACGCACATAATATTGATGTTTGATCTGTGCAATAAATCCTCTATAGCTCAGAATTTTGGGTGTCATGTTGTTTAAGATTTATTCAATCACTATCTGATTGTGTACTTCAGTAACTTTCTGGAGCAACACCTAAGGAATGACTTGATAGCACTGTTTTTTTCTTTGCTAGCACAAAGTATATGCCTATATAGAAGATTCTGCTTTCTAGATGGGACCCTTAGAAGTTCAATAAAGTTTTCAAAGTCCAAAGAAAATTAAATGTTTCCTACTATTGGTAAAAGATTATAATTAGGTTCCTATCTCATTTCTCTATGCTAATCACACCTTTCCATAACCTGAAACAAAAGAGCCATAGCTTCCATTGTTTGTCAGAAATATAACAGGTATTTGAGACTCTGATGCTCCTTCTCAACTGCCCCAGTTCTGGTCTATACCAATCTACAGAGTACCTTCTTGGTAGAGAGGGCTGGAATCTAATAGTGGAAATATTGACACTCTAGTAGGCCTTAAATCAACAGGGCTGCAGTCTAGAATTTCTATTCTCAACTTTCTGCCCTTTAGAGTTGATAGGGGAGTTCCCAGATCAAATTTTGAACTTATAGGATGGTGAGTCTTTGTTATGGTCTTAAGTTCTATCTTTTTATTAAAATTATATTTTCTTTTTAAATTGTGAATGATCACCAACAAACACAAACATTTCAATATATAAAGAACTAGCAAGTGGTTTGTATATAAAGATTTTCTGTTATATAATTTACTTTTAAGAAGTATGTATATGCATGTATACATTTGGATATATTACACATAATTTAATAAGAAAATAAAAACTTGTTCTATTTGTATCCCTTTCAACACTTTTGCATTTAAAATGGATTTATTGATGCTCTTTAAAAAAAGGGGGGGGGGAATTAATGACCAGGGGTTAAGTTGCTGGCTCAGACTGTTTTAGTAGGAGGCTTGCCTATGTGGCTTCCCTTTTAGAGGAGGGACCTGAATGCAGCTGGGCTAAGAGTAGACTTAGGTTCTGTGTTGGGAATGCAGGGGTAATGGGCCTTTCTCTCTTCCAGCAGGAGCTAATAATGACTGTTTTTGGAGCAGAGGCACATGGGAGTTGCATGTGCATTTGCCTGCATGCTCTGGGAGGATTGTTATGGGACCAAAAATTCCTATTCCCCACCTGGAAAATCATGGGCTGTATGATCCTGGAAATTAGTTTTCTAGAAAGAGAAGGGGTGACTTCCTCAGCAGTGCTACCTTTGGAGTTGCCTCAATAGCACACTCAAATTTGAGAGTTTTGGGACCTAAACTTTTAAAGAGAGGAGGGAAAATCCAGTATCTCACCAGTATCTTAGAGAAGAGAATGCAATGTGTGGCCTCTTAGAGCTGGAAGACTACTGAGGGACTATAAGCCACTACATAGAGGAGCAAAAGAATGGGCTTTGCTCTCCATTATTACTGTGTTATTTGGATGGTAAAGGTCTGATTGGAAAGATGATTGCCTCTCTGGAAATTCCATTTGTTGATATTCCAAGGGAACATAAACCTTCAGAATTGGGCTACAATTCTGTATGTCTTCATGGACTTCTGGGGCAAAAGCAGGACTCACAAAAGTGTTGGGGGAGGGGTGGTTTTGTCTGTCTAGCAGTGTCAAATTTGTATCTCTTCCAAAGGATGAGGGAGGGAAAATAAGGTAATCGGGTTAGGGACGTAGTTTTGAAGTTCAAAAGTCAGGAGCAGGGCCAGGATTGGAGATAACAACAATAATGATAATAATAGCTAAAATTTGTGTAGCACTTTAAAGTTTTCAAAACACTCTACAAATATTATTTCATTTAATCCTTATAATAACTCTAGGAGGAAGGAACTACTGTTATTCCCATTTTATAGATGAGGATACTGAAGAAATAAATATTAATGACTTGCTCAGGATCACATAGCTAGTGTCTTAGACTGAATTTGAACTCAAGTCTTCCTGATATCAGGTCTATCACTCTACTGAGGGCCCAGGAGGAAGTTGCCAGACAGAGAAGGGGATAAATCAGGCAGAAGAATATTTTATGGTGATAATGGCTCAGTGATGGTTGGATGTTCCAAGGTGAGAAAGTCGCAGCTGTAAGGGAAGTTCCAGAATGAGACAGGTACAAAAGCATGACTTTGAAGTCAGGGAAATCAGAAGTGAAGTCTGGAGGGGAGAAGGCTATTTGTGTCTGGGGATTTATGAGTTGGAACTCTGAGTGAGGGCAATGAGAGAAAAAAGGATAATGATTTGGGAACCTAAGATGGATCCAGTCCATGGAAGCTTAGAGTCTTGTGCACTGGGTCAGGGAATACAATTATATAGAATTATATGACCTGGGGAAAGATTTCTTGGTGATAAAGGTCATGTTTAAAAACTAGAGGTGATGGGGTGCTTGGGTGCTTGTGTTTGGGTGCTTGTGCTTGTACTTGGACCCCAATTTCTCTCTAGTCTCAGAAACACTGTCTCTGACAACCACTCCCCAGCCCAAGGACACTGTGCCTAGCAGTTATTCATGCATGGGCCCCAGCACGACCCTTATCTTTCTCCCTGGTGCAGCTATCCACACAAAGCTGGGTGAGAGCGTGCTGGGCTGCTCAGGCTTCAGCCCTCAGATTATGTCTCTGGAAGCCTCCCAATTCCTTAGTAAGTTCCTGTCTTGTGAGAAAGCTTTCCCTTGTTGCAGAGCATTCTCTCATTAAGACAGAGGGAGAGGGGTGCCTTGCTCAGCCCAAGGAGTTTTGTCCTTGGTCGGCCCAAGGACTCTTCCTCCTGCCAGACTCCAAAGATCCATACCTCTGTCATCTCCCTCTCTGTCCAGTATACTCCCTGTACTTTCCCGTCCATAGCTCCCAAAGACACTTGCACCTTTGGATTACCTCATCAGTGTCCCTGGCATTCCTTTCCCATGCCCTTTTCCATATAAACCCTAGCTCTATCCTCAGTCTCTTGCAGGTTCCTTAAGAATCCTTGCCCGCTGAAAAACGTAACAATAAATCTTTGCCACCTTGACTTAAAGAATGCTTGAGTCTGTGAATTCATTCCAGACGACCCTGTCCTGTACTCCGGTCTTTGAGGGGTCTCAACCTCTCAGACAACAACAGAGGGCTAGGTATCTCTTCATTGTCCACACTTTCTAGCACAATTTGGAACACCTTCAGATGGTTCATAAACTAGATCAGCTTTGGACTTTTCCCACCTATATTTTCATCTAAAGATAGAGTACAACAATCACAGAACTGATTGGCTCATACCCTGCTGCTTCTGACTTTCCAGACTTCAAAACCATACCTCTGCTGCTGTTTTATCCTGGAACTTCTCTCAAGGTTTGGGGCCTCTCCATCCTGGAATACCCAACTCTTTCTGTAGCTAGCTCATTCTGGAATATCATCTCCATATTCTTCTCTGGCTCCTGGCTTCCCTGGCTTTCTTCAAATCTCAACTAAATTTTCACCTTTTGAAAAAAAAAATCTTTTCCAGTGCTCCATAATCTTAGGGTTTTCCCATTAAGACCACATCCAATATATCCTGTATATGTGTTGTTTATACATAATTGTTTGCTGTTTTTCCCAAACTTAGATTGCCAAGTTCTTGAGAGCAGGAACTGGGCTGTTGTTGGGTTTGTTTATTTGTTTTTGCCTTTCTTTGTATCCCCAGTACTTTGCATAGTTCCTGGCATATAATAAATGCTAGTTGACTGATTATCACATAAGCCTAAATAGTTGACTCAAAGCAAGGATTTTCTTTCCAGCTGTTGGAAATGCTCATTTATGCCAGGGAAGACATTGACTTCATTGTTTTCCCTGCCCTAATTGTCTCTCGATGTATGGCAACAAAGGTAAACACCTACATCAGTTCTGGCAAAAATATCACCAGTGGCTTGTTGATTAAAAGGAATTTGGTTTGGAAAAACAAAACTAGTAATCTGTTGCTCATATCCATAAACCTTGGCTAGTTTCATCATTTAAACTCCTACCCATTGGAAGAAACCCAGAGGAAGAAAAGGAGAAGACTCAGACAGCAGTAATCCTGGATATGAAAAATTATCTTCCATCTAGTATTCAGTAAGACTCCACCCATACCTTTGACATAGAACTCTGGAGGCTGACATGGTGCACTCAAGGAC
Organism: Vombatus ursinus; assembly: GCF_900497805.2. Lineage (NCBI taxonomy): Eukaryota > Metazoa > Chordata > Mammalia > Diprotodontia > Vombatidae > Vombatus > Vombatus ursinus. The sequence continues at coordinate 21,497,407 of NW_020954590.1, forward strand.
AAAAGAAAACAGCTCCTAGTCCCAAGGAGCAAGACCCATGCCCCCTTCTAAAAACTGACTTGGAATTTTCCATTTGGGAAAAAGTTTAATTTATTACATACACTCTCTGGAATCCAAGGTATGTTGTATCTAATGTATATTTGATTGCACAGAATGTATGTAATATACTACAGTGTCTTCTTCCAGCATAAGAAATTAAATTTGCCTTATCGCCAATTCTTTTTTGTTTACCTGTTTTCTAATGATTCATTCCTATATTTGTTCCTATATGTCCTCCTCTACTATTGTGGAGAAGTTTCTATAATAAAGGGTCCTTAGAGGTAGTGAGGAATTTCTAGTTCCCTTACAAACTCTTTAAGAGCCAGGGTTGTTTAATTTTTTGTCCTTCTGTCCCCACCACCCTGCCTCAGTGTCTGTTACATAGTAGATGCTTAATAAATATCTGTTGATTAGCTGACTGATAAATTATTGTCCAGGTCCTGGAAGTGCCCTAAAGATAGAAAATATCTTACTCTTTGCTTGATCCAGGTGGCACTCAGCCTTCTAAGTGATTAGTCTTTCCATTTCACATTATCATTAATAATAACTAATATTTATATAGTGCTTTAAGGTTTGCACAACACTTTATAAATATTTTCTCATTTACCCTCCCCAATACTCTGGGAGGTAGGTATTTTTATTATTTTTATTTTACAGATGAGGCAGACAGAGATTAAATAATTTGCCCAGGCTTATAGAATTATTAAGTGTCTGAGACTGAATTTGAATTCAGGGCTGCCTGATTCCCTCTTTCATTGAACAAACTAGCTGCCTTTAGTTCTAGGAACTGAAATTGATGTATAAACTAAATGAGAAATGGATCACTTTCTGAAAACACAGTAATAACCTATTTTCCTTAATAGGGGATTTCATACCTCAGCTTTTGATGTAATGGCATTTGAAATAAATCTTAATGGATTTTGGTCCAAAGTCTTCAGAATATCATCATCCTGTATGTATGACAACATAAAACAAAGGAAACTTTCTCCAACCTAAAGAATATAATGTTTTATTCTGTCTTTTTCTTTCTTTCTTTTTTTTTGAAGGGCACAAGGGGGAGGAATCCCAACCCATTTTCTAACACTGTACCATTAATAATCTTTCCATTTTTTGTTGGCTCTTTTATTCTTCCCATTAAATTCAAGATGAAAACCAGCCAAATACTATAAAATCTTATCTATTCAGATACCCTCTTGCTGTTTTTCCAAGGTTCTGTGTCAGCCACATATGCAGTGGGTCAAGATGACCTTTTTTGTAATTTTTCCAAAAGTCTGTATTAAATTGGGTCTAAGTTACTGGCATTTGTTCATTCTTCTCCATCTTTTCTTTTTGTCCTTCCAAGACTGCTCAGGTACGATCCATCTATATATTTTTTAACTCTAATTATATATCATCAATAACACTCTAATTATAGTTCATTAGCATTCCTTTTAAATTCCTATTGTATGGTTCCTAATTGCTCAGTTCAGAAACATGCTATGACATCAATTTCTAAGAGCTCAAAGATATAGCATGCTTTCAAGAACCATTTACATTAAGAAAAATCAAGTTTGGCCACATGGGAAGATCAACGTTTTCTTAGATGTTACTGTACATGACCAGAGGGGCATACCAGGGACATGAGTTCAAGTTTAAGTTTAAGAACAAAACAGAAAAAAGGTAGGTGTAGCTTCATCAATAATGTTGATTTCTCTCCACAATTGTACCAGTCTTTTAATTTGCTTTGCAATAGAAATCTTAAAAATATTTTGAAATGAGGAATAGGGAATAAGCAGTTATGTGGCCTCTACTATTGCCAGGGTCTGTACTAAGTGTTTTACAAATATCTCATTTGATTCTCACAACAACCTTATGGAGTAGGTGTTATGATCCCCTTTTATAGTTGAGGAAACTGAGGCAGAAAGAGGCTAAGTGATCTGCCTACAGTCACAAAGCACCTGAGTGTTTCAGGCTGAATTTAAAATCAAATTTTTCCTGACTCCAGGTCTACTGTATCTACTGTGCCACCCAGCTCCCTTTGACTTTTAAAGACAATGAGTTAAAATATAAAAGTTTCAATTTCTTTTTTTTTTTTGGAGGGGGAATTCTTCTTTCTATGCAAAAGAAACAAAATGGTTTGAAAGGATATTTTTTAAATGAATGATGAAATCAAAGATTTAGAACATAACTATAAGAACATTGCCATTTCTTTCTCCTCCAAAGGACAAGGAAAACAGTAGATCCTATTTTGTTTGAACCTAATATTCTTCCGACACATTCCCCTGCTTCTTACTCCATTCCCTTCACACACAAATACTCTAACTCTACTCTCATCTCTTTTTCTCTCTGTCCTTTTCTCTTTCTTTCCCTCTGTTTCTTTCTATCTTTCTCTCTGTGTATGTATGTGTGTGTCTGTCTCAGTCTCTCACACACACACATGCTTGCAAACGCAATTCAAACAATTAATAATCAATTCAATAATTCAAACTTTGAGAATTCTACTGAACAAATTCTGCAATTTGTACTCATGTAAATGATGTACAGAACATATAGGTTTTTATAATAAACCAGTAATTAGAGCAAGAATCAATAGGAAGCAAAAGTATAATACCTAACATTGAGAATCGAAGGGGTACTTTTTTTTTTTTTAAATAGGGACAGACTAGAGGACTTGAAGTCAGAAATGTTGAGTTCTAATTCTGGCTCTTCCAAAAATTAATTGAAAGACCTTGAGAAAGTAGATTAAAATCGATGGTCCCTGGTTCTTTAATCTGTAAAATCAGAGAGTTTTATTAGATGTTCCAATGTCCTTTCCAGTTCTTCATGGAGTGCCGATTAATGAATTAACATCTTTCTGGAAGGATTTCTCTGGTAGAATGTTACTACTATCTTGTATTAAGGATTATGATGAAGGCATAAAAAGCACATTTATCAAATCTTTAGCTAAGCACAAAGTTGAGAGAGATAGTAAATATATTGAGTTTTCATTGGAATCCAAATTATCTTCAAAGCATGGAATGTTGGGTGGAAACTAATGAGATTTAATTCAATAAATATAAGTGTAAACTCTGGTTATATGGTTAAAAAAATCAACTGTACAAGTAAGGGATAAAGATGATTCAGCTAGAAAGCAATTCATATAAAAAACCTAGGTTTTTGTAGACTGTGTATAAATTCTGAAGTGAATAATCTTAAACATATACCTGCAAACATGTATTTCTCTACTGAAAACAGCAAAAGGAGCTAAAAGTTAATAAGAGATTTCAGTTTTAGGAAAACAGATATAATCACATAAAATAGCTGCATATTTTTACCATTCGAAAACATTTTCTGGCATGAAATTAATTCAATTGGAATAAATTCTGTTTCATGGATGAATATGTCAGTATTTGCCAAATTTATGCAATTCTCTCTAGTTCTTAACAACCTCTCTTTTTATGTGTAATATTAATTAGGTAAAAACTGTGAAGCAGAGAAGATTATCCTACTTCAAGTTTGTAAACCCCCAAATAGGGAAGTTCTTGGTATTTAGAGGTAAGTGAAAACTGGAAGTCATCTAGTTCAACCCCTGGATTTTGCAGATCAGTAAAGTGAGGTCCAGAGGTGAAGTGACTTGGCCAGTCATACGAGTAGCAGTGGCAGAATTAGACCCTAGGTCCCAAAGTTCTTTCCATTATAGCAAACTTTCCATAGATTATATTGCCCTAGGAAATGCAGATTTTGGAAAGATGAGTTCAGGTTGGGAAATGCTGAGTTTGAGGCTTCCAAAGCACGTCCAAGGAGTGTCCAATAGGTAAGATATAAGGGAATGGATCTTACAAGAGAGATTGAGATTGGTGTTATATGTTAACCAGCAAGAAAATTTTGTGATTCCCAAAAGTGTAAGCTAGAATACTTACTAAATTATATAACTGTAAAGAATATGTCATAGAAATATAAATTTATTGAATATAGATAATATTCAATATGTTCCATTATTTAATTAAATAGAATCAGATTGCTGACTAGAAGGGGAGTGATGAGAAACCCAAACTAACAGCTTTCCCTCCTTTATTTACCTTTCTGAAAACATAAATCCTTTAAGAGAGGCAGCATAGTATAGTGACTAAAATATTGGACTTGGTGTCCAGAAGATCTGAATTCAAATTCCACCTAATTCTTGCTATGTAATTATTGCAAATTACCTAACCTCTTTGAGCTTCAGTTTTCTTATGTGTCAAATGGGTACAATAATAACAAACCTGCCTCCATAGGTTTTTTTTCTTGCAAGGTTCAAAAGTACTATGCAAACATCAATTAAAAAAAATAAACATGAGTTATTTTTAAAAGTTCCTAGTTGTGCTTTAAACAAATCCCTTAAATTTATATTTCCTGTAGATATGTTCCTGGTGGTAAAAAAAAAACATTTATACTCAGAACCTACAGTTTAGGGGACCTAGATGGGGGTACTGTAAAGAAAGATTGGCAAAAACTGTGAATTTTATGAATTCCAGCATAAGGACAGTAGTGGAAATTTAATCAAGAGACTAAGAAAAGTAGTAACTGAAACCTATGTGGAGAAGTTTTCTAATTTGTGTGTTTTTGTGCTTACCCTTTGGTTAGATGCTTTACTTACTTTATGTTTCTCTAGTCTGGGTTCTGTGAACTTGTTTTTTAAATATATTGATAACTACTCTAGTATAATTGGTTTCCTTTGTAATGCTCTATATTTTAAATTATTCATTTAAAAACATTATTCAGAAAGTTCATAGGCTTCTCTAGGCTTCCAAAGGGGTTCATGAAACAAATAAGATTAAGATCACTTGTCCTTGTCTTTGATTTCCTAATGCAGTCTTCAAGTGATTAAACAATATATAACCAAGCCTAAGGGAAAGGTGGAGACTGGCTTCTTCATGTTATTCAATGACTGGTTGCTCTCTGTCATATACAAATTGGAAAACAAAACTTCAAAGTCCATAAGTCTACCATTCTTCTGATTTCTTTCACAAAAGAAACTAAAATATTCTCCTTTTCAAATGAGAAAAGAAAAACCAAGCAAACCAAGAATCTGATTATTAAGGGCTCATTCAGTCCAGATCAGTGGCTTTTCTGATCACCTCTGGAGGACTGAAAATACCAGGAATCAGAGACTGATCTGATAAGGGCCACTGACATCTTTTCAGATCAAGTTATCATTTTGAAAGTCATGTGTACTTTTATAGAATGTAGAGCCTTGGCATTACATATGTTTCCCTTAATATTATATTACTTTTGTATACCATTTCTAAAAGTGACAGAGATTACTAAAATATTCTATTAAAAAAGTATACAAGGAGACAAGGGTAAAAGCAAAAAGTTAATAGCAATGATCCTGGCTAGGGGGAGGCCTGAAGTTCATAGAATAAACCTCCCAACACTGCACCTACAAGTGAATTAATGTCTACATGGGACACAATTATAGAAATGGAAGGTACATAAAAGGGGAGAAGGGAGGAAGAGGCTAGAAAGGAATAAGTGATATACTTTAATCAAGTCAAAGATTGACAACAAAGAGAAGATAAATCCTTCAGTCTTTCAGGAAGAAGAGAGCCTACTAGAAAATGAGCAAAGAGGCAAAGGGGGGAACCAAAAGTATAGGAATGAAAGAGGGAAATCTTATTATAGTGGTGAGAGTGGATACCGTTGATGAATGCTCCCATGGTGGAAGAGAGGTAGTCCATAAGTGCACCTTATAATGGGCATCATCTTCAGGGATTTGGTGCTTAGAAATATGTCTCATCCTGCCTCAGGAGAAAGGGAATCAAAGTTCCTGGAGCAAGTGACAATCAATGACAGGAAGCAAAAAGACCCAAGGAAAATATTTCATGTGAAATGGGGGGGAATGGTCATGGCCAGTACCATGGTTAATAATATTCTTCAACAAAAGCAAACAAAAAAAGGAAAAATGCAGAAATAATATTACACTTAAATGACCCATAGATAGCAAACCAATATAAGTATTAAACTTATAAACTAGAATTTCCTTAACGACTAAATTCACAAAGGAAAAAAATTACTTAACTCCAAAAACCAAAACCAAAACCACAGTAATACAATAATGGCAGGACATTTCATTGTCCCTTTATCAGTTTTAGATCTACTCTAACAGATCTTTTGTCTAACAGAGATAGAACAAATGGGGAAATATAGAATGGAACAAATCAATGGCAAACTAGAGCTAAAAGACTTATGACATCTTCTAAATGGGGCTGCTAAAGAATTTACTTGTTTCTTGGCACCATATGGAGTTTTTACAAAAATTCATCATGTAATAGGGTACAGAAATATTGCAAACAACTGTCAAAAGGTAGAGATAGTAAATATATCTTTTATAGACTACAACAAAATAAAAATAATAACCAGTTCAGGGAGCACAAACAAAAGACGGACTCAAATGGAGACTTAACAATGATACCCTACATTATGAGTTGTCAAAGTCCAAATAATAGAAATAATAATGATGTGATAGAAAATGATAATTATGAAACATCATATCAATATTTCTGGAATTTAGCTAATGGGGTCTTCATAATAAAGAGCACATTCCTATGAACTTACAATAAGAAAACAGAGAAAAGGACGATGAATGAACTGAATATGGATTTTTTAAAATTAGGAAGCAAAAAATAAACAAAAAGATGAAATATTTAAAATATGAAAAGGAACTGATAAACTAGAAGCCAAAAAAACCTATAGAAAGAATAAATAAATAAAACTAAAAGCTGTTTCTTTGAAAAGACTATGTTGTTATATGTATATAAATGCATGTATGTGATATATATGTATATACATGTATAAATGTTTGTGTATGTATGTATGTGTACATACACACTCCAAAAACCATTGTGGTAAAAAATATGAACAATTCATTAAAAAGTATTATAAACCATTAATAACTATCTGAAATACTGCTTCAGAATTACTAAAAATAAGAGAAATACAAATCAAAACAGCCCTGAGATTTGACCTCATATGCTTTCAATTGACTAAAGACAGATTGATTGATGATAAAAGGTGGAACTAGTAAATAAAATGTTCAAGGGCTTGCGGGAAGATAGGAATGATAGTGCATTATAAGTGGAGCTGTGAATTAATTCAACCATTTTGGAAAACAGTTTGGAATTATGCAAATAAAGTGATCAAAATGGTCATACCCTTTGACTCAGAGATTCCATTATTTGGTTTGTACTCCAAGGAGGACATTGATAAGAAGAAAGTCCCCATATACACCAAAATATTTAAAACAGCACATTTTGTAATAGAAAAGAATAGCAAGCAAAATCAATGCCAATTGATTGGGGAATGGCTACAGAAAGTAAAGTAATGTTACTCTACTGCAAGAAATTGTGTTATTAATACAGATAATGTAAGAAAAAGCTATATGAATTGACAAAAATGAAGTAAGCAAAGCCTAGAAAACAATATGCACCATGATCACAGCAATGTAAATGGAAAGAAGAATCACACACACAAAAAAACAAACATGCACACAAATCAAGAGTGAATGTTGCCTAATTATAAAAAATAAGCAAGACTTGAAAGAAAAGACGTGAGGAAACACTTCCTCTTTAACCCTTTGCAGAAGTGAGATCCACAAGTGCATTGTACATATTTTCAGAATTTTTCACTTTATTGATCAGCTATGCTAATTTTTTTCTTTTTATTTCTTTTCTTAAAATATACTATTTATCATATGGAATGGCTCTCTGGGTGGGGGGGGGAGAGGAGAGAAACCAAGGAAAATTATAGTGATGTAAAAAAATCAATGAAAACATTTTAAAAAGAATTACAGAGAAATTAATGCAATAGGAACTCAGAGAAGGCTAAATGGTCATGCCCAAAGAGTAGTCAGTGATTATTTGCTATCATCTTAGAAGTTAACTTACATAATTCCCTAGAGATTTCTCCTTGCTTCTCTGATATCTAAAATTTTTATCAATGAGTTAAATCAATGGAAAGAACTGGGGATGTTTAATCTGGATAAGAGAAGACTTAGGGTTAACAAGATTAACAGTCTTCTAGTAATTGAAGAGCTATCATGTGAAGAAAAAAAATAAATTGCACATGTCACAAAACTATAGGAGTAATTTACACTATAGGTGATGGACTAGGAAACTAAAAACATTTCAGCAGGCTCAGTCAGCAAATGAACATTTACCAAGCACCTACTATTTTCCAGGCACTGGGCTAAGCACTGGATATACAAGAGAAGGTAAAAGACAGTCTGGACTCTCAAAGAAGTCAGAGACTAATGAAGGACACAACATGCAAAAATCTATGTACAAATAAGCCCTATACAGGATGAATTGGATAATAATCAGTAGAAGAAAGGCAAAACAAGTAAGGGGGGAGTAGGAATGGCTTCCTTGTAGGGGGGATTCTACCTGGAACTTGAAAAAAGTCAGGAAAGCAAGAGGCATAGATGAAGAGGGAGATAGTACCTGGTATGGGGGACAGCCAGTGACAACATCTGCAGTCCAGTGATGGAGTGTTTTCTTCGAGGATCAGCACAATGTTAAGTGTTAATATTACAGAGTTAGTGAGGGGGAGAGGGAAGGGTGTAAGGTGTAAAAAGACTAGAAACAAGTGTGTGTGCGTGTGTGTGTGTGTGTGTGTGTATGTGTGTGTGTGCATGTGCACATGCGTGCGGGGTTGGGGGAGGACAGGTTATGAATGTCTTTGAATTAAAATAAAAGCACTTTATATTTGACCCTAGATGTGATAGGGAGCCACCAGCGTTTTTTGGAGCAGGGAGTGTGACATCATCACACCTGCTTTTTTAGGAAAATCTCTTTCACAGAGCAGAGAATAGACTGGAGTGGCAAAAATGTTGTGGTGGATAGACTAACCAGCATGCTAATAGAATTGTCCAGGCACAGATGATTATGGACTCTATCAGGGTGGTGATAGTGTCAGAGGAGAGAAGGGAATGTATGTGAGAGATGTTACAAATGTAAAATCAGCCCAGAAGTTCTCTTCAGAAATGTACAGTCTGGTCACAGGTTGTTTCTGAAAAAAAAAAAAATGAGAGAGAATTTGGTTCAATGTCTGCTTCAGCATTTTCTTGGCAGAATTCAATAACATTCTTGAATTTGGGATAATGTGTCTTTGATAACTTGGAAGTGGAGATACTCTGCTACACTTGAGATATCCTTACTTTTGTAATCTTTCACTTGCAGAACTTGTCTTACCAGCTTGAGCTAATCAACTACATATTAGGAACTTCACTGCATCCAGCTGAGAATGTCCATTTTCCCTTTTCCAAAATGGTGACATTAACCCAGTCCAGTAATTGATCAATGGTTATGGACTTTCATCTCTAGGCTATCCCTAGAGAATAGAGAATAGCCAGGTATTCTAATGAATATATGTAGAACTTCTTTGTTGTTCATTCATTCAGTTGTGTCCAACTCTTTGTGATGCCTGGACCATAGGAGCCGGACCCTTCTATCTTTCACTATCTCTGAAAGTCTGTCTGAACTCATGTTTGTTTCTTCCATGACACTATCTGTCCACCTCATTCTCTTTTGTCCCCTTCTCCTTTTGCCTTCAATCTTTCCTAACATCAGGGTTTTTTTCCAATGAGTCCTGTCTTCTCATTATGTAGCCAAAGTACTTAAGCTCCAGCTTACACTCCAGAGTACTATGAAATATTGATCTTTACAGCATCAGACTTTCCTTTCATCACCAGACAAATCTACAGCTGAGCATCCTTTCAGCTTTGGCCTAGCTGTTTTATTCTTTCTGGAACTACTTGTAGTTGTCCTCTACTCTTCCCCAATAACATATTGGATACCTTTCAAACTAAGGGATTCATCTTCCAGTGACATAACTTTTATCATTTTAATATTGTCGATGGAGTTTTCCTGGCAAAGATAGTGAAGTGGTTTGCCATTTCCTTCTCCAGTGGATCACTTTTTGTCAAAACTCTCCATTATGTTTATCTCAGGTAACCTTGCACAGAAAAGCTCATAGTTTCATTGAGTTATGAAAGCCCCTTATCTAGATAACCATCAAACTGCTGGGAAAGAGACCAGACTCATATGGAGGAATCATTCATGCTAGAGGCTTAGTCTGAGGATGTTGCAGAAAGACATAACAGAATATAAGATTCTAACCTCTCTAATTCACTCTCAAGGCTTTCCATTTCTTTGGGAAGAAGAAAGAATAGTGTATATTCCTCTGGTAATATCCAAAACATTCATACGAATCCCTTATTTTGAATATTCTAAGAGTTTGGTTAGTTTCCCTTTGCTTTTTCTTCCCACCACCCCCATTCCACAACAATATAAGAAAAGATGATTTTGCAATTGCTTAGAATTTAAATTTTAAGAAGTTAGGAATGAACTTTGCTTTTTTATAACAATAAAACCAAAAACTGAATGTAGAAAGGTCTACTTATATTGCTGCTAACTATAATTTATATGCCAACCTGGAACACCTTTGATTTTCTTCCTTAAAGTCCACTTGACATCACCTGAATTGTTGCTCTTTGCACCTTTTCCAAAGGGTCCAATAACTCTGGATTTTGTTTTCCATTAGTAGATGTCAATTGGAACTACATGTTTTACCTGGTAGTTTGGTAAGTCAGATTGGCAGCTTCCCAGGTTTGCCTCTAATGAACTATGTGACTTTGGCAAGTTACTTAACTTTGCTATTTTCAGCAAATGAGTGGGTTGGACTGGGTAACCTCTAAAGGGTTTCCCATCTCTATTATTCTGAGATTTTAGTATGTTCTGGTAATGGACTTCCTGCTTCAAATAAATGCTTGTGATACTCAGGTGAGTTGGAATAATGCCATAAAAGAATATATCTCTGTTTAAACAGATCTGTTTTTCCAGTACCTAACCTTATTAAAACCACCTAATTTTCATATTAAAAAGAATCTCTCACAGATGTCAAGATAGACAATAGTTCTCTGCAACTTATATCTAGATCTCTTCTGCATAATATAATAACTGAATTTTTGCCTTTTCTGGTGAACTATTTCAGCAAACTGGCATTGGATCTCAGTTCTTCTGTCTCTAATCCCCACACTGAAGGATCTTTTCAAGAGGAAGTCTTAGGGAGAATCTCCTCGTTATTTGTTTGCTCTTTAATAGCTCAATCCCCAACCTTATACATTGCAATATAGTATTTACAAATGACATTTATGCCCAAAGCAAAATGAATAATTACTTTGGTAGGGGTATATTAACAACTTACATTTGTAAAGCTCTTTAAAACTTGTAAAGTACTTTATATGCATTTGTAACAGTGAAACTGACCAACAGCAGTTCGTTCCTGAAGCATGTGCAGATCTCTGCCTGTTGCCAGCCCAAGTAGAAGAAGCTGAAGAATTGGCTTCTAACTCCTGTCATTTCTCCTCTCACCCCCAGCTCATCTGCATTTGTTGAAATTCTATTCATCCTTTAATCCCCAGCTTGAAAGCAACCTCTTTTCTGAAAACTTTCCTGATTCTGCCCCACAAGAAGTCACCTCTTCCTATCTTGTGCTTCTATCTCTGTTTTCTTTGTCCCTATCTCAGAGCACTTATTTGGGCACTGAGGTTTTACTTTCCCTACTGAATTTGAAAGTCCATCAGGGTAGGGAAAGTGCAACCATGTAGTGGGTAAAGAGAATTGTATGGAAGCACAGATACAAAGAATATCTTAAAGTAGTTACCACAAAGCCACCAAATGGCTTCAACATTTAAGCCCAGAGCTGCCATATTTAATATGATTAATAGAGACAGAGTGTGGAAACAGGGCTGGTTGATTCTTGGGAGACCTGACCATGATATCCTGGAGGTTGAATGGAATAGCCCAGAGTAGTTTGCATGTGTGCTTGGATAGTATAGCATAGACCCAGGAGGCAAAGGCCCTGGTTATTAGCTTATTGTATTATATTTATGAGCTCTTTTCATTTAATTTAATTCAATTCAATGATCATTTTTAAAGAACCTTCTTTATGTGCTGGGCTCTGGGGAAGTATAGAACATAATAGCTAGTATTCATAGAGCTCTGTGCTAAGTGCTTTACTAATACTATCTCATTTGATTCTCACAATAGCCCTAGGAAGTATGTGCTATTATTATCATAATTTTGCAGAGGAGGAAACTGAGGAAGACAGAGGTTATATGACTTACCCTGTTCAATGAAACTATCTAATAAGTATTTAAAGCTGGATTTGAACTGAGGTCTCCCTGACAAGGTCTAGTACTCTGTCCAGTGTGCAACCTAGCTGCCTCAAAGACCCCAGAGGTCATCTCCTTCAACCTCTACTTTTTAGAGATGTGGAAAGTGAAGTCCAAGGGGGATTAAATGACTTGTCCAGTACTTAGTGCTATCCAGCATAATATCTGGCGCATAGTAAGTGACTGAAAAATGTTGATTGATTGATTGTCAGTCACATAGGTAGTAAGCATTGGAGGTGGGATTTGAACCCAAGTCTTCTGACTTCAGAGCCAATATTCTTTCCACTGTGCCATGCTGCTAACTTTGTGGTCTCATTTGATATGGTTATTCACTCTGCTGATGCAAATGACATAAAATATAGAGTGCTAGATCTGGAGTCAGGAACACCTGGGATTGAGTAACAACTAAGACACATATTAGTCATGAGATCCCAGAGAGCTCTGAGCTTCAGCATCTAGATGACACGGAGTATAGAGTTCAGGATTTGGAAGCAGGAAGACTTGAGTTCAAATCCTGCATCAGACACTATGTCTATGACCCAGAACAAGTCACTTAACCTCTCTTTCCCTCAGTTTCATCATCTGTAAAAAGGGGATAATAATTGTACCTATCTCTTAGGGCTGTTATCAGGATCATAGGAGATAATTTATATGTATATCTTTTAAAATTTTTAATCATTATGTGAATTTATTATTATTATTATTACCATCATCATTATTTATTAGCTGATGGTCATCTTTCTAGTGATGAACCTCTCCTAACTTAGCTAGACTCAAGCATAAAGGTTGTTGCTAGGCCCATATTCAAAGTCTTTCCAGCTTGGTAACTTAGCATCTTATGGGAGTTGGGGCAAATATGTGCCTGTGATTAGGCAAATTCCTGAGGGGTGAAGAAGAAAATTCCACCTGGTACTGAGAAAGTCAGATCCAAGTTTTGAGAACAGGCATAAGTAAAAAATCCAGGCCAGGTAGGTAGCAAGGTATTTTTGGAATGCTTATATCCAAGGGGCCAAAACAAGAACAAGGTTCAATGTTAGAAAAGGCATTAGAGGAGTCCTAACTAGATTAGGCTGCACCTAATTCTCCACAGCCTTCATTCCCTGCCTCTTCCCTAGTCCTGTGCAGGATCTGCTGAACCTCTTTCTGACTCAACAGCCAAGCATAGGTAGGTCCTACCAGAGGTCTTATTCCACTGGCAAAGCCTAGAAAACCTAGGGCCTCCTCCTAGACACAATGATGCTGAAGAGGAGGGCATTAGAATTAGCTTAAAAATAGGAGAAATGACTTTGTTCACATTTTCCTCAATAATGTAGCCCTACAAAAGATTTTTAAAATATTTACTACCTTTGATTTAAATTATTTTACTTGTGTTTTTATCAATTAAGCAATGATATGCTATTAAAAAGTATTTATGTGCAGACACTGTGTATACACTATTTTTTTTTCCTTCCCAGGTAGTAGTGATGAATTGAGAGGGTGTGGCTTTAGTCAAAGATAAGAATTGTAGTACACTTGGAAATTGACTCCTATTCCACCTTCCCTCTAACAGTATGGTCATTGTTCCTTATGAACATATATTCAAATATTCTCCAGTTGGAAAACAGTGAAGACCATTGCATCAGCAAACTGGATATACGGTAGTGTATCTTAAGTCAATTTATAAAGTTGTAAATAGTACCCTTATCCTGGATTCCTTTTTCTAGCCACTGCAAGTCTATATTTTGTTGGTGACATCACAAAATTCATCAGCTGTGTTTTTGAAGACCTACTCCTTACAGATTGCCCCAGAATTCCTATTGCTGACTCTAGCCCAGCCTGACCCTGTATAAATTCCAGTGTGCATCCTCCTAATATGGGACTTCTGGCTGCTGGCACCAGCTTCTGCTGTTGGATTCCTCCTGGCCTCTGTACTGTGCCCTCCACTCTGCTGCTCCAGTGACTGAGACATTCTCTGCTTGAAATCATTTCAGCTATAGGCTTCTAAACCCGAAACAGATGTTTGACTGGCTGTTCTTCATTCTATCATGCTGATTCTTGAGTGTCTTAAAATTTTTCAGGTACTGGACAGTAATGCTACATTCTGATTCATGCATCCTTTCTTTACCCAGAGATGTGTGTAGGGAGGGTGGAAGAGAGGTATTGCTTGTTTGGTGGGAAGGTGTGTGTGTTGGGGAGGGGAAGTAAGGAGGAGGTTAAAGAAAAAGTGTGTATGGGAAAGAGACAGGAACATAGATGAGAGAGATAGAGACAGAGGAAAAGACAGAAACACAGACAGACACACAGGTAGACTGAAGGACAGGTAAGCAGATAGAGGAAGGATAGGAAGGAGGGATGGAGGGAGGGAGACAGATGGATAGAGAGAGAAAGAGAGAGAGAGAGAGAGAGAGACAGAGAGAGAGAGACAGAGAGAGAGAGAGAGAGAGAGAGAGCGCATAGGAAAGGAACAAAGTCAACAGGAGACCAAAAACAGTCACTTAAGCATCTCTTGCATTCATGTCCTAACTTAACTGCTTATCTACCACTGATGCCCCTCGTCTTTTTTTTTTTTTTAAATATTCTTTCCTCGCCTCTCAATACACCTAGACATATCATTTGCTTGATTTCCCTGATTCAGCTCTCAAGTCATTCATTGCCTATGTAAAACATCCTGCTTGCTACCCAAGCAGCTGCGTTTTTCCCTCAAGAACTGACTACCCACTTTCAAGAGCCGTCCCCTTTTTGCTCGGGAACCAGTATCAAATGAACCAGTCACAGAAAAGGTGGGAAGCCCGGTCAGAAAAGGGGCTCGTCTTTTAGAGTTTGCACTTTGCAAGCTGTGGGTGTGACTTCATTTCCTCACCACCCACATAAAAAAGATCGCCACCCAATCACTGTGTTTTCTTTCCAAAAGCCCCTCCTCTTTCAGTTTGGCTCGGGAGAGACCCTTCGAAAGCCTGCCCTTTCTGTACTATGCAGCCTGTGACATATAAAAGCTGTTAGCAGCTCCTGGGGCCAGCCGCGTCAAAACTAGCAAGAGTTTTTGCTCTTAGACGGTTTGTAATAAGACACACTCCTCCTTACAAGGGTTTATGCCACAACATAGCAAAGAACTTTTTAAAAAATTGGAAGGACAATATACTCATTTTGGCATTGCTCAGAGGTAAGCCATTTAGCTGAATGAGTCGGTTTTGCATGCATTTATACTAAAATAGCTCACATTTGTTTTTCTTGAATGAAATTGAGATAGAATTATAACTTTTGTATATATTTTGTCACTCTCTGCGCATGTGTCTGTGACACAGCATCCATACCTTTACTGCAGGTAGCAGAAGCTGTTTCCTGAGATGTATTTCTTTTCAATATCTGGATGAAGTTGAGTTCCTTACAGATTGCCCACTTACAACCAAATGCCCACTTGGGCATTTGGTACCCTACAGTGTGTATATGTTAAGACTTTGTGGGCAAATGATTAATAAGACATCTGAGGGCTGAGGGCTCGTGATATGCTGTTTTATTCATCTCCATCTCTGGGAAGTTCATCTTAGGTTTCTTCTTCATCCATTAAAGCAACATGGGCAGTAATTACAGGCTTTCTCATAACATTGATTTGAAAAAAAGTCTTTTGGATTACAGAATATAATCAAGCCAAGGAAAGCTCTCAGAGGAGACATTTGTGTGTAAAATCATACACTCTGGCACATTTCTTTTTTAATTTGCCCTCTCATAGATTGACCCTAACTCTGCCTTCCTGTTTCAAAGCAGAGTAAACCCTGTGGCTTCTCCCCTCCTCCATCCCAAGATGATAGCAATCTCTGCTGTCAGTGGTATCCTCTTGTTCTCCCTTCTCTATGAAACAAGTGCAGTCGTCTTACTCAACGCCACTGACTCATCCTCGCCAACCAATAACTTCACTGATATTGAAGCCGCTCTAAAAGCACATCTGGATTCAGCGGATCTCCCCAAAGTCAGGAGGAAGCGCTACATCTCGCAGAATGACATGATTGCCATACTCGATTATCACAATCAAGTTCGGGGCAAGGTGTTTCCACCTGCTGCCAACATGGAATACATGGTAAGAGGGTTTCTCTTCGTGGCTGTAGGGAGAGGGTTCTTAGTAGGGATGCCCAGTTTTAATTATCAGACTAAGGAGGACCAAAACATCAAGCCAAGGTGATGTTTGGTGTTTTTAAATGGGGAAGAGAAGTGAATGTACAGAGTGGTTCTTAGCTGGTAATGATACCATAGAATTACAAGTGCAGATATTACTGGGATATTCTGTGACTGTTGACAATTAATGTTAATGCCTCAGAAGATAAAGGGATAGAGGATTTTCGGTAAGCTTCTTGAACTTGTCAAAGAAAGAGCTATGAAAAACACAGTGCCTGCACATGAAACATTTGCAAGTGTTGTCTTCATAATGATTTCATTTCTCTCTCAGTTACAGTCTTAATTTGAAAAGTTTCCTTAATAACATTACGTTTCAGCAGACTCCAGTGTGCTTGCCTTGCCTTTCTTGGCCAAAGCTCTTTCTGGAGAGATTCTCTTGCTCTGCTAACAGACTGTGCCCGTTATTTCCTCATTATGGCTTAATGCTTTGTCGTTCAGATAACAGCTCAGTGTAGATTGTTCCAACCTGCAGTGAATAAATACTTTTGTACTCTCCCGTTAAAAATAGGCTATCTATGTTTAAATATTTTACCTAGCAAGTAAAAAATTCAAGTTGTTTTTAAAAGGATACTCAGATTTCTTTTTTTGGGTTTGAATGAATAATGCTTCAAAACAATGTTTAACATCATCTTAAATGAAAGCAGCAGGGAGTCAGCCTTTGGGCACTGAAGACCACCAACCTGGTGCCCAGAAGCAAGTGTTGGGGCAATGATAATGATATACATTCTTAACCTAATCATTTGGAAGTCTTTCAGTCCTGGTCTTCATCTATGTAATTTCAGATAAACTTTTATACTTGGTCAACTGAAGAGGTCAGTGAGGGAAAAAAAAAATAAGGTCACCTTTCAAATGTAAAGAGTCTCTCTGTTCATTTAAGTTTCTTAAGGTCACTTAAGTTTCAGTCCAAATAAACTCTCCTGTGATTTCTAGGAAAGGATAATCTGTGGTCATACCAGTTTGGGTTACTGTCTTTTTGAAGATTTAATAGGAAAGGTACCAAAATGAAAATGATTCCAACTCAGCCAACAAGTATCTGCAGAAATAAGATGCTTCTACAAAGGGAGGACAAATTAATCCATTTAATTATTCTATTTAATTGTTTTTTTAAGGGTAGAATGTTTAGAATGTGTTAGGGCAATAGTGGAACTTCATTGACTTCAAAGATTAGGGGTCATCTAGTCCAAACTATTCATTTTGAAGATGAAGAAACAAAGAGCTTGAAAGATTAAGTGACTTGCCTAAAGTCATACAGTTAGTAATAGAAGAGTCAGGATTTGAACCAGGTCCTCTGTCTCCATATCCAACACTCTTTCACTGAACTGTCCTACCTTTTCCTTTCTCTAGACAGCATGCCAATAACTTACATTTGAATGAAGATAGGGAATTCTTGAGAACAGGTTCAACTGAAAAGATTATACATTACATAAAACATTTTATTATCAGACTAATTACATATAATCATGTTTCACATGCATTGCTTAATTTTTATTTCTCTACAATAACTCTGTGAAGTGTATTATGATAATATTTTATTCTAGTTTTACAGATAGAGAAAATGATGCCCAAATAGATCAACTAAATTGCATTGCTCAAGTTCACACAGCAATAAAGTATGGGACTTGAACACAATATTTATGACTCAATGCAGTGTCCTTTCCAGTACATCATGATCCCTCTCATTTTGTTTTAAGATAATGAAATAATAACATAATTCTTATTTCTCTCATATTTAGTGATATCTCAGCCACTTGTATATTTGGGGAAACGATATCAAAATTAAGAATCAAATAGACCCTCAAGCAAATGGTGCAGTGGATAAAATGCATATTTGGAATCAATAAGTCCTGAGTTCAAATTCTACATTAGACACTAATTTAACTATGTGACCCTGGGCAGGTCACTTACCTTTATTAGCCTCAGTACCTGAATCTGTGAAATGAGAATGTTAATTGCTCCTACCTCCCAAAGCTGTTATGAGAATAAAATGAGATCACAAGTGGAAAGCTCTTTGTAAACCTTAAAGAGCTATATGAATGTTGTTGTTTTTTTAATTTTATTATTGTTGTTGTTGTTCTCTATGAAAAGGGACTAAGAAAATAGCTTAATTGCCTTGAGGAGACTATTATAGAAGAAAGATTTAGGATTTGAAAGCTTTAGGAATTGTTGAGGGAAAGACCATATTCAGTTGACTTTGATTTATTCTACTGTCCCAGGATGGGGAATGTCCCTGACTTTGGGGAACACATTTCCTTTTTCATTTCATGTATCTCAATATCAATGGACTGATTGCCCTATTGTTTCACTCACCATCTTTGCAACTTCCCAGACCAAAACATCTTTCCCAGATTAATGTTTCTCTCTATTCACTCTCTTTCCCAACTAGAAGGTAAGGTCTTTGAGGGCAAGGACTGTCTTCATTTTTTATTTCAGCATTTAGATCAGTTCTTGGAACATAGGGTTACATAGATGTTTTTCATTCATTTATTTTTACATTTGTGGAATTTGGAGATCATTCAAGTACGATGACATGGATTTTGAGTCTCTCTTGGCATGATGATACTCTGAAGTGATAGGCCTTGTTTTAAATTTTCCTTTATTGCATTCAGATAGTTATTTAGGTACAAAATGTCTATTCTAAATCCTACATCAAAAACATGAGGTCTGAAAAACTGGCCTAAAAAGGCCAGTACTATAGTCTTATGATACTTAAGGTGTTTATAAAAGGAACTATAAAGTCATGTACTATAAATTGAAAGAATAGTGATTAGGAAATCTCTAGGACCTCTTTGAAAAGTATTGCACCATATTGCATTGCCTGAACACAAAAAGGCTGGCAGTAATACTACCTACAGAGAATCAGGTTGCTGATGCCTACACACTTCTTTTATCAAAGCTGGCAGATAAAATCATCAAATCACAGATACAAAATCTATAATCTGAGAATGGCCTTAGGGATCCTCTGTTATAACTCTTCTGTTTCATAGATGAGGAAACTGAGGAGAAAATAGGTTGTCACAAAAAAAGCAAGTGACAGGGCTTCACATGTAAAAAGAGACAGGTTTCAAATGTAGACCCTTTGAATCCAAAATTTACCATTATTTCCACTATTCTACATTGCTTCTCAGTTCAAGGACACCTTGAAATACAGAACTCCAATTGGCATTTCCTACCATTATTTACTCTTAGGTAAGCAGAGGAAGGGGATGGGAGGAATAGAGTGGCCTTATGTGATCCTTTTATATTTCTCAGAGCCCCAAGCACAATACTCAGCATATACAGATGCTCAGCAAATTCTTGTTGCTCAATGTTTTCTGCCAAAGCTAAACAAAGGCATTAATTTTTAAATTTTTTATTAATTTATTTTGATTTATCAACAATCACTTCCATAAGCTTTTGAGTTTTAAATTTTTGTCCACTTCCCTCCACAAGACAGCACACAATCTGATCTAGGCTATACATATACATTCCTATTAAACATATTTTCACATTAGTGATGTTGTAAGTAAAAATTAGAACCAATAGGAGGAACCACCAGAAAGAGGAAACAAAACTCAACTGAAGAGAAAAAAATAGCAATTCAAATTCCATAGTTCTTTCTTTGGATGTGGATAGAATTTTCCATCACTAGGCCTTTGGAGATGTCTTAGATCCTTGTATTGCTGGGAGGGGTTAAGTTTATCAAAATTAATCATCATACAACATGGCTGTTATTATATACAACATTCTCTTGGTTCTGCTCACTTCCCTTAGCATCAGACCATACAAATCTTTCCAGGTTAACAAAACCATTATAAACTGGGATAGGTAGGACCTGGACCTGTCATTTCAAGGATACAGGCAAGACAAACATAAGGAATCTCCCTAGATTGGAGCCTTCTCTTCAAAGAGTTGCTCAGAGCACCAAGCTATTAAGTGAATTACCTAGGGTCATGGCCAGTATGTCTTGCTGGCTCCAAGGTCGTTTCTTAACACATTATGCCATATAGTTGAGGTGATGTTGTGAATAAAACAATAGCAGTCAAGAAGACCAGATGGAAGTTCAACCAGTTATAAATATTTATAAAGTTATAAAGCTTTAGTAAATTGACCCAATAATTCAGTCAGAACACAGACTGTTCCATTATACATTTTATAGATTTTGGCTTTCTTTAGGCAAAACCAAGTCTGCAGAAGTTGTAAAAGAATAATCTGTTTGTAGTAGTTTGGTGGGTACCATCTTCTTAAAGGACATTGATAATCTCTACCAATGCTGCCTTCCAATTCAAAGCGCAGTTTAAGATTCCAGTCTTTATTTCAGCTTGTTAAAACTTATAGTATACTATGAGCAATGTGATGATCTGATTTGTTTCTAAGTACTCCAAGAGTTTACAACAAAGTTTGGCTCACTGGGGGTGCTTTAAAATATTTGTTGAATGATTCACTGACCCTTTCCTCAATTTCCTTCTACAAAGAGTAGAAGGTTCTTTTTAGTCAACAACTTAATCTAATACCAACAAGATAAGTTGAATTAGTTTGAGACCAAATGTCACAAACTTTAATCACTTTCTTCTGAAGCTTTTAGCATTATTCATGTAAGACATTAAGATACTTAAAAGAATATATAAACCCCATTTTTAATTTTTTTTTAGGCAATTGGGGTTAAGTGACTTGCCCAAGGTCACACAGCTAGTAAGTGTCAAGTGTTTAGTCTGAGGCTGGATTTGAACTCAGGTCCTCCTGACTCCAAGGCCAGTGCTCTATCCACTGTGTCACCTAGCTGCCCCTTAAACCCCATTTTTTAATGGATGTAAATCAGCCTTGAATGAATCAACACTGCTACACATTAAGAAAAAAAGCAGAGCAATTCACAAGTTGAAACAAAAGCTATTTATCATAGTGTAAATGCATTATACCATAGTGCCTTTGAAAAATGTGACAGTGGGAACTTTTGTTTCTATTTATTTCTTGGCAAAAAGGTACTGGTGAATTCTACTATTTATTAGCTTGATGCCAAAAGAGTCTGAAGAATATAGACTCTAATCTACAGGTGAGAAACAGGTCCAGATTTAGAATTATTGGGAGTCATTTCAAGATATTTCGATCTAATATGGCTGTAAAAATCCATTCTTAACAAATTTTATTAAAATAATTGAGTTTCTTCTTCAAAAGGTGAGAATAAATCAAAATGTTTACTCAGATGTCATGTTCTGCCTTAGCTTTCCCATCAAAATTTCATTAAAATCAAATATTTAAAAAAATAGATTAGGTACCTACTCTTTTCCAGGTACTGTGGAGATGTGAAGGCAAACAAAAAAAATTGTCTTAAGGCATTTATATTGTACTAGGGAGAAACAAAATTTACATACATAAATAAATACAAAATGTATACAAAATAAATATGAGGTAATATGTCCAGAAACACTAGCTATAATGGGGAGAATCAGGAAGGTCAAGTGGAGGAAATGGCCCTTGAGTTGAGCCTTGAATAGAGTAAGGAATCCAGACAGAGACAGGGATGGAAAAATCCTGGATATTCTGTGCAAGAGCTTAGATGGAGAATATGGCATATTATGTAAAGGGAAGAGTAAATATTCAATTTAGTGAGAATGTAAAGTCAGTAATATGAACTCATGTTAATATTCATTATATACTGCACATCTACTCTTAACCTCCCATGAACATCTGGCTTGTGGTTTGGTTCAGTCTGGTTTTCTTAAGTTAGTTTAGTAAAGTGGTATCAAGAGTTCAGGGATTTGACTAAAGCCTAAAGTCAGTATGATGTGTATCAGTGGATGGAATGACCACACCTAGCAAATCACAGATTTAAAAAAAATTGAGGATTTTATTCACAGATATGGGTATATCATCTATGTTTACAAATGTGCATGTGCTTATTTCAAATCTACACTGATCTCTCCATTTAAATATCCCTTCCCCCAACCCATGTATGTTACAATACACTCATGTCATTTCATCTTGAGACCTTCTTGTCTATTGATTTTGTTGTTCGGTCACATCCAGCTCTTCATGACCATGCGGACTATACTGTCGATGAGGTTTTCTTGCCAAAGATACTGGAATTGTTTTTCATTTCCTTCTCCAGCACGTTGATGCAAATACAAGTTAAGTGACTTGCCCAAAGTCAAACAGCTAAAAACTGTCTGAAGTAAAATTTGAACTCAGGTCTTCCTGACTCCAGGCCCAGCTCTCTATTCACTGAGCCAGCTAGCTGCCTCTTGTCCATAGTTTTCTTCAACTCCTTTTGATAGAGGACCCACTGCAATATGCTAAATGCTCCCTAATTATTTTAGTATTTTATTGATGAGACTACCACTACACAGTTCACTATCTGTCATCCCTTTTTCATACTATATGCTTTGCTCAGCTACTTTTTTTGTCATATATGTCATGAATAATGTCTTCGACTTCTCATACCAACATTATGGTTGGTAACAAGGTACAACCCACTTATGTCTACTTTCCACAATTATGTGAATGACCAACAGTTGTGATTCTTCTCAGTGGTGCTCCTTTGTTCATAACCCTGTATTATCATTTGAAGAATATGAAAGAAAAGAAGAAGAAAAAAGAGGAGGAGGAGGAGGAGGAGGAAGAGGAAGAAGAAAGATTATCCACATTTTACAGATGACGAAATTGAGGCTGAGTTTGCCTAGGGTCATACATTTCTTAGTGTCAGATGTAGAATCTGAACATGAGTCTCCTCACTCCAAATCCAGTTTTCTCTCCACTATACCACACTACCTCTACTGACCACGTCCCAGTAATCTGAGGCAATAGCTATTTTTCTTTCTTCCTAAGAATGCAATTTAAACCACATATCCAATTGCAGAAATCAAAGTAGTTGGAACAGTGGATAGAATGTTAGTCCTGGAGTTGAGGAGACCTAAGTTTAAATCCTACTTCAAACACTTCCTAGCTGTATGACATTGGACAAGTCACTTAACCTGTTAGCCTCAGTTTCTTCATCTATAGAATAGGAATAATAATAACACCTATCTTCCTGGGTTGTTGTGAGGATAAAAGAGATAATAATTGTAAAGCCCTTAGCACAGTGCCTGGCACATATTAAGTACTATATAAATGTTAGTGGTCAGGGTACTAAATCTCACATTAGAGAGACCTGGCTTCATATAATAGCCAGAATTTTTTTATGTAGATTTGCAAAGTGTTTAGAAATACTACTTTATTTTATCATCACAACAACTCTGGAGGAAGGCAATATTATTACCCCCCATTTTAGAGATGAAGAAACTGAAGGAGACTGTAGTATAGTGATTTCTCCAAGATCACACAGCTAGTGAGTAACTGAGGTAAGTCTTCCTGATTCTAGATCCACTAGATGTAGATCCCACTGGGCCATCTAGTTTCCCATAACTTTCATATTCTACTTTTGACACTTAACTAGCTGTGTACCCAAGGAAAAGACACTAAACCTCTCTGATCATCAATATCCTCATCTATAAAATGGTAATAATAATTATTATAGTGCCTACTTTATAGGATTGTTATGAGCATCAATATGAAAAAAACTTATGTATACTTTAAGACAAATTATAAGCCAGCAATTATCTGAAAATTCTTCATGTAAATCTGCCCATATATTTAGCATAACTTACATAGACATGTGCAAAAGAGGCATTTGTAATTAGGTCAAAGCTACCGGTTTATTTTATGTGAATTATCATGCCTAAAGTCTAATTGGATCTTACTTCTCATGGCGTCTTATGAGAAAGGGAAGGGAAAAGGGAAGGAAAGAAGGCAAACCATCAATTTGTACTAAATCACCTGGAAGTATGATTTTAACGAATGAGTAAGTGAGTGAATGAATGAATGAAAAATATTTTAAAAGAACCTTGGAAATAACTAAACTGATCTACTTGCCAAGGATGAGTAGTAATAAATTATAATTTAGGACGGAGTAGAGATATTTGCAAACTAACTCCCACCAATCCGTGTATTTTCCTATGGTAGCAAGAAAGGTATGATATCATAATAGTTCAATCTTAGTCATCATCCACTGAGACAAGCCTCATCTACTACCTCATTCCTGTGCTAGGTGAGGCCGTGTGGTATAATGGAAAGAACACTAGATGATTAATTTGGAGGCTGAGGTTCTAGTCCTCATTTTTTTCTCTGCCTATGTGGGCAAGTCATTTCATATTTCTGGGACTAAATTTTCTGATGAGTAGCAGGTTTAGACAAGAGGATTTCAATATGTCATAATCACATAGCTAGACTGGATGCCAAAGTCAATTTAGCCAAACCCATAAGAGTCCCAGACTGACATTCATCAAACCTCTGCTTCAGAATCACATAGAACTGAGTACCTCCTATAAAAGCCCATTCAATTTTTTGACAACTCTTTGTTAGAGATGTTGACACAACCTTAGCACTGAGTAAAAATCTGACTCCTTCAAATTGCTACCCACTTACCCTTATTCTGCTGTCTTGGACCAAATAGAGAATACCTAGTCCCTCTTCTGTATGATGACATTTTAAATATTTGTAGACTACCCATCACAACTCTCCTAAGTCTTCTCTTCTCCAGGCTAACTGTCCTCTGATCTTTCAATAGTTCCTCAAGAGGCTTGGCTAATCTAAAATCCCACCCTGCCTTAATGACCTGTGACCCCATAAGACTGAGGAGCAATAATCCATCCTTTATTTTAATGTGGAAGAGAATATTAAGAGTCTTTATAGAGAGTGAAATATTTTATAGTTTATATGTAAACGCCAACCAAAACCAGCCCCCTTCTGGAAGATATCCATCCTTATCCAAATTCATACAGAATAGTATAATGTCCACAGACTGGGCATTTACACTTATTTGGGTGTGAGAATGCTTTTTTTTCCTCATTGTAAGCATGAGAAATTTAAAGTGTCAACTCTGAAGTCTTTCCATAAATGTTTTCATGACCACTAGAAAGTCTCCTGAGACTTTTTGCCAAAGAGCAATGAACCCAGCAGGATCTCTGACAGGAAGGCATTTCTCCAGCACATTCAGAGCTCCACATTCCTGTTCTACATAATGGAGAACCTTTTCAATGCCTTGGCTAGAAACAGAGACAGGGCACATTTTTCAAGAATTTTCATCCAAGGTACACATTACTTTGACTAACTTGTACATGAATGGAGAAGGTAGTAACCTTGAAAGTTCCCTGCTTTTAGTCAGCTTTCCACACACAAAGCCAAAAGGAGACAAGGTTGTACTATTTTTTCCAGCTGTGAAATGGATGCTAAAAAGGTAAAAGGTACAGGCAAATTCTATGGATCATTGTAAACTCATGGCTTCATTGGAAATACAACAAAACTGAGAATAAAAAGTACCCCAAATACATAGGATCCAAATATGAATTATTTACCTTTATGACATTAGGTTCTAGTAGTTAATTCCACATTTGATTTCCACAAGGTTGCCAAAGTGTTTTCCTTAAGTGCAGGCCTAAATCATATCACTCTTCTTTTCAGTAAACTCTATGGGCTCCCTATTACTTCTAAGGCCAAAAAGAAATTATTTTTCTTGTTTTTTTGTATTTAAATTTACCTGTGATCTCTTAATTGCCAAATGTGATGGCCTTCACTCAAACCTCATCCTTCCTGGCCCCTTTGAGCATTGTTGAATATCTTTTCTTCTCTGCTCTCTAGATTTTCATTACCCCTATCTCCTGTTTCTCCTTTCTATGTAAGAGATTCTTCCTTTGCTGGATCTGTCTTCTTTGCTGGATCTTCAACCCTGTCACTTGCTTTGAGTCTCCCCCAAGTTGTGTCCCAGGACCTTTTCTATTTTCCCTCTATACCATCTCACTTGGTAATCTCACATGGGATCAACTATTATTTCCATGCAGATTATTCCAACATCTATATACCTAGCCGTAATATCTCTCCTAAGCTCCAGTCTTACATTACTAATTGCCTTGTAGACATCTTGAATTGAAAAGTTTTATAGGCATCTCAATTTCACCATGCCCAAAATGGAACACATCTTTCCATCCAAACTCTACCCTCTTCCCAACTTTCCTATTTCTATAGGAGGCACCACTATCCTCTTACTCACTGATCCTCACAATCTTTGTTTCATTCTCAAATCTTCACTTACACTTAACTCAAATATTTAACCTTTTGTTAAGTCTTGCCATTTTTACTTTCACAATATTTCCTGTATATGTCCCCTTATTCTCACTCATGTAGCCAAATATAGACTTTAATTACCCCTCTAGCCTGAACCATTGCAGGAGCCTTGGTCTCCCTGCCTGAAGTCTCTCTCCATTCCAGTTCATTCTTGATTCAGCTGCCAATATGATTTCCTGCATCATACATCTCACTACGTCACATTCTTACTCAAAAAACTTTAATAGGCTGTCTATTACCTCCAGTATGAAACAGAAAATCTTCTGTTTCTCATTTAAAGACTTACCTCTTCTCTTTCTAGTCTTCCTACATGTTACTCCCCTCCCATGCCCTCTTTGACCGGGCTGCAATGGCCTACTTGCTGGTTCTTCATCTTCCAACTGCATGCATTTGCACTAACTATCCCCCCCTGCCTGGAATGCTCTATTTCCTCATCTCCAACTTCTGGCTTCCCTTACTTCCTTCAAGACTCAGTTCAACTCCTATTCCTTATAGGAAGCTTTTCCCAGTTCCTTTTTTTCCTGAAATTGCTTTCAGTTTACACTATATATTTGCTGGATAAATTATTCCTAGCTACAATCCTGTATACTTTTTGCTTTTTGGAAGATAATATTCCCAAGTTCTCCACTTTTTCATTGTGGAGGCTGCTAAGTTGTGCGTGAATCTTGACTTTGGCTCCTTAGTACCTGAATTCTTTCTTTCTTTCTTTTATTATTTTATTATTATTAACTAGGTAAAAGATGTCATTCTCTGCCTTATTTCTTGCCTATCTTTAATCACTGAATGAGACATTGCCTCAGTCAAACTGAGACCTGTTAAAGACCTTAGGTTAAAAAGGTCAAGGTCTCCCATTGCATATAGGGCCATCTCCAGTCATTTTGATCTATATCTTGTCACTGGACCCAGATGGCTCCACAGGAGAAAGTGAGGCTGGTGACTTTGCACAGCCCTCCCTCACTTAAATCCAATTAACTTTACTCTTTGAGAATGAACATATATAAAATGGATACACAAAAACATACATATAGGATTTACATTGTTATTTATATGTCATCTTCCTAATTAGAATGTGAGGTCATTCTGAGTAAGGATCATGTTTCTACCATTTTTTAAAAAAAATTCCAGTGCTTTGCACATTTGGAAGATAATAAGGGCTTAATAAATACACACACACACACACACACACACACACACACACACACACACACACA
>NW_020954590.1:21525112-21609441 GCF_900497805.2 Vombatus ursinus
ACACACACACACACACACACACACACACACACACACACACACACACATGATTTTCCCTTCACTCCTCACCCAGAACACTCCATTGCTCAATTCCATGCTTTTCTACAAGCTTCCTGGAATGCATTCCTTCCTCACTTTTACCTTTTAACAAACCTACTTTTCTTCAAAAGGCATCTAGGTGGCACAGTAGATAGAGTGCCAGACCTGGAGTCAGAATGACTTCTTTCTGAGTTCAAATCAGGCATCACACAGTAACTGTGTGACTCTGGGCAAGTCACTTAACCCTCATTTGCCTGTTTTCTCATCTTAAAATGAGTTGGAGAAGGAAGTACCAAACCACTCCAGTGTCTTTGCCAAGAAAAACCCAAACTAGCTCAGAAAGAGTCAGACACAACTGAAATGACTCAACAATAACAACATATTTCCTTCAAAGTCTAGCTCAGCAAACTTTCTACATGAAGTATTTTCTGATTACATTAGCACCTACCTAACCCCAAATTATTTTACTTGTTTTGTATAGATCTTGTATTTACTTATGGACATGTCCCTTCACCCAAAACAATATAAGCCCCTTGAAGGCAAGGACTATTTTATTTCTCACTACATCTGTGGTACCTAGCACATTGCCTGGCACATATTAGACCCATAACAAACGCGTGGTTGATTGGCATAAAATGTTCTATCCAAAAGTATTCATTTATTTATTTAGCATATTGGATAGAAATTACATTATATTCTAGAAAACCAATAGCCTATTAAAGAGAAATGAGCTTAGAGTCACATTTCCTGATTGTCTATACCAGCTAACCTTTCTGAGCCTCAATTCAGTTATCTTGAAAATTCAAATGATAATTATATCATCTACTTCATAGGATTGTTATAACTCTATATATTATATGCATATATATTAAAGCATTTATTAAGTTAAAGTACCCTATAAATGCAAAATATTATTATTAACATGTATATTTATTTAGAAATCCTTGTGTTTATGCAAGTTAGTTTTTAGTTCTTTTGTCCACATGTGGGTTCAGCTGATATTACTATGCTAGGCAGAGAAAATGCTGGAAACCGTCCAGTTTTACAACTTAGGATATCTTCTACCAAGAGGAAGCAAATGTGTGGGAAAGCAAATTGACTGTGTTGAGGTAATTCATTGGAGAACATTAGTTAATGAAGCAACCTCCATTCATCATTTAGAATGCTGAATAAGGAATGTGTAGGTGATGGTCATGAGGGAAGATACTACTCTTGGAATGACATCATTAAAAGAAAAGGGACATCTCACATCACATCAGACCTATGGGACTAGACCCTGAAAATTTTAGGAAAGTTTCAGTTACATGTTCCATATTATAAAGATAGAAACATGAGAAAATTCACGAATCTTCCCATGGTTAACCAGAATCTCAACCTGCCTCCAATGGTCATATCTTGAGATGCCACACTATGCCATTAGAGACAAGAATTTTCTAGAAATAGTCTCAGGATTCTAAAAATAGGAACTGGCTCCATGGGGACCCTGGTCTGGACTAGCATGAATCTTAAACTTTAATGTTTAGCCATGATCAAATTGACATACATAATTCAGTATATCTAATATATATTCAATGCTATTTAGTTGTTTGTGACTCTTCCTGAAGGGATGGAAGAAGCATGAAAGAATTAAAAACTCTTTGAAACAATAAGGCAATTAATGCAAATTGGCTTTAGGTTTAGAGGGACAAGGTTCTCTTTAAGCCGACCCTGATTGTCTCAAAATATCTAAAACCACAAGCCAAACATTTTTGATGTAGATATGACTGGTTACTCAGTAAGTTATATGTTTAGTATTTAGACTATGTTTTAACTTTATCTTTAAATTAAGTTCATAAAATTTGATAGAACATAAACCAAAGTAAAACTTTTAAAGAAGATGTCACTTGGATGCAAACATAGATGTGGAAATCAGATATTTCCTAACCTAATTAAATGTCAATCTAGTACTAAATCTACATTCCTTTCTATATTCTTAACTGATCATATGTCTTTCCCAAGCAGTAGGTAGAAGCAAAGATATTTGTGATGTATTGCCCATGGTGGTTAAACATGCTTTTCCCAAAATGTTGTTGTTGTTCATCATTTCATTATTGTGTGACTCTTTGTTTTCCCCCTTTGGGTTTTTCTTGGCAAAGATACTGGAGTAGTTTGCCATTTCCTTCTCCACTTGATTTTATAGATGAGGAAACTGAGACAAATAGGGTTAAGTGACTTGTCCAGGGTCAAACAGCTAGTAAGTGTCTGAGGTCAAATTTGAACTCAGGAGGATGAGTCTTCCTGACTCTAGGCCTGGCACTCTATCTATTATGCAACCTAGCTGACCTTTTGTCAAAATAGGTAACAGCAAAATTTGAGGTTTCCATTTTAAAAGCCAACATAGACCCCAGGCATATTTTAATTTTTTAATTATATAAGAAGTTATCTTATTATAGTATTGTAAAATTTAGTATTTTTAAAAGTTTTTAGGGAAAATTAAAGAAAAATTAGTCCATCATTCTTATTAGCACTATTATATATTAAAACCTATTCTTCCTTAGAAAGAGGGAGCATGGTTAGGATCCATTAATGTATTTGAAATGGTCTTGCAGTGTAAAAGAGAAGGGCCTTAACCAAAAATAGACAGAGGAAGGAACCGAAAACATTTCTGTAAATGGTACCACCATTCTCATAGCCACCCTAATGACACATTTCACTCCTTCCTTTCCATTGACTTCCATAGCCAATTAATTAATAAGTCAGTGTGTTCACAGTATATATCACCAGCCCTCCCTCCTTTTCATCTGCTACCACCATAGTACAACACATCATTACCTTCTCATGGACTATTATAATTGCCTTTAGTGTCATCACTCTCCCACCCCTCACCATAGATCCTTTACACTGCCACCAGAGTAATCTTGTTATGTATAAATTTGATCATACCGTCCTCAATAGCTCTTGCCTAAGATACAAAACTCAATGTTTAATTAAGCATTCAAGACACTTGTCAATATGGCACCCACTTATCTTTATGGTCTTAGCCCATACACTTCTCTTTTATGTTCTCTACTTTACAAACAAATTGAACTAGACATTTTCCACAGACATTTCTCTATTATTATCTGCCTCCTTTGCTCAAAGTATTTCCTAACCATAGGAATGAGAGAGGCAGCTGTCACACTGTAAGAGAGAAAAAGGGTTAAAAAAGACCTTGGCAGACAAGAGCATTGGGATGACAGATTAAATTTATACAGATAAATTTAAAATATTACAATGGAGATTTTAAAAATAACCTTTACAAGTACAAAATGATGATGAAGGAGATGATGGCTTAGCAGTTCATCTGCAAAACATATGAAGGCTTTTAGTGGAATGAAGACTTGGTATGGGTCAATATGCTATCTTTGAAACCAAGAAAACTAAGGAATTAAGAGTTCTACTGTAATCTTTCTTGGTCAGAACACATCTGAACTATTATATTCAACTCTGAGCATCACATTTTAGGAAAGCCATTGATTGATAAGCTGAAAAACATCTAGAGAAATGAAAACAATTTGGTGAAAAGCCACACATATGTGTCATATCAGAATCAGTTGAAGAAACTGGTAATGTCTAGCCTGGAGAACAGAAGACTTACCAAGAACGTGATAGCTAAAGCATTTAAAGGGCTATTACATAGAAGAAGGAGTTGAATTATTCTCCTTGCACCCAGAGGGGAGAAATAGGAGCAATAGGTAGAAGTTACAAAGGGAGAAATTTAGGCTGAGTGAAAGAAGATACTTCCTTACAATTTGATTGTTGCCCAAAAGAGGACTGGTCTGTTTCATCTCATGATTTCTCCTCATTGGAGATCATCAGGCAAAGACTAGAAAAACCACTTGTTGGGTATGTTAAAGAGGGCTTTTCTTTCAGGAATAGGTTGATTTAGATGGCTTCTGAGAACCATTGCCTCCAGTGGCATGATGGAAGGAATATTGTCTCTGAAGTCAGAAAATCTGATTCAAATCCTGGATCTGCCATTAACTACTTATATGACCTTTGGACAAATCACTTCCTATTTCTAATTCTCAGTTTGCTCATCTGTAAAATCAGGGGGTTGAACTTAAAGGCCTCTAAGGTCCTTTCTGGCTCTTAACCATCAGTTCTATGATCCCTTTCAACCAGGGGCAAGCTGGAACTGCTTGTACCAGCTCTGAGAACTGATTAAGCATTCGCACCTCTGAAGTTGGTAAATATTGCAAATCAGGGACATATTTATTGTTTTGTTGGTTGTTCAGACTTAAGAAAATCATGGAGAAAATATTAATAAGTCAAATTAAACTTAAAAGCTTGTTGTACTTTTTTGGAGATCCAGTTGTTAAACATATAGCATGCCACTGCTTCCAACTATCACAATCTGTGAATGTGTGATATGAAATGTCATTTCTACCTGTTTTTCACAATCTAGAGACAATAATTCATAAGATTCTTAATTTCAACATACTTTCTCCAGAATTTTTATCATGAGGCACTATGATAGAATATCTGGAGAGCTTGCTCCAAGTCAAGAAGACCCACATTCCAGTCCTATGTTTGACATTTACTAGATGTGTAACCTTGGGCTACTCAATCTCTCGGTGCCCTAGGCCATGCTCTGAATTAGAAGTTACAAAGGAGTTGCCTATATGCATTTACTGAGGTAGATATTCCACCAGGAGATCACAGGTATGGACTCAAAATATTTTTTTTCTAGAATTAAAAAAATGCCACATTTTCCACAAAAGTCTCTCTTCCTATTCTCAATCAGAAATTATCTTTTCTTAATGAGATCTCATAGTATTTCATATCTCTCATACTTTTATCTGTCACATTTCATGTTATAAATATTTCTGCATCAGAATGAATTGAAAACTTCCTGAAGTCAGTCAGCATCTTATACTCTTCACAGATTCTTCCCTCAAAGATGTTCTCTAGCCCTATGATTTCACTGGTGTATGGATTTCCAGGTGTGGATACTCCCTTCATCTGTGCAAATCAGATACTTATTTATAATTTAAAGTCTTGGAGTGTTAGCCAGGGAACTGAGAGGGTAATTCACATATGGTCATACAGCTAGGATATGCCAGAGATAGAGTTTGAACTCAGATAACTTCCTGACATTAAGATCAGTCCTTTATCCACTATATCCACTACCCTTTGTTCCCTGTACACATCAGGTATTTAATAAATGTACTCTAACTTAATAAATGAATCACTTAATCAGTGTTTGAATATTTGCTGAAGCTCCTAAAGGTTTGGGTTTTTTTTTGCTAATTTTTGTCTTCTCTGGTGATGTTTTTCCCATTTCTAAGCACACAATTACTAATACAATTTGCCCTGCTTCTGATTATATAGTAGTTTAAATTGTTCCAATCCAAAGGAAAAAAATCCTCTATTTGGGTTTCTATCTGATTGCTTACTTAGCTTGGATTAGAGCTTGAAGCCACATTAATGCCAAACTGCATTGCTAATGTGACCCAAACTATACACTAACATTTTTTCCACGGTTTTCTAGCTACTTGCTCTACAAGTCTGCCATGTGAGAGTATGCTATTACAATAAGACAGTGGGAGTTCTAGTTTTGTGCTGTTGTGTTGGCTAGGGAAATTTGGGGTTGTTTGATTCCTCTCGTTAATGATGACAAGTGACCTTAGTTGTGCTTAGTAGATTTGTTGTGTATTTATGAATTATCCAAAATGAACTGAATTTTCATCAGAACTTTCTCCTGAACTGCTGGGTCTATGTTGTTCCTGGAAAATGGTCCCTCGTCTGCCACAGGTCTTTAAAGGGAACCCAGGAAAGTCTATCAATAGAGAAGATTTGAGAATGTCACTTCACAGACAAAGTAGATTAATGGGGCCTGTGATAGCAGAAAGATTTTCTGGATGATTAGAAATATATCTAACTTCTACACAAAGAAACTCAGTGTGATGGAGAAGTGACTCAGTGCATACCTGGCAATAAGTATTAAAAGAGATTGGGCAAAAATGGACAATCAAATGAAATTGCAAATCAATTCAGTCCATCAAGAAAGATGAATTAAACAACTACTATGTACTAGGTACCATGCTAAACTCTGGGATACAACAGATGGGAACACAGTCAACTTGACTAATATCTCTAGTAAATGGACCAATTTTTTTTTTTTTTGTAAAATACCATTTGTCATGTAGCCCTCGTATTAAAAGATGAGTAAAGTGAGACCAAGCAAAGTTAAGTGTCTTCCACAAGGCCTCAGGTAATAACTATCAGAGCAGGAACTCAAACTCAGATGTCAAAATCCAATGCAATATATTGACTTTTGTTTGAAGGTCCTTAATGACTTAGCTCTCATGGAATAACTCGTCACTTTGGTAAATTCCTCAAGTGCACCTGAGTGCCAATTGACTTTTCTGATTCAATCCAATAAGCATTTTATATTAAATGTCTCTTGTGTGCAGGACATTGTGTGAAGTGCTAGAGAAACAAAGATGTGCAATGACACTGAACTTCCCTTCAAGGAGTTTATATTCAATTAATGATGATGCAATGTCTACATAAATATATGCAATACAAGGTAAAGAATGACAGCAACAAAGAACATTGCCAATTCAAGAGGCAGGGACTTGAAAGCGAAGGTTATTATCAAGCAGAATGTTGTTACTGTCACTTCTTTCTCTTCTTTTTAGATGATGGTATCTGAAGCCCTTTAGCTGTATGAATTCCAAAACCACATTTATAACATCCAGAGACAAATCCTGGATGCATAAACATGGGAAGGACTTCAGGGATCATCAAATCTAACCTTACTGTTTTGCAGATGAGAAAACTGAGGCATAAATGATTTAAGTGACTTGGCCTCCATCACACAACTGGTTAGTGGTTAAGCCAAGACCTAAATTCAGGTTTCTTGGTTTATGGTGAAATACTCCATTGCCACATAGCTACTGTAAAAATTCTCTAGAACTACTCCTAGCCCTAGGGAAGGAGGCATTTAAAATGGGAAATGTGTCCTCAACTCTCATCATTTCCTTCAATAAATAAATGTTTCCAAAATCCTTTTCATTATACTAGTATAATATGTTTTGCTTCCATCTGCTTCATTTTCATTTGCTAGTATTTTAGCTTAGGCCCCAATTATCTACATTATTACATAAGTTCCTTAACTTTTTTCTTTGCCTCAAGTTTTTTCCAATCCAATTTATTTCCCATATCATTGCTAAATTTATGTTTTTAAAGCAGTTCTGAATATATCACTTTGTAAATTAAAAAAAAAAACTTTTAATGATTTGTTGCCTATACAACAAAATCAGATGTCATTGAATTATATTTGACTTTGTTAAATGCTTTGATAAAAAGCTATTTATCCTGCATTTTCTACTTCTGTGACTTTTATTAACATTTTCTCTACTGAAACTCCCTGTTATTAAAATTCTAACCCAATCAAGAGTACTGGATCTAAAGTCAGAGGACCTGATTTCAGATCCTGGACACACAGAGTAGAAATAATACTATAGTAAAGGACAGATTCCCCACTCTCACCTCCCATAAACATCATGAAAGAACTTCAGCAGTTTCTCAGCTTTGCAAAGTATTCCTCACTGCTTCATCCAAGATTAACCATCTTGATGGTGTCCCTCACTTCAAAGATTTTCAGTGAATACTCATGTTGGAGAATGTAGTAAGATGACATTGTGAATTAAGTGCTGAGGGGTTGATGATTTATATATTGATGGAAAAAATTCCTATAGTCGGAGTTCCAGTTGGATTATTATTATTATTATACTTGTGATTTTATCATTGTAAGGAATCCCAGTGAGGAAATTCTTAAGACCAATGCAGAGCAGGACCAGCTCTGTAAATTAATCTTAGAGAACTCTGTGTGGCACAAAGTTACTTGTCCTGGAACACGCATCCACTCTGTGTCCATCAGAGACCAAACAGGAGCCAAGTTTTCCTGACTCTGGGGCTAGTTCTCTATCTACTGCAACACAATTGTCTCTTCTCCATGTAGTGATCAAATCACAGATAGATGCCTCCTACGTATTCCTGATTCCTCTATTGGGCTATATCCTATTTGCCACTTGGCTAACTTCTACTTCCTGTTCTTATATCACTGGGGAGGGAGCATCAGTGCAATCCCTGATGTTTTCTCTTCTGGCCTGACTTTTATTACCAAGCCTGCTTAGTGGAAGCTCAAGACAAAATAAGCCACTGTTTTAACAATTCCTTTCTCTAGGAGAGCTTCACATTGCTCCTGACTTCATCCCATGGACCTCCCTTTCCCTTTCCCCTTTGAAAGAGTTTACTCTATAGCTTTATATGGACTAATTCAAGAATTCACAATGCACACTGACCTTTTAATGGTCATATCCCTATTCCTAAAGGATGCCCTTATTATTTTGCTTTAAACATTTAAAAATATTGAAGACCAATTTTGAGTGTACAAATTTGCATGTAGAAATGCAGACTCTCCCAGCTCCCTCCTCCTCTTCCCCTCTTGTTCAAGATGATCCTTTCACACAGATTCCTATAACAGATATTTCTTAACTGCTTCTACGTAATGGGCATAAGTCCACTAAATATTTTTATTTTGAAATAGAACCATGGTCATTATGCTTCGAAAGTGTTTCAAAAGCTGTTGGCCATCCTTGGGGAAAATATTTTTGTCAACACTTTTTAAAAATAAAATGCTTTGTGGTCATTTCCTCTATTAATCAGCTATCTTTTTCCAAGCCAACTGACTTTAAAAAAAACATGCATTTCTCAGCTAAAGTAGAAAACAAGCTGAAGATTCAGAAATTATCCAAATCCACTCCCTTGTTTTACAAATGAGGAAACTGAGGCTCAGAGGGATCAACAGATCTATCAAAGGGGAGGTATTAAATGGTAGAGATTGTATCTAAGGACAGATCCTCTGATTTCATGTCCATCTAGCATTCTTTCCAGTTCATCATGTATAAAATTAACTTTTTAAAATTTATTCTCCCAATCTATTGGAATTTACTGACTTCCTTTTTACAAAAAAGCAATGTATTTAAAATACTTTATATTTTCTTTGTAATCACTGTGTTGTTGTTCAATCTTTTCAGACTCTTTGTGACTCCATTTGGGGTTTTCTTGGTAAAGATACTGGAGTGGTTTGCCATTTCCGTCTCCAGCTTATTGTACAGATGAGGAAACTGAGGCATAGTTAAGTGAATTGTCCAGCATAACACAGCTAGTAAGTGTGTGGGGCTGGATTTGAATGTAGGTCTTGCTGACTCCAGTCCTAGTGCTCTAAACACTGAGCAACCTTGCTGCCCATATAACCATTCTAGCTATTTATTATAATCTAGTTACAGATGTGTACTCTGAGCAGCACCACCTCCAGGAGGCTTGAAGGGGCATGGGCAGCCATCAGTAAGTCAGGGTAGAAATCTACTTACCTCTTTGTTGTCTGTAACCTGACAAAACCTGCAGGTGTACAATGCATTAATTATCACACTTTTAATTGCTAATTGGGAAATCTGAAGAAAACTTTGGAAATATAGGAAAACTTTAAAATTTGGCCATTTGAAAATGTGGATAGTAATTCAGGAAAAACACAAGATTTCATGTCCCTTATAGCATATGACAAAGGAGGACTATAAAAGATAATTTCCCTACCTAGGCATTTAGTTTTATTTATTCAATGGTCATGCAATTTAGGAGATTTCAACCCATTCCAACAAAATGTAAGTTCTTTGAGTTCAGGGATTGCTTTTCTTTTTGTCGTTGTGTTGTTCCTTCTTAACACAGGAATTATACCTAGTAGGGACAGCTAGGTGACACAGCAGTTAGAGCACTGGACTTGGAGTCAGGAAGGCCTGACTTTGAATTCTGTCTCAAACACCAGCTGTGTCTCTGGGCAAGTCACTTAAACCATCTGGGACTCAGATCCCACTTTAGTAAGATGTGAAAGTTGGACCTGATGTTCTCTAATATCATTTCCAGTTTTAAATCTGTGATCATCTGATCCAAATGCTTGATGAATGAGTAAACCCTATGTGTATAAAGCAATGCATGTTTAAAACATTTAAAAATAATAAGAAACTACTTTTAACAATAACATTAGAACCATTAAGCATGCTCATACTCATTTTGTGCATAATCTAGGTTTGACCTCTCCATGGTATTGAAAAGTACAGGAGCGAAACTTATATTGTCTAATAAATGTTCACTGGTATGAGTTCAGACCCCAGCCCTACCATTTACTAACCTTGTGACCACGGGCAAACTGCTTATTCTTTCTAAGTCTTATTTTCCTCTTCAAAAGGTAATATCAATACTTTTCCTCCATGTCTCATAGGATTGTTGTGAAGCTCAAATATTATATGTGAAGACATCTAATAAATATAAGTTGTTATTATGCTATGCTTGGGCACTCTCATATTCTGGCACTTTTAAATCTTCCCCACTGGTTACAAAGCCTTTGAATATGGCAAAGATCCCAGTAGCTTTCAATTCTCAACTCCTTTCAAACAGGACCTCCCATTCCTCCTACACTAAAATGTGATATTCTTATCATATTCGTTCTAGAGTCTGACTCTAGTTTCATCAATAAGTAAAACTAGAAACAGCTGAAAACTCTTCTGAATTTTCTGTTCATTTCTGGAGTTTTGTTTACCATATTGTAATTTATAAGTCCTATGTTTCTTATTCATTTACACTTAGGGATAGATACATCTGTGATTTCATTGGTATAGGAGACTCCAAGTGAAGAGACTTCCTCTACAAATGCAGGCTAACATCTTTTCTGCAACTTGTAGTCTTAAAAAGTCATCTGCGGCATTGAAAAGTTAAGAGATTTGTCCAGGGTCATACAGATGGTATGTAGCAGAGACTCAAGTCTTCCTGACTCCAAAGCCAGTTCTTCATCTACCGTATTATACTACTTCTCAGTTTTATACTTACCTCCTCAAAACATTCTTATGTAAGGGCTGCTTGACACCTAAGAGTACTTTTAAGTTAAGTACTTTTAAGTTACGTGACAAATGGGAACTCTAAAAGTTTTCAGCTCTGTGAAACTGCAGTTCTAGAAGGACTGAATAAGTTGTGTTATATGGCACAGGGAATGGCCCCTTTCTTTATGATAAAGAATCATAAAATTTTTAGACAGAACTTTAATCACAAAGAATTTTTAAGTGTTTACCATATAGCAGTCAATATGTGCAAAATTCTGGGGATCTAAAAACAAAAAAAAATCTATTAGTTCTTGCCATGAAGTTAGACAGTTTCACTTCACATAACTTTGATTAATGTCCTTAGGAAAGAATAGAAATTCAGACATTCTATTGGTGAATCAACATGTACATATACAGGTATACACACAGATATAAACATATATAAACATATACATATATATGTATACATATATAAATATAGATAGATATAAGATTGGGGTGAGTATATGTGTGTATACATACACATATATATGATATAAGGTGATTAAAGGGTGAGGGCACTAGAAGCTGGGGGGGGATCAGATTAAAAGAAATTCCTAAAGGTATGTCCATCACTAGGATTTTAAGGTCCCAGAAAATGAAATTCTGGTAATGTTGGGGTAATAGGCCCCAAAATTTGGGGCCTATTCATAGGAAAACCTTTGTACTAGGGTACTTTTATCTTCCTATTGAGTTATGACTTCCACCACATTCCATGTCTGACTCCTCACTGAAATGTAAAGGTGATCCTGGGTTCTTGAAGGCTATGCCAATGGTACCCCAAATCAGGTATTCCCAAGGCAGAAAGGCTTCAGATGTGGCACTGGCATCAGATCATATGTCTGTTTTATGAGAAATAGTCTAGTTACTTTTAGAGATGCTCATTACCATATTGGCCACAGGGTGATTACCCAGGATTATCTATGCTTAAAATCTAACTACAAAATTGTAGATGAACTTCAATCTGCATCCATGGAGAAAGTACCCATATTGACAAATACACAACACATACATATGCATGTATATATGTGTGTGTATGTATATATGTATATATTTGGAGGCAATCAGGATTAAGTGACTTGCTTAGGGTCTCACCATTGGTGTTTGAGGCAGAATTCAAAGTCAGGTCTTCCTGACTCCAAATTCAGTGCTCTATCCATTGTGCCACCTAGCTGCCACTACTATGTACAAACCCTGTATTAAGATGCAGCAGTATAATGAAAAAAATGAAAAGTAGCCCCTGCCCTCAAAGAACTTATATTCTATTGGAATAGGTTGAAATCTACTAAATTGTATGACCATTGAAAAAATAAAACCAAATGCTTAAGTTGGAAAAATATCTTTCATGGTCTTCCTTTGTCATATGTTATAAGAGACATGAGAAATGATGGATTTGAACCCCTGACTTCAGGTCTGGTGCTCTATCCACTGTGCCACTTCGCTGCTCCTATACATCGTTATTGTATTGAAATATTAAATCATAAAGATAAACAAAAGAGCACACTCTTCAGGTATTGTTTTGATTCCCAAAAACTGAGCAATCAGTATTTTAAGCACCTACATATATACTATGCTACTAAGTATTTGGATGCCATATAGATGGTGCATAATCCCATCTTTAAGCAAGAAAATAGAACTAGGAAATAGAATACATAGGGAAGCAAATGGAGAATACTTTTTGAAGAGCAACATATCAAAAATTGCTAAGTGATAAATGGAAAGATATGCTACATAAAGAATTGACCAGGGCACATTGGAGTCACTCTTGCAAAGTTTTTTTTTCTTCAAAGTCAGGCAATAGAATAAAAAATCTGCACCTAGATGGGAACTCAGAAGCCATCAAATTTAATTACCTCATTTTACATACGAGCAATGAGAGGCTCAAGGATGGAGGTCGCATGAGTAATAAGAGTTAGAGTCAGAATTTGAATCCATAAATGAAATATGGAGTATGTATTGTAGAGACATTGAGGGAAGGAATTAGAGGAAACTGAGGCACAAGGAGGTACTTACCTATTTTCTTACCACTAATCAATAATGGAACCACAACTAAAATGCAAGTATTTTGTTTTCTCATAGAGGGCTCTTTATACTAAGCAACATTGTCTAATTAATTAGATTGAGATTTTGTAGAGAAGAGCATCTCCTATGTATTTCTATGGCAAACAGATGTCCAAGGTATTCCCTGAACTACAGCTACAGTCTCTCTCTGGTATAATGATTGTTACTTTTTGGGTTTTGCAAGGAAAGTGTTATATATTATTTTTATTCAAGGCAGAGAACCTTTTAGGGCTGTATCAAAACCATACATACAAAGGTGACGCTATAAAGAATAGACTGATGCACTGAAATAAGACATCATCATGACAGATTCAGGGAATGTGGTGCCTGTTGTTTGTAGCACAAGACAATGACACTTGTCTGACTCTGGCCTTGGCACTGGAGCTTCTCCGGGTTCTAAAGTCAATTAATTTATAGTTAGAAAAGATTATCTGAATACAAGTAGCCATTATAACACTGATTATTAATATTATAGTACTAGGTCTCAAACTCAAATTTAGTTTAGCACTTGTGTTGGTACTTGTTGAGTAGTTTCAGTTGTGTCTGACTCCCCATAACCTAATTGGGGTTTTTCTTGGCAAAGATACTGGATTGGTTTGCCATTTCCTTCTCCATGTAGCTATACTACTAGTAGCTAAATATTTGTTTTACTTCAGGAATATTAATTAATCTAATTATATATTCTTATAAAAAAGAAAAAAATAATTTTATAATATAGTTTGGATAGCAAGGAATTAAAATCAAGAAAAGAGAGAGAATTAGAGTAAGGGTACCTTGCCACATGAGTTTAAATTGCAAGGCCCAGAGAAACCAGATCCCAGGGTACAGAAGAGCTGATAGATGTGTTTTTTGGGCTGCTGTCTACGAGCTTTCAAATATCATGGATAAAAGGAGTAGCACAGGACTGAAGGAAGGCAAAAACTGTTCCAGTTTTCAAAAAAGAGGGGTAAAATCTACAGGCTACAGGGTAGTAACCCTGATTTTAATTTCTGCCATGTTCTAGTACATATTGTTAATGTGATAATTAGGAGACATCTAGAAAAGGGAGCACTTTTCTCAAAGAATAATCATTAATGGTTCACTGTCACCTTTCTAGGAGGTCTTCAGTGGAGTGTTCTGAGTATGTATACTTTGCCTTGTGCCATTTAACATTTTTATCAGTGATGATAAAAGCAGAGGCCACATGATCATTGAATTTGTATATGACACAAAGCTTAGAGGTAATTAATTGAGTGACAGTGCATTATTAGAAGGTGTTTCCATAAATTGCTTGCAAACACATAAAGAAACAAAATCTTTCCACTGAAATCTTATGCTGAAGTGCACCTATGGAGAATTTCTGCAGAGAACAAGTCTACTGTGGAAGTCTAGATCTCAACTTCAGTTTCCATGAAGGCTCTATTGCATTAATGGATGCTGTTTTACACTTCTGTCCCACTTCTACACCCCTCAAGATTGCCATCATAAATGAAACAACAAAATACCTTTTCAGCCCTGTAAATAATTTGATGGTGTGACTCCAGTCCCCTTCTTTCCAATACAATGACATATTTACACAGGGATAATATGCAAAGAAACTTAATATAGTATCAAAAGTTGTTTATTTCCATAGGTTTCTGTCCTGAAATATTTTCCATTTATTAATCTCCAGCCCTTCCTACAACCCATCTTGCTTCCTACCAGCTATTGAATGAAGCTCATATTTCTGTTAGTTATCAGAGTGACATGTAAAGAAATATAGAATAATAGCACATTTGGGCTAGACTTTAGAAGTGATTTACTACCTCCTCTTAGCAGAAACATGCAGTGTATGAAGCACTTCACTGTGCAACTTGCCCATACTGCTTCCTCT
Organism: Vombatus ursinus; assembly: GCF_900497805.2. Classification (NCBI taxonomy): domain Eukaryota; kingdom Metazoa; phylum Chordata; class Mammalia; order Diprotodontia; family Vombatidae; genus Vombatus; species Vombatus ursinus. The sequence goes on from NW_020954590.1 coordinate 21,540,005, forward strand.
GAACTTGACTCTGTAAATTGTTCTCCCTGGCATCATTTGATACTGTATGAGCCATAAATATTCTAGCTTCCAAGGGGTGAGAAAACATCTAAAAGGAGACGTACAAGATTTTAAAGGAAAACAAACACATCTAATTAGTAAGGTATCATTTATATCATCTACCTAGATTTCTATAAATAAGGTAATTATTAAAGTGTCATGCCAAAAATTAATTTCACCTGAATTGTTAGGATAATTAGATACTGGAAAGCCTTCTAAAGAAACCTATTTACTGTTTAATAGTTTAAAAAAAAATCCAACAAGACCACTGAGTCATTAATGTTTTAAAAATTAGAGAATATATTTTAATACAGTATTATAAAATATTTGTTACTATTTCTGATTTCAAATAATTCTGTTCAGTTTTGATTCTTTGATTGTTTTATAAAAAAGTATGTCCTTTGCTGGCAGAAGAGGTCATCTAACCTGATTGCCAAAACAGATGATTTCATAATTTGGATACTTCAGGTTAGAAAAAAAAACCTTTCTTAGCACAATTATCTAAAAAAAAATATTTAAAAAGCACACACATTAATTATGGAGGCCCAAACTTTATTATTACACAGTTTAGCTATTTTCCCCCAATGCTATCTTAAATTTCTGTTGGTGAATATTTTCTTTAATGAAATGAAAAATCAATGCAAGAAAAAGATTGTGTCCTAGCTCTGAAAAGTCTCTGAGCAATTCCCAAATTAATGTCTTTTCAATAAGATTATGAGGTCTTCTGACTCTATAGCCAGGGTCAATTTCAGGCCTTTATTTGTCATCCAATATTTAAGAAAATCTATGACATTATTAGGGCAAGGAGTTATGTAACATTTATCATTTAATAAAATGTTTTCAAATTGGAAAAGACCAGAGTTCATTATAAATCCTATAGTTAGATAATTTTCTTTTAAAAAATTATCATAGGATCAAAACTTAGAACTGGAAAGTGCAACTCCTTTATCTAACAGATGGGAAAAGTAATGCCCAAGTAGATTAAGTGACTTTTGACAGTTACAGAGGCAATAACATTAGAGATAAGATTGGAACCCATTCCTCTGACTCCAGAATCAGTGTTGTCATATTTAAGGTGATACTCTAATTAGCCTATTATATAGAGAAGGTCTAGAGCAGAGGTCCCCAAACTTATTTGGCTTATTGCCCCCTTTGCAAAAAAATTACTCGATGCCTCCCTGGAAATCTACTTTCTTTAACCCTTTAATGTTTTTTCTTAATTTGCATCATTTAAAAAATGAAATACAATTTTTTAAAATGACACATCTTAAATTTAATAATTTATGGTAAATTTGTGGGTTTTTTCCTGCATTGAAATTTTGATGATGCAATATTGTGTCATGTAACCATATAGTATCATATTGTAAACAAGTCATTACATACACATATTCCTGCCAATCCATGCTGCACTTCCCAACAATGAACGGCGCACTCACCTGCCAATACTTGTTTGTTAAGACCTGTTGGTGGACTTGACCACTGATAAGTTATAATTTGCACTTTCTGTGTTTATTTGGAAAATAATGTAATCACTATGACTTTAACTCTGTTACACAACAGATGAAACATGTACAAATGGCTTTTCAAAATTTTCTTCTCTTCTTTCCTTATGCTTCCACAGACCCCTTATTCTTATTCAATGCCCCCACAATTGTACCTAAGCCTACTACTGCCCCATTGGATCATTCCAGTGTCCCACAGGATGTGTTACTGCCCACTTTGGGAGCCTATAAGGAACAAAATCAATAAGCCCCTTTTGTAGTTGAATAGTCAAGAAGTCCCAGAAGTTGAATTGGAGACTTGAACTATATCTTAGTTTTTTTATTAAATGTTATCTTAAACCAGATTTGCTTAGACAAAAATAACCAGATAATTTCTAGATTCTGTGCACTAATTTATCTCTTACTGTGTCAAAGAGAAGTTTTTCATTGGTTTTATTGGTTCAACATTAGATTATTTTTAGAAATTTCTGATGACTTCAGAATTCAAAAGATTGCTCTTTATAGGGGTTAGATGGCACAGGCTAAAGTGCCCTTTTAGAGTTGAAAGCTCATGCAAATGCACATATGGCTTCTAAATAGCTGTGGGACCATGGCCAAGTGACTCAACCCTCAAGTACCAGTACTTATTTTATAAATTAATGATGGTTGATTTGGTGGAGCATTTTCTAAACCAATAATTCTCTACATTGAGAAAATCATTCCTTATCTACTATTCATTCACAGACAAATAGCTAGGAAATGTGAAAGTGATCAGACAGGTATGCTTTTGAATATCTCTTTCTATGCCATTTTAAGTTCTGCTATATTAAAATGTTTATTTTTTTAGATAAACTTGATGAAAGAATTAACCCTTCAGTCTTACTCTCTAAAACTCTCTCTATATGTGTGTTTGTGTGTGTGTATATATGTATGCATACCTTCTCGATTGTTATTAGCTCTTCAATGAAATTCTCATATAGTAACCACTACAATTTAAATAACAGGATCATAGATTTAGAAGTTGAAGGGACCTTTGGGGGTCATCCAATCCAGCTTCCTTATACTTTTATAATTATACAATTACATCTGCCTTCTTTAATTTTTTAAGCCCATTGAAGGTGAGGAATGGGAGGAAAGAAGGGATAATGCAAAAATTTAAAAATTGTCTCAAGAAATCAAGGAGCAATGCTATGATTTCCATGTGCCTAACAGAATTCCACATGCCTTGCCATCAACAGAAACATAATGCTAAGTTTCCACTGACACCAGGTGGATGACTTTGAAAAAACACTTTTCTATGTTTAAAAAGAGTCTTGTTTAAATGTTTTTCTCTTTTCTGTACTTCTAATATAGCAGTAGTGGTGACATTTTCTAATAATAACAATAACAACAACAACAATAGCTAGTATTCATATAGTGCTTTAAGGTTTATAAGAACTTTACAAATAGTATCTTATTTAATATTCACAACCCTGAGAGGTAAGTGATATTACTAATCCCGTTTTAGAGATGAGGAAACCAAGGCAGACAGGGGTTAAGTGACTTGTCCAGGATCACACAGCTACAAAGTATGTGTAGCTGAGTTTGAACTCAGGTCTTCCATACTTCCACCTAGAATACCTGTCAGAAGCTAATTTACTTCTGGAAGTTCTGCAATGGTGTGCTTTCCATGTACCACTATGGAGATGATACTGTTGCCCTTCCCCCACACCTCACATGGAAGCATAGGAATTAAATGTTGGGGAGAGGGGAATGGCTAACACTAAACTTTCTGCATGACTTTGGGCAAATCACCTAACTTCTTTGGGTTTCTATTTCCCTTGCATTTATGAATTAGACTAGATGTTCTCTTTCTCTCTCTCTAAAGTGCCTTCCAGCTCTAACATAGAATGGATTTGATGATTCTATAAATCCATTAGGGAAAATTAAAAAAAAGAATTTCACCCAAATCCCTCTGAGATAAAGAGCTGAAATATGTCCCACAGCTATTGTAGTAATTTAAACCATTTTGGAGAATTAGGGTGTCCTCTGTTTTTTTTTTTAATCTGTTGACCCAAATATGTAGATTTTATAACAGCCACAGACATACTTAATTCATTTAAACTAAGAAACAAGGACTGCCCATCATATTCTCCCTGCATTAAAAAAACTGCATGTATAATTTATATCAGGGTTTCTTCAGATGCTCCTTTATCCTCACAAGGATTCATCTTTGTGTAGACAGGTAAAGTCCTACAAAATACAATGAACAGCAACAAAATAAACTATTCCAAATGATTAATCTTTTCCAATGTCCAATTGGGTGGCCTGAAATAACAAAACTTTGTTACAACTGATTAAATACAACAAGAAATCCTGTGGAATGAATGGCCTCTCTTTTCCTTATTTATGTGACATTCACTATACAGAAGGAATTGATTATATGCTGAAGAAAGAAGAACTAACCTCTTCATGGGTCTTTTGTTCTGCTATCAATCAAAATTTCCTTTTAGCTGTCCTTAAATATCCCACGCCATCCACCAAAAAACAAAACGCGTACACATGCACATCACATATCTAGGAGCATGGAAGAAGAAAGAAAGGCCTTCTATAACTGGGTTCAAAGAGTTTCCTTTAGTTTCTAATTCAAATCTATAGACTGCCTCTTCAAATTTTAGCTGCTCTGGGTTAAGGAAAGGAAAAAAAAAACCAATAATAAGATAAGGCAGAGTCAGGGGTTCTAATTTTGTCTCTGTTATTATTAATTCTTTATGTAACCTTGGATAGGTCATTTCTTTCTGAGCATCAGTTTCTTCATCTATTTTCTCTGAAAATATCACTGGGTTTCATCATACTGGAACATTTTTAGACAGTTTAAAATGCAATTGAAAGGTGCTATCATCACACTATTTTAATTTCATCCCCTATAAATATTATTTTTTTAGTAATGGAATACTTATAAGAAAAATGTTGGAAGTCTCACAATGATGCAACATGGTATAATGCTCACATTATATTTGTAGTCGGAACATTCTGATTTGAATGCTGATTCTGTTGCTTACTATCTGTATAATCATGAACAAATCTGAAACTCAGTATCTCAGCTATAAAACGAGGCCACCAAGGTCCTTTCCAGGTGTAAATCTTGTAATTCTATAGGCTTGTATCACAAGCCTTCAGGTTTGTTTTATAGGAATAGGATTTTTGATTTCTAAAATCTGCCACCACATTAACTACAAATCTTTCATTCGTTCAATGAATATCTTTTTTTTAAACCTGTTACTGTTTACCTAAATTTGGTTATGCTAGATATTATCTTAATATTAGTCATTATTTATTTGAGCAATTATATTTTGATAATTCTTCCTAGCACATTAGTTTGGTCAGCTAGGTGGTGCATTGGATACAGTGCGAAGTCTGGAGTCAGGAAGACTCATCTTCATGAGTTCAAATCTGGCCTGAAATACTTACTAGCTATGTGACCCTGGGCAAGTCACTTAACCCTGTATGCCTTAGTTTCCTCCTCTGTAAAATGAACTGGAGGAGGAAATGGCAAACCACTCCAATATCTCTGCCACGAAAACCCAAAAAGAGGTCACCAAGAGGCTGACACAACAACAAAGCTCATTAGTTAACATGCAGTATAAGTCTTTATTGCTCTAGTTAATTAGCACACAATGACCATTAGATTGGAGATTTTACTATTTTCACACATTAGTAACTAACAGAGAACTTGAAGTTAAGTTTTCTTAGTTTCCATCTTTTGCAAAGCAATTCAGTCATATTACTTATATAGACCATTTCTTTCAGTGAAATAGAATCACTAAAAAAAATAATTAAAAAATTAGAAGGAATCTTACAAATTACTAAAATCTAATCTCTTCATTTTGCGGATGAAGGAATTCAGAACCAAATAAATTAGCAAATTAGTTATCACATAATACATACTAGCCATTTGCAGAGCTAAGAATAATATCCCAGGCCATTTGAATTCTAGTAGACTGATTTTTTTGGTTGAATGGCACTGCCTTAAACTCTGGTCATCTATGAAAAATTGCAATGCACATAACTGTCCTGCATCAGAGTAGTTCATGTGAATGGTTGTGAACATCAGTTATTCTGTTTTGGTTAAAATAATTCCAAGGTTTAGAATATAAAGGATACTAAAAGTAATTGCATTTCACCTGGATTTTTTCTTGCTTTTGTCACTAAGAGTGCTGGGAAAGCTAAAAGTATTTTACTTTTGGCACAGGTTTGGGATGAAAACCTTGCAAAATCAGCTGAGGCTTGGGCTGCCACGTGCATTTGGGACCATGGACCTTCTTATTTACTGAGATTTTTGGGCCAAAATCTGTCTGTACGAACTGGAAGGTAGGAGGCAGTTTCACTGATATAATTCATCCACATGAATTTATTGCTTATGGAGCTCAGGCTTGAGCAATACCAGTTGTTGGTCTAATGAAGATTTTTCATTTTGTTCAACTATCAATAAATCACTTGAATAGAGCTTAGTGAAGCCAATTTTCCTCTTTGTTCTAGAAAGTTACACAGCCTTCTGAGCATGAACTGGCTAAAACCCTTCCTCTACCTCAAACCACCCACTAAAATTTTTGTAGTGATCAGCCTTATTCAACCTTCCTCCCAGACAATCCAGGGAAATTCCTTAGCTGCTGCAGAATCCATACTCATGGCTCTGCAGTGCATGAGAAAAGCCCATTTTTAAGGAGAAGAGGTGGAGAATTCAGAGTTGGAAAGAACTATGACAACATTACCATAGGTGTGAGTCATCTCCCCATCTCCTTCCCCTTCTTCCACCCCAGCTCCTGCCAGTTCCTTCCACCTACACTGACTCTGCTTCAACAAGTTTGCCCTGCTCTGGAAATACTTGATTACATCAAGATTATTGTCTATGCACCCTCTGCAGAAAGTTGTACAAAATACAACTTTCTTTAACTTGAGGTAAGGGAGTATGTGAAAAAGAAACAGTTCACCCTTAACAGAGTTTAATTTTCATGTGCTGAAGAACTTAAGAACTTTAAATCTATTCATTCTTAGTTGCCTACACATCCTCAATGGAGGTTCTACTTCAGTGTTTTCTCAGACCTTGGAGGTGAGGAGCCTGGGCTCTTTCTCTCAAAGGTAATATCATTAGAGTACATATTCTGGCTGATTTAACCACACTGGGAAAACTCCAAACAGAGCCCCGACTGGGGGCAGACTCTCCATCTTATCCAAGTTCAAGAAGTTCATTGAAAGAAACTTGGTATCTAGGTGATTTTTTGTTTTGATTTTGATTTTTTGCTCTGAAAATCCAGGAAATTTTGTTAATGAATCTCATTTCTGTATACTCCCCTTCACATTTATCAGTGATTGTGGCAAGGGGTATAAAAAGAGGCAGAGGGTACAAAAATATCACAGAGTTTTTAGTAAACAAAGAGTTAATTTAATTGTTGGTTATCTGAATATTCATTTCTATCTAAAAAACTTTGAAATAGGAGGAGGAGCTGATTCCTTTCATATTGATACTCTAAAGGAAACCAGAAGACATAAAAAATTGAAACTGAAACAAAGGTAGTTCACAATTTCTCCTTATTAGCATATAAAAAAGTGCTTGATGTTTATTTCATCCAGAGGCAAAAAGAAATGGGGTACTTGATTACCTTATCCTGCAGTGCTCACAATGACCATATCCAATGAGACCATATTAGACATAGTCTGAGTTTATGTGCCATATTCATTGCAATGTTGATAGAGTAGAGAGACTCTATGAAAAACTTAACAAGACCCAAACCAAATCAAATCAATATATGCCTTTATACTTTATTTTTCAATGTACAGGTTGATATAAAGGAATAATTAACCTCTACAAAATACTTTAAAGTTTGCAAAGCAATATAGATATAGTTATAGTACATATATATATATAATACATACACATAATGCATGAAGTACTTAGTACATATACATATGTATGATATGTATGTGTGGTTTCATTTGAGCTTCACAAGAAAGGTAGGTATTATTATTTTATCCCTTTTATACGTGAGGAAACTGAAACAAGAGTAAATTTCCCAGGATCACACAGCAAGTATGTCACATTTGCAGCAGGATTCAAACTCGAGTTTTCCTACTTCCTACCTCAGCACTTCCTCTATTGTGACTCCTATTCACCTAGCTGTCTCCATCTATTACACCACCTCAGAATATAAAAGCAATATTACAAAATATATCTCATTATCAAAAAATGAAAGAGGACCAAAATTTTTAGATTCATCAGAAACCCATGCTTATACAGAATCAAGATTTTCTTTAAGAGAATCAGGAGGTATGGGATGAAATGAAAACTTAAAAAAAACAACAGATAGGAAACTACAGGTTAAAGACATAGCAGTCATTTCAGAATGAGCTATTTGCATGTTGTCAAACAAGCATATTGTTTTTGGAACAAAGGCCAAAATTAATTTCAAATTTGCATAAAACTTAAAGAGATGTGTGTAATTGGAACAGTTCCAACCTAACCTGTTTAAACAAATTGTTTATTGAAAAAAATACATTAATTCTATTAATAAATTCTTAGAGAAACAGATGCTACAACCAAAATGTTGAAAGAGCCATAAAACTACTTTAGGAAACAAACCATTCGTCTCATTGTCAACTGAAGAGACATGGAAGCCAAGAGCAACAACTCTTCAGAAGACAAGCTCCTTTTTTTTTTGAAAAGTCATCACACAGATAATGAAATGTGTGGAAAAAAAAAACAAACTAGCCTTTAAGAAAATAAATGTGATATTCATCTAAGTTAAATCATCCTCTTAGCATACATAGTTGAAAGGAAATACATGTAAAAGTGATTCAATTTTATCATTTATGTACCAAGCACCATATTACCAATGATGCCTTGAGCATGAGAAACAGCATAAAAGATATTTCATAGAACATAGATTTAGAAGTAGAAGGAATCAGAAGCCATACAGTCCAACATCTTCATTTTACAGATTAGAAAACTGAGGCTGGGTGAGGTTAAATGATCTTCCCAGGGTCGAAGAGTTCAGAGGCAGGATTTGAACTCATGTTTTTGTGACTCCAGGCCAAGCCCTCTAGTCTTTGTACCATTTAGAGTTGAAAAGGGCTGCAGTGGCCATGTAATTCAGCTGAAACCTGGGAGTAATATCTTCTATAAAACTCCTGACAAGTGATCAGCCAGCCGAAGGCCTGAAATGAAGGGTAGCCTGCCATTTTCTAGGCAGTCCCTTTTATTATCAAAAAGACCTGAGTGTCTAGGAGAGAGGATGCCAGTCATATAGAAAGAATGAGATATAACAGATACTCCAAGTGATGCATTGGTACTGCGGAGATATTAAAAGAACAAAAGGAAGATAAATAGAGCATTTAGGTGAATTCTCAATGGAAGGACACTGACAAAATTTCAGGAAGGAGAAGATATTGAGAGACTGTGATCAATATCAGTCGAGGAAATATGCACACTATTGTGATCATTGATCTACAAAGTGTCTAAGTCCATGTAAGCAATTCTTGATTACTAAAGGAAAAAAATACCAATGAAAAACAATATCACAGCAAATAAAAAAGTTTGTCTTTGAAAGACAATCAACCACACATTCTAGGCCTGAGCTCCTCCTTGTTTGACTCTATTGATAGTGCTCTAGGGACCCACTAATTCCTCACGAGGAAATTGATCTGTGACATATTCACAGCTTATTCTGACAGTGGGCCAGGGATGAGGAGCCTATGGCCTCAAGACCCCATGTGGCCTTCTAGTTCCTTGGGTGTGGCCTTTTGACTGAGTCCAAACTTTACAGAACAAATCCTTTTTATTAAGGGGAAGTTTGTATTCAGTCAAAGGCTGCACTTGAGGACCTAGATGACCATATGTGACCTCAAGGCCACAGGCTCCCCACCCCTGGTAGCCCCACTTCCTCTGTGTTTCCCCTTTTTCTCTCTCTCTCCTCAATCTCTCTCCCTCTCCCCCTCTCTCATTTCCTTTCCTCCACCTCCATTTCTCTCCTTTTTATTTTTATATCTAGGTATCGCTCCATTCTCCAACTGGTAAAACCATGGTATGATGAAGTGAAAGACTATGCTTTTCCATATCCTCAAGACTGCAACCCCAGATGCCCTATGAGATGTTATGGACCAATGTGTACACATTACACACAGGTAATCAGAGTTGTCTTCATTTTTAATATAAATTTAAAATATGCTTGCTATTTTCATGTTATTATGTATTTTATTGGATCTTGGACTTCAACAAAAGAATAATTATTTATTTAGATGGTCTGGGCTACTTCTAATCGGATTGGCTGTGCAATCCATACCTGCCAGAACATGAATGTTTGGGGAGCTGTGTGGCGGCGAGCAATTTACTTGGTATGCAACTATGCCCCCAAGTAAGTATTTAACTTTTATTTAATAGACACTTCATAGAATCCTCATTTATGGTCAGTTACCTGTTCTGATTCTGTTGTACCAGGGCCTCCTTTTCTGTTACATGAGACATGTAATTGATGTGCCTATCTTTTGCAAGAGAGGAGTGATTTTCTATTGACAATGAATGTAAATCCTTTGAATTCAAACTTATCTTGCCTAAAATATCTGTATTTCTCATTAGCCAAGGTATGGGAAATAGAATAGGAGTACAGGGTTTGGGGTTATGTAGGTAGGCTTGGAGAATAAGAAGAATGTATGTTTTTGTATTCTCTACAGTCCTGAGGCCTAGCATTGTCCAGATATGCTTGCTGGGATGTGGGGTTATGGGGGCATTAATTTGGCAGAATCTAAGTTAAAGGTCTATCCTACTCTTAGATTTCTCTCATATGAATCATCTATGATAAAGAAGGATTTCTCAACCACCATCCCCTCAAGATTAGGAATTCCAGGCTCTAAACTAGAAAAATTAGTTTGTAATATGATATTTGCATAGCATTCTCATCAGTTTCTTTCTTTCTTTTTTTTTAACTTTTTAGGCAATTGGGGTTAAGTGACTTGCCCAGGGTCACACAGCTAGTAAGTGTCAAGTGTTTGGCCCGAGACCGGATTTGAACTCAGTTCTCCTGACTTCAGGGCCAGTGCTCTATTCACTGTGCACCTAGCTGCCCCATCATTAGTTTATTTCTTTAAAAAATTTAGACTTGAAGTTTCATTGGTATAGGGAATTTCTAACATGGAAACTCTCTCTACCAATGCAGGTCTGCATGTCTTAGAGGACTGCCTGAAGCACTGAAAGGTTAAGTGGCATGTCAAGTAATATGTGTCAAACTCAACTTTATTGACAGTTACATGCAGGGTCCTCAGGACAGAGCCATACAGGGAATTTTCTATGGATCTTTCATCATAGTGTGGATTATGAAAACTAAAAGTTCCTTTATAAAACTGGACTGTTTTGTGATTATACCTGTTGAATTCTTCCCTGGGATTTATGAGGAAGAATCTCCAGAAATTATTTTTTAATTGTTATCAGCAATAAAATAGTTTCCATGGAAGTAAAGTACATTGGAAAGGTAGCTCCTTCATTTATTTTCTTAAACTAGATTTCTGAATCACATGTATTATATGGACCCCTGAAGATAAATGAGGATATTTGATCAAAAGGTAGATTTTAAATATGGATAGTTTCTTTTTTTAAAAAAAAATTACTGATCTTTCAATTTATATGCAAATAAACTCCTATCTCCTTTCTCCTGGATTTTCCCAACAGTCTTTTGTTGATCTCCCTATATCTAGTGACTTCCTCTCCAATCAATCTTTCACACAGTTACCAAATTAATATGCCTAATATGCTTATTTGATCATATCACTCCCTTGCTCAAGGAGCTTAAATGACCCCCTGTTACATCTAGTATAAAACACTAATTCCTCTTTTTGGCATGCTCTTGCTTATGTCCTCCTCCTCATCTCACACCATTCAGTTGCCTTATACTTCTATCTCCTCCTTCACCCAATCTCACATGAAGAGTAGGTAGCCTTTTTCCATGCCAAGGCTAACCTCTCTACATGAATAAATGGTCCCATTGCTTCTTTCTCCAGCAGATTGCCCCCTGTATCATCCCACTCTCATTAATTTTCAGTCGCTCACTGTCTGCTGGTGACTTTTCTATTGACTACAAACAAGCCCATTTCTTCCCTATCTTCAAAAAATAATGTTCTTTTGAGGCATCTATCCCCATTAGTTATCACACCATATCTCTTCTCCTTTTGTTGTTTTTTTTAACTTAAATTTATTTATTTTTAGTTTTCAACATTCACTTCCATAAGATTTTTAGTTTTAAATTTTCTCTACCTTCCATTTCTTTCCCACCCTACCCTGGAGATGGCGTACAATCTGATATAGGCTCTATATGGAAATTCATGTTGAGCATATTTTCCCATTAGTCATGACATAAAGAACAATTAGAACTAATGAGAGGAACCATGATAATGAAGCAATAGAACAAAACAACAAAGGAAAAAGAGAGCAAATAGTATGCTTCCATCTGCATTAAGACTCCACATTTCTTTCTCTGGGTGTGGATCCCTTTGGTGTTTCAAATTCTTAAGAAGGCTGTCTACGATCAGTGCCTCCACTTTCTTTCATCTCATTCTCTTCCTAGTTCTCTGCAGTCTTGTTTCTGACCTCATCATTCAATTGAAATTATTCCCTCTGAAGTTACCAATGATTTCTTATTCACCAAATCTTGTGACCTTTTCTTGATTCTTATCCTTCTTAACTTCTCTCCAGCCTCTAATACTGTTGATCACGCTCTTCTCCTTGATAATCTCCTCTTTCTAGGTTTCCATGACACTATTTCTATCCTAGTTATCCTCCTACCCATCTGACCACTCTTCAGTATCCTTTTCTGGCTCTCATCCAAGTTGTACCCACTAACTGGATGTATCCCAAGGCTCATTCCTGGGCCCTCTTCTCACCTCTATATCATTTCCATTGTTGATCTCATCTACTCTCATGAATTTAATTAGCATCTCTATGCTGATGATTACTAAACCTACTTATCTAGATCTAATCTCTCTCATGACCTATCCAGTCACTGAACTCCAAATGCCTGTTGGATATCTCAAACTGGATATCCTATAGCTATTATGAACTCATCATGTACAAAGGTAGATGCAGAAAGCTGAACTCATTTTCACCCCAAACCCTTCCTTCTTCTAAACTTCTTTATTACTGCTAAATATACTACCATCTTTCCAATCATCCATGTTTGTAGCGTAAGTATCATCTTTGACTCCTCACTCTCTCTTACCCACCATATCTATTCTGTTGCTAAGTTCTATCAGTTATACCTTCATAACATTTCTCTTATATGCCTGCTTCTCTCCTTTGACACAGTCACCATCCTGTGCAGGTCCTCACTACCTCATGACAGTAGTCTTCTGGTTAGTCTCCCTGTCTCAAGTCTCTCCCTTGTCTGCCATCATTCACTTAATTGGACTATTGACCTTCCTAAAGTGCAGGTTTAATGAAGTTCACTGCCCTATTTAATGAACTATAGTGGCTCCTTTTCACCTCCAGGATAAAATATAAAATTTTCAATTTATTGTTCAAAGATCTTTGTAATGGCCCCAGAGGTGTGCTGGAGTTAGGTCCTACTGGCTCACTGTTTTTTTTTTTTTTTCCTTAGTGTGAGAATTTACACCTTGGGAATTGAAAAATGATACAAATGAGGACTTGATTTATTTTTTTGTTGATTGTCTAGACTTAAGAAAGTGATGGAGAAAATGTTAACGCAAAGAGTATGTTCTTCACACATTTTTACACTTTTGGAGTTTTAACATTTAACCAGTATACCCCTGCCTGGCCTCCTCCTGCCTTTCTAATTTCCTTATACTTGATTCCTTCCCACATTCTCTTTTGACCCAGTAACAATGACCTCCTTGTCTTTCCTTGCATAAAATGTTCTATCTCCAGCCTGGGCATTTTCACTGGCTGTCGCCTTTGTCTAGAATTTTCTCCATTTTCTGGAATCCCTGGCTTCCTTCAAGTTCCAGCTAAAATTCTGTCTTCTACAAGAAACCTTTCCTAATACTCCTTGATCGGAAGCCCTTCCTTCTGTTGATTATTTTAATTTACTTTGTATATGTCTTGATTGTACACAATTATTTGCTTGCTGTCTCTTCCATTTTACTGGAAGCTCCTTGAAAACAGGCATTTTGTGTGTTTGTTTTCCCAATGCTTAGCACAGTTCTTGCCCCATAGTAGGTGCTTAATAAACATTTGTGACTATTACTGACTTTCCAATCTGTTTCCAACTTTTATTTTTTAAAGTTCCTTTTAGCTTTTTTGATAAATTTTGATTTGCCATGGAAGAAAAACCTAAATTTACAATGAATACTCTCTGAAAACAATTAAATATAATAACAATAAAGATTACTTGAAACTGATGGTACATGCAAATGTTTATGTAGTACCATTTTGTGGTATATTGTGTATAACCTGAATTTTGTTGCTGTTCAATATTGTCTGTTTTAAACTAAAGTTTTTTTTTAATTAAATGATATATATTTCTTGCTCTGTTACCCCTTTACTCCATTAGGAGAAAAAAAGAAAAAAAATAAGGAAAGCAAATTCCATCCAACAAAGTCAAAGTCAAACAAAAAAAAAATCCTTTACGTTCCATGCTTTCAAAGTAGGTGCCTCATTCTACATCTTGAATCTATCACCTCTATTAGGAGATGGACAGAATGCTTCTTCACTAGTCCACTGGAATCATGGGTGGTCATTACATTGATCATATTTTTTGTAGCTTTCAAAGTTGTTTATCTTTGTGGTGTTGTTGTTTGTTTGTTTTGTTTTTTGGTGAGGCAATTGGGGTTAAGTGACTTGCCCAGAGTTACACAGCTAGTAAGTGTTATGTGTCTGAGGTTGGATTTGAACTCAAGTCCTCCTGACTCCAAGACCAGTGCTGTATTTCCACTGCACTACCTAGCTGCCCCTGTGGTGTTTTTTTTTTTTTTTTTTTTTGAACTTGATTGGTCATGAAGTTTTCTTCTATCCATAAATCTGATAGATAACTTTTCCATGTTTATTTATTTTATGACTTTTATCACAATTTGTTTATTTGTGACCTTTTGTTTATTATATGATCTTTTATATCCAGGTCACATGTTGATTTGGGGCCTATTTTGGCATAAGATGGGAAGTATTCAATTTTCCACATGACTTTTATTTAGTAGTGAGTTTTTATCCCAGTGTTGTTTATCAAACACTAAGCTACAGGATTTGTTTGCTTCTCCATATTGTATATGAATCTGTACTACTAATCAGCTTCTCTATTTTTAATAAATATCAAATCATTTTGAAATTTACTGATTTATAGCAAAGTTTGAGATATGATACTGTTAGGTCTCCTTCTTTTCCATGGTTTTTAAAAATTATTTTCCTTGAAATCATAGAGTTTTCCCTCCTTATGCATAACCTTTGTGATATGTTGTTTTAGTCTCTTTGCTAGCATTTTATTTAAAATTTTCAATCAATGTTCATTAAGCATACGGGCCTATAGTTTTCTTTGTCTATTTTCTTCAACTTACCTTTCCAGGCTCATTACTTTCCTTTTTGTACTCTATGCTCCAGAAAAGCTAACTTGCTATTGTTTTCACACAACATTTCATCTTATAAATCTTTGCCATTGTACTGGATGTCCAATGTTCTGCCTCTTTGCCTCCATCTCTTGGAATCACTAGTTCCTTCAAGGCTCAGTAAAATCATACCCAATGAGGTTTTTTCCTTACTCCATCATTGTTGGTATCCCTCCTAAATCAGTGGGTACTCATTTGGAGATGTCCTATATTTACTCATCTGTGATGATGTTGTACAACCCTGATGTAATTCAAAGTCCTTTAGAATATGATCTCTCACTTTTTTCTATGTATCCATAGCACCTAGTACAGTTCTTGGCACACAGAAGGCACTAAATATTTTTTCGATTAATTGAATGAAAGAAGAAATGATCTATGTGATACTCTTCATGACACACCTCTAAAAATCATTTGTCGAAGGTCCTATCGTGATCATTTTCAGTTACTCCCTCTAGACTAGTAAATCGATTAATGTTCATCAATACTTTACTTAGACTACTCTCACTCAATAACAGAAAAAGAACTGATGATAAAAGGTTCCCCTAGTTTCATTTGATCTAAAGAAAGATAATATTTAAAGGATTTATGACATTGTTAGTGTTTTCCAAAGTATGATCCAAACAAACCCATGCTCTCCAACACTTCCAGTTAGGAGAGAGAATGCGAATATATTGCTAAGTTACTCACCATTATTGTGCATGCCAATGACTATGCTTAAATAAAGATCATAAAATAAAAAGTATAGAAATTGACTGATGATCCTCCATTGATAATTTATATCAGGAAAATGACAAAAAGGAGACTTAGGAAAGTTACAAATTAAACATCAAAATTATTCAAGCCATTTTAGATTGATAGCCTGATATTTAGTGACAATGTCTTTCCTACCATTTAGTATTTATAATAATGCACACAGTACCTATAAGTTCAGAGAAGGCCTGAACTGGAGAGGAAGGGTAGTGGTGGCTGTGGAATTGTTAAGAAAAGGAGATATACATGAGTGATAATAGAATCACAAATTTAGAAGTGGAAAGACTTCAGAGACTATTTAGTCCAAGTTCTTCATGTTACAGGTGAGCAAATTGATATCCATGTATATGAGATGACTTGTCCAAGATCACAGAGGTAGTAATTATCAGAGGCAGGACTTGAATTTAGGTTCTCTGACTCAAGGGCATCATTCTGTCCATTGCTGCCGCTTAAGTGTTGTGAAGACAAAAACAACAAGATTTGACAATTAATTGAATATTTATGATTGGTTAAAATAAGGAGTCAAGAATGGTGCCAAAGTTGGAAACCTGGGAGACTGGAAAGGTGGTGGGGCCCTCAAAATTAATGGGAAAGTTCAGCATAGGGAAAAGATTTTTTTTGGAGAATGAACATAATGAGTTTGGGTTTCGACAGTTTCAAATGCATAGGGTTTCAGATGTATATATTGCTAATATTCAATAAGCAGTTTTAGATGCAAAAGTTAACATATTATTACATATTAAATATATCATATAATTAAATAGATGCATCAAAAGATGAATGTGTAAATCAGAAAATCAACTGTATAGAGATAACTGAACACATGGAAGCAAGTTTTGTCAAGTGAGGTTATACAGAAAGTGAAAAGAAGAGGGCCCAAAAGCATGATAACAATCAAGATACAGAAAAGGAGATGAAGGAGTGAGGCAGCTAGGCAGCTCAGTGCACAGAGCACTGGGCCTAGAATCAGGAAGATGAGTTCAAATCCTGCCTCAGATACTTACTATAGCTATGTGACCCTGGACAAGTCATTTAATTTCTATTTGCCTCATTTTTCTCAACAATATGATATGGATAATAACAGCTCCTACCTCTCAGGTTGTTGTGAAGACCCAATGAGAAAGCATCTGGCACAGATGCTGGCATGAAGTATTGTTTGTTCAGTCATTTCAGTTGTGTCGGATTCTTCATGACCCCATTTGAGGTTTTCTTGACAAAGACACTTAAGTGGTTTGCCATTTCCTTTTCCAGCTTACATTTTACAGATGAGGAAACTGAGGCAAGTAGGGTTAAGTGACTTGCTCAGGGTCATATAGCTAGTAAGTATCTGAAGCCAGATTTGAACTCAAGAAGATGAGTCTTTCTGACTCCAGGCCTGGCACTCTTTCCACTGTACCACCTAGCTGCTCCTCATGCACATAGTACAAACTATTATAAATGTTAGCTATCATTATAAAGTTATCAGTGATGATTAAAAGGTTAATATAAGAGCATTAGCATGCCTTTTCATTTTTTCATTTATTTCTTATCCTTCATCAGTATTTTTAAATAAATACTCCTGGCATGATCTGGTTTCTTTGGATCCCACACCAAATTTTCTGCAGATTTGTTTTCTCTGACACCAACCACTTGTTTGCTGTTTTGTGGGAAAATGTACTTTTACTTTTCCATTTCTATCTATGATGTTTTGCAAATGAGTTTATGTTCTAAACTTTTGCCATTGGTAACCATGTCTTTTCCTTTAGCAGAAGACCAATTATTTGTTGACTAAGGCAATTTCTGGGTTCTTTTGGCCCCCTTTACATACTAGCTAAATTTCTGTAGTAAATGGCAATATTGATATCCATTTTCTCCTCTCATTGCTTCAACTTCATCTCTTATCATTTATTTCTTGTAATCTGGCTTCTGACTTCATCACTCAGCTGAAACTGTTCACTTCAAAGTTGCCAATGATCTTTGAATTGCTAAATCCTATGGCCTTTTCAATCCTCACACTTCTTGGTCTATCTTGGCTAAATGGCTCACGAAGTGATATTTATCATTGTCTTTTGGCATACAAAGAAACTTACCCTTTCAACTCCTTTATTTTCCTCTCCGAGGAAAAACTACAAGTTATCCTTCTATTTAGCTATGATTACAATATCATTATGTCTTTTGCTTTCACATTTAAGAAGGATGTCAATATGAACATGATTCAGTTCATCCAGTGATATTTCAGCTTGATAATCATTGGACAAAGATTATACATTAAGAGTATTAACATTTCAACTAATGTTTTGAATTATATAAGAATAATATGATTGTCACCCTCTAAGTATTATAGAGCTTCAAAAATATTACTTAGTTTTTAATCCACATTATACTAGGTATTTTGCAGCATTTCAAAAATTTCCCATTTATTTCTTTGTGTTTTTGCTTTAAATATGCAAAGGAGTGTAGTATAGCCTTGTTCTATATTACTAATCCTAGATTAAGTAGTATTGAATGTAAGATTTGAATGAAAAGGAGAAATCCTTGTGGACATACAATGTGACTGTCCAGTCTACTCTAAGGTTCCTTCATTTGAAGTAGTAAGCATAAACAGAAGAATACAACAAGACTATTCTGCATTGACTTCAAGGAATTTTTGAAATTACCTACTTCAATACCTTCACTTTAAAGAAGAGGAAACAGTGAGTCAGGGACTGAGCCAAGATCAGGCAGAGATTGTGGCAAATTCCAAACTAGACTCAAAGTCACCCTAATCCTAGTTTAGTGCCCTTTTCTCTATATCACATAGTTTTCCATAGCCAAATAAATGGTTAAGCTCCATTTTTTTTGATGATTAAAAAAGTGTGCGAAAGAAAATTTTTGACTTAATGTCAACTCTGAGATTCTATGCTTAAAGGAGTAGGGAAATTAAGCATAACACAATGTGAACATATTTACAATAGGAGTGATATCAAGAGAATTATGTGGCAATCAATATTTGCTTTATATTAATTAGTATGTTCCATGTTTAGAACAGCCAGCTTTCATTCAAGTGATTCACTCAAAAATCAATCAATTTAGCCTATCAAGCATTGTGATTAGTAAATCCCCCATTCATGCAAATGTTATTTGATACTGTATCTTAATGAAATGTTTCTTTATACCTTGAGTCCAGCCATTCTACTAATATATAGACAAATTAGATGTCATTTTAGAAAAGAACAAGAACACTTTGTAACAACAAAATAACAGCCATATGACATAGGACATTAACCCCCACTAACTTCACTGGAGTCTATAATGGGTGTCTTTCATTCTCCTCCTCTATCTCCTCCTTCTCCTCCTCCTCCTTCTCCTTCTGCATCTTTCTGTCTGCCTGTCTCTGTCTCTCTGTCTCTGAGGTGTCTCTGTGTCTCTCTGTGTCTTTGTCTCTGTGTCTCTGTCCAAAGTTGCCAATGATTTTTTAGTTGCCAAACTAATGGCCTATTCTTTATTCTCCTTCTGCTTGACCTTTGCAGCATTTGACACTACATGCTCTCTTCTCTTTGGATTTTTATCACATTACTCTCTCCTTGTTCTTCTCCTAGTTTCCCGAGTATCTGTTCTGAACTTTCTTTGATAGATATTTATCCATGTCATAATCATTAACCTTGAATGGTCCCCAAAGCTGTGTCTTGGGCCCTCCTCTCTCTTCAATATCTCCACTGGTGATCTTATCAGCTCATATTGATTCAATTATCACCTCTATGCTCATAATTCTCACATCTACTTATCAAGCTAAACCTTTTCTCATGACCTGGCTCATCTCCTATCTCTAAATGACTCATTGGACATCTAAAAATGGATACCCTATAGACATCTTAAAATCAGCACATACAGAACTAAACTCATTGTCTTTCCCTCCAAACCTCCTCTTCCAAACTTTCTTATTACTGTTGAGGACACTACCATCCTCCCAAGTCATCCAGGCTTGCAAACTAAGTATCATTCTCAACTCCTCAAACTCTCTCAGCCACCATCTTTAATCTTTTGCCAGGTCCTGCCAGTTCTACTTTAACATCTCTCCTGTTCCTCATCTTCTTCCTTTTGACACAGCTGCCATCTCAGCATAGGCTCTCATTATCTCATGCCTAGACTATTGCCTTCTGGTTGGTTTCTCTGTGTCATCTCTTCCCACTCCAGTCTATCCTTCACTCAATATCAAAGTGACAATCTTAAAATATAGGTCTAATCTTGTCACTCTTCCATTTAGTAAACTCCAGTGGTTCCCTGTTTCTTCCAAGATTAAATTTAAAATCAAGGTTGTGATCTCTCCTGCCCTTCCAGTGATCTGGTACTTTACTACCTAATGTATACTCTATGATCCAGTGGAACTGGCCTCCTTTCTGTTCATATGGGATACTCCATTTCACAAATCGTGCCGTTTCATTTGCTGTCATCCATCACTGGTACTTACCCCTTCCTGTCTTTGCCTCCTGACTTCTTTGGCTTCCCTCAAGTCTCATCCCAAACCCTACATTCTGCCAGGAGTTTCGCTCAATAGTAGTTACTCAATAGTAGCACTTTCTGTTGGAGATCACCTCCAATTTACATGTATAAAGCTTGTGTGTCCATAATTATTTATAGCTTGTCTCTTGTGAGCTACCTGAGGACAGAGATTGTTTTTGCCAGTCTTCCTGTTCCAAGCCCTTATCACAGTATTTAGCACAAAGTAAGTGCTTAATAAATGCTTGTTGTTGTTGAATGAGCACAATCCCAATGATTCCAAAAGCGAACTAGATTTAAACTCAATGTCTGATCTTATATACACACAACAGGTAAATGGCTGTGTTCTTTCACAGAGTAATTTTTTTTTTGCGTTTATGTAGGAGCAACTTAATTTTCAAACTACGTTATAAATGTTAAAATTCTATTTTTTTTC
This sequence comes from Vombatus ursinus, assembly GCF_900497805.2. Lineage (NCBI taxonomy): Eukaryota > Metazoa > Chordata > Mammalia > Diprotodontia > Vombatidae > Vombatus > Vombatus ursinus. The sequence goes on from NW_020954590.1 coordinate 21,560,735, forward strand.
CTTCGTTCTAGGGGAAACTGGATTGGAGAAGCACCATACAAAGTAGGAGTGCCATGCTCAGCTTGTCCTCCCAGTTATGGAGGATCTTGTACTGATAACCTTTGTTTTCCAGGAGTAACATCAAACTACTTATACTGGTTTAAATAATTAAAATTTTCCCCCTTTCTTATTCAGTAGGATGGTTTTTGGGATATCAAAGCTTGTAAATTGAATTTTGCACATATTATGCAAAATTTTTATAGTAATCATTTTATCTTTTGGTATTCATTTGTATAAATTAGCTTTTGTATAGTATAAATTCATTTGACCCTTTGGGAAGTAAAAAGTGTTCATTCATAATCCCCAGTACTAACAGAAAATAAGCATAAATTATTTGAAAAGAAAACAACATGATTCCTAATGTGAATATTCTAATTGTTTTAAAAAATGAATTGAGTAATAATTTATTCATTTCCAAAATGTATTATTCTTAGGCAACAATTTTTTTAAGGATAAGATTGATCTTTTACCAGAAATGAAAATTAATTTATGGTATGGCATAACATATGAAAGAATATAATTTAATATTGAAATAGAGAAATAAGTTTCCATTTGATTGTAAAATGTGTGAGATGAAGGACATTTTCAGGAATACTTTCTTATGGTGGCCTATTAGGATATCTCACAAAATGGCATTCAGCAATATCTGGAACAAGTTCATTTCTGTTAGAAAGGTGAAAAAGTAAAATCATCAAAGGATTTGGCTTCTTTTGGTTAACAAAAGATAGGATTTTTCCCCCAATTACTTCTTAGCAGCAATTAACTCAGACTTTAAAAAAAATTCAAAAAGCAATGTGATACAGTGATTTACATTCTAAGTTTGTATTGCCACTGACTGCCTGCGGGGCCAGAGGCAAGTTAAATTCTACACTTGTTTCCTGTAAAGTATTATCATAATACTCCACAGACTCATGGACTGGGCATGTGATGGCTGAAGCAATGTGGTTTGAGAGATGCTGACATCTTCCGCCAATTATTAAAATGTAAATTTATAAAAGGGGAAGGGAAGGAAGGAGAGCAATGTTAGCACCTGTTAATGTATCATTAGTAGGCAAGTTATCAGATCATGTGACTAACCCCTTAGAAAGCAGGACTCTAAGGGAGTTGGGACACAGGAATAGTAGGATTTTATGAAGGATATAATAAAGAGATGAATAATCTCTCAAGCATAAGACAGAGGAGAAGGTCACTTGGGAAATTTCAGTGAGAAACCTTGAGGTTGTTGGGGATATTTTGAATATAAAGACTATATTTACAGAACATTTCCAAAAGTAGAAGCATGGGATTACAAAGAATGACCTTACCAACTTTGTAATTGTGCCTGGGGTGAATGAATCAACCTATTTTGTGAATTAGTGAATCAATCTATTTTATGAATTAGTGATACAGTATTCATACACTTTTCATGGAAGCAGTTGTTCTACATGTTTGATTGGGGAAAGATATATAATCTTTCTATATTTTATTTCTAGTTTGTAAAGCAGGAATGATGATCTTTGGTGCCTATTTCACAATTTCCTGTGAGGGTAAATAATACCATATTAATGGAGATTTTGTTAACTAAGAGGCAAGAGTAGAGACTATAACTTGAATGTCTATTAAAATTAAAATGTTTCTCTTAAATATTAATGAATACACATTTGGGAATTAAGAAACCAACAGAAATAATTAGTATCATTGCATCTCTAAAGCCTTTGTAAAGACCAAGAAAAAGTTAAAAGTATCAAACTATGTGTTCATTAAAACAATTACATTAATTGTCAGACCTATTAGATTAATGATTATGGGCTATGCATTTTTGAATTACACTCATAGAGTGATGTTTTCCAAAAACAACTAGAATTATACACTAATTTATAATTTAGTAACTTTGCTGAAAATTGTATAACGGGTATATTTGTTATTGTAGCTGTTACTTTAAAGAAATTAGTAATATAAAGTGCCCGTGTGAAATATTTTTTTCCAGGGCTAAAGCTAATGAAAGTATGCTAGTAGCAATTAAATGTATATATATATATATATATATATATATTTTTTTTTTTTTTTGCAACACACAACAATGGTGCTGGAATAAATATATCAGCATATTATATCACACTGGGCATAAGCTATTTCATAAAAGCAGCTTTCTATAAAATCTGTAGCAAGCATTAAGGTTTTCATTTGAAAATATTTCACTCAAAAGATAGAGTAATGGGTATTCATTGTTTATTGAACATTGTTTACCATCTCAGAATTACAGATTATTTCTCCATAATAGCGTATCCAACAACAACAAAAAGATTTTTAAAAAGTTAATCAATAGATTCTTTTTCTATACAACTGCAAAAAATCAATATGACTTCACTGGCTTCTGTTGTTATCATTTAAGTGGTAAATTTCCTCAAGGATGGATAGTTGTTTGGGTATTGCATAGACAGAACCACAATATTTCATGTGGTAAAGATAATCTTGCCTTAATAAGCATTGCAGAGTGTTAGAACTTATTCCTTGTTTAGTGGCACTAAGTGACATTTTTTGCATGGCCAGTTTGTGCAACTCTGCAAGTTAGCAGATATGCAGTGATCTAAGTCTAGGCACAGAATGCACTTTGGAAGCCCCCAAACAGCTATGTAAGAGTGGGCAAAATTGTATGATAGGTTCCATGCACATAAGTGACTCAGATGATTAGGTTCAAAGTAATGTGTTTTGATTTCATGTACTGTAATGTACTGAACCAGCCTTGCTATTGGGTTGAGCATCCAGATTATTGAATTCAACCTATATCTGAGTCCTAATTTTGAGTAATTTGCATGTGGACAGTGCTTATCACATCATGTTTATTACTTAAATGAACTAGCCAGATAATTTGCATGGATATACCTAACCTAATTGTTCCATTTTGAACTATTATTACATCAGGAAGGGACTCATGCTTAGAATCTGGTCTAATGTCTTACACTGTGTGATAAATCCTTATTTCTACAGATTTTTAGGAGCAAATTTTGGCTCAAATGAGAGCCTTTATGTGCTAAACTGTTCAGGGAGAAGGAAGTTGGGTTCATGACAATGTTAAATAGATTTGAAAATCTATTAGTGGAATCTAAGCACTGATCTATGAAGGGTCAATTACAGATGTTGAATCCCTAACAGTTTGGTGGGAAATGGTGCTAAAAATTCTTTTCAATCAGTACAGCATTTCTGTTATATTTTGGTTCCTTTACAATGAAGATTGTTACTAACAGGCTACATTTTGGTGCTAAATATCCTGGTGCTAAACTGATTGTTAATGCTAGGAGCTTATCTGGGGATCTTTTCCTTCCCTGTCCTACGATTGGCTATTTTAAAAATCCAGTACCTATTTAAGGAATCTGACAACAGCAACAACAAAAATCCATCTTTAACAAGATTAGACAAAATGAGTAATATCAAGATAGTAATATTTTAAGTATATTACTCTAAGGAGTAGTCAAGTAGACTTGAGTTTCTTTAATATAAAGGAAAGTTCTCCAGAAAGATTTCATGGTGAAAAGATTTCACTTATAGCTCTAATTTCCTTCTCCCATAAGTAATACTAAAATGATAAGCAAATGTCAAGGGCAAGGCATCCTAATACTCTTGCTCCCCAAATCTCATACTTTTTCCATTATCCAGATTTTAGTTTGTCCTCCCATGGAATATTCATTGTCCATCTCAACTCTATGTTATTTAAGCAACAAATGTGAGCATCAAAGTCCTCTTATTGAAGTTATGGGAAATTACTTATTTCAGGAGAAAGAAAAAATAAAAACCATTATTTTATACAGCAAGTTTTAATTGTATTCATGTTATACCTCCCTCATCCCCCAAAGCTATGTCTCTGCCAAAAGAAGGTACTGTGTTTTCCTAAATATCACTTACCTAATGGCTATCTCTGATTTGATAACTGTTGTTAGTATTCAGTTAATATTTCTGATTAGTAAAATGAGATATAATTTACGAAATCCTAAAGGATGAAAGCTAAAGAATCAACATCAGCACTCCATAATAGAAATACAAAGGGTTGTTTCACTTTACATATTTTTATAGGAGAATTAACACATATTGGAAAGTTTATTTTCTTCCTTCCATCCCTACCCCCCCTTCCCTTTTATGGATGGTCTTTCAATGTAACTTCTAGGAAAGATTTTATCAAGTTCTATAGGAACTATTCACGTATACCTAGTTACTGAGTAAGGAAAAGTAACCTACATTAGAATTGCAGGTGTATCCTACAAATCAGCTTTGGTTTACTTTCACTTTTTGCTATCAAAAATTGATCCAGGTTTTCCCAAAAAGTGTGTTAATTACTATGTGGTTATGCATTAAAAAAAATTAGAAAAAGTGTATCTATAACTTTAAGTTCCCAGTTAGGCAATCAATCTATAGCCAGGCAGAAATAATACTTCCTGTGAGATTTCTTGCAAACATTAACAGAGGCTAGCTACCTTTATAAGTTGTATATTGGGAGAAAATGCACTCAATGAAAAGGAGGCATTTTATGGGGGAAAGAACTCTAGTTCCTGAGTTTGAAGACCTGCTTCCAAATCCCACCTATTATATTTACTGCCTGTATAACCTTGGGCAAGTCATCTAGCAGCTTTGATTTCCATTTCCTTATCTGGAAATTGGACTAGAGGATCACTCAAGGCCCTTCCAGCTCTGAAATACTAAAGTAATAAGCAAATGTCAAGGACAAGGCATCCTACTACTCTTGCTCCCCAAATTTCATACTTTTGCCATATCCAGATTTTAGTTTGTCCTCCTATAGAATACTCATTTACAATCCAGTAAGTCATTGTAAGAAGCTCACCCAGATTTCTTCATAGTCATGAAGAAATACTATTATTTTCAAGAAGTGTTAGGTTCAGGTAACAGGTTTTTTGGTCCCAAATCCAAGCACCTGTTCCCAGCTTCCAATTTAACAGAAAGACTACAAAATGGAAGTCATAAAACTCAGAAAGTTTAATGTTATTTTATGATTTAAAAAAAATCCACCTAGATAAATATACAATGAATTTCCTTTAATTACAGAATCAAATATCTTAATACAAAGAAATTTTAATTTCATCAACATAATATCTCAAATTTTAATAACTGATTCACATCTCTTTCTTTGATAACCTAAGTATGTCACTAAATTATTCCTGCCTTCATGAACTTCTATTAACTTAAAGACATATCAGTAAAAAGTTAGAAGTCAAGACAAGTGTTGAGAAATTTTGCTTTTGGGCCACTGTTTTAGGAGAGAAAACAATTTTGTCTTGTGTAACAATTGAATGCACAATTTGGTTTTATAGATTTAAAACAACAACCTAGTAGTGAGAAATGCTCTAAAATGTTACATATAGACACATACATATACATATATGTGTGTGTGTATATATATATGTGCATGTATATATATGTATGTGTATTTGTATATGTATTTACACACATGGCACTATGTGAGTTCAAAGCTGTTTCCTTGAGTAGGGAAATACATCTCCCTAGACCTGCTCTGCTGCAGGCACTGGTGCCCTCTTGTGGTTGTTAAAATGTCCTCAGCAAGGTGCATTCTAGTAAAAAAAAAATACAATCTTCTTAAGCACCAAAATATTACTACTCAAACTAATACCCGTAAATGCTTCAGTCTCAAATTGTTTATTGTACTAGTCCACTGAATGGTTAAAAGCAAGAATCCTCAAATACAACTAAACTTTGACAGTTTTCATTATTTCCACATTTAGTGTATTCTTAGATTTTTTTTTTCATTTTTAAGCTTTATACTGCTAGAACTGCTATAAGGAAACTGCTATCAGTTCTTTATGTTTGAGCAGTGTGTTTTATTATCCATTATGCACTTTTGTCTTACAATGCTGGAAAAATAATTGAACCAATCACTCTTGCTTTTGAATGGACTTCTTTTCATGTCAGAAGACAATTTCTGGCAATATTCAGATTTTTGGTCTATCAAATTACTTAATCACACTTTAATCCAATATTCATGCAAGTATACTATTTCATTATTGTAACTTATTACATATAATGAACAAATGATACTATCTTTAAATTGTGATAATTTTCTCTTTTGAATAGAGTGATAAATCATAAAAATTTAAGTTAGAATTTCACAATTGGTTAACATTAATGCTGGCTGTTTTTTGTTTTAATTCTCCTAAACTATAAATAATTTTCAATGCAAAGTCCCATTGATTTTTTAAAAAGAACTGACACAGAGGTATGAGAATATTTTAGCTATAACATACAAATGCTAAACTTGGATCAAATTTTCAAGATAGATATTTAATGACCTACTAGAATTCACTACTTTGAACATAGACTTCAATAGACTTTTGCCTTTATTGCCAAAGTGATGAACTACCTGTGTGACCTTGAACAAGTCATTTAGCTGCCTTGGCCTCTATTTCCTCATCTGGAAATTGAGGGAGTAGGACTAGAGGTGGACTCAGGTCCCTTCCAGCTCTAGGTCTACAATCCAAGTCATCATGAGAAGCTCACCCCAGATTTCTTCATGGTCATACAAGAACGCTGTCATTTTCAAGGAGTGTTAGACTCAGGTAATAGATTTTTTGGTCCCAAATATAAGCAGCTGTTTCTAGCTTCAGGAGAACCAGGAAGACTGCAAGGAGGTAGTTATCCTATTTTTTGTCTGGGGCAGGCAAAGGGGGAGGGAGAAAGGAAGGGATCTGGATTACTACTCAATAGTTTATCTGCCAAAACATTGTTTTTGGATGAAACAATTGGCTATATAGTCAGAGCTCTGGTATCATGAAGTGTTCAAGGGCTGAGCCCATGAGGCATGGTTTTACTTACACAGTGAAATCTAGTTTTAAATGATTTCTTAGTGCTTGTATATTTACTCTTATCACATACAGTATTTTGGAATTGAAATCTTGTGAATCAGAATGTTGTGAAGTCCATATACATACAGTATAATTCTTCATACATAAACCAATATTTTTATGTATTTATATACTTTTGAAGTTCCTGTATCTGTTTTCAAATCTGTTTTTTTTTAAAGAAAAGTTCTTTACCTAACATGGATGTTGCTATGGATTATGAAACATACCATTTTCATGTGGTTATATGATCCTGAGAGTGTGCATATATATATGCATATATATATACACACATATATGTGCATATACATACATACATATGTAAACATTGTGGTATGTCAGTTCCCTTTCTTTCTTCAACCTTAGCTGTTCTCAAACCTAAAAATGTAATTCATTGTGAGCCACTTTTTATTACTTTGTCATTTCAATAAAAATTTTAAAATTTCTTTTGTCTTTGGTTCAAAGTATGTTGAGCATTTCTCTTTATTCATCTTAAGTAGACTTCAAAATTAAAATTTAGACTATAATGACTTTAAAATATTTTAAAATTACATTGAAAATGTACTAGTGGCTACACCATCCCCCTGAAATGCAGTTCAGGATTTGGAGTCAGAGAACCTGAGTTCAAATTCCTCTTCTGTCACTACTTGTGTGACTTTGGATAAGTCACCCAACCTCTCACAGCCTCAGTTTCCTCATTTGCACAACTGAATATTTTGGATTAGATTATCTTGAATATCCCTTCAAGCTATAAATCTAAGATTCACTTAAACACACAAAATCACTATATTTAGTCACAATCAGCTTTTTAGCAACCAGATACATGGGTACAATGAGTCAGTCAGTCAATAATCATTAATTAGCACATGCCAGGAACTGTGCTAAGTACTGGGAATACAATAAATCTTGCACTCAAAGAGTTCACATTCTAACGGCTGCAATCAGTATGTCAATAAATAACAAGGTATATACAAGGTAATATCAAAAAGAATGGAACTAGAATATGCCAATTGATTTATTCATTATTAGCCAAGCTCCTATGATGACATGCATAAGTTGGTAGCTGGGCTTTTTTTTTCCAACATCTCCAAAATAATACTCATTCAAATGAGATAATAATAAAATAAACTATCTCAAGAGTGCCAATATCATACTAATGCTTTCCATTTATTCCATTATTATATACCACTATATGACTGATCCACCTCCATTTCTAATCATCCCTGTTCTTAACAATGTCTTTTATTCCATTATCAAGAACAAATTGATGTTGGAAATATCTGTTTGCTTTCATCATCTGTCTTTCTCTTGTTGTCCTTTGAGCTTTGTGAATTTTGATTTTTACAAGATTTTGGTGCTCCATGATTTTCAGCTAAACAACATCAGCTAAACACCAAAAATTTTTTGGTGATAAAGAGATGGACTTTTGCACAATTGGCAATCATTGAATAGGTTATATAATTTCCCAAATGCAATTCAGTTCAACATCATTCCTGCTGCTAATATCTACAGTCATCTCAGTGTACATTTAAAGTACACATTTAAAGTACAGTGTACATTTAAAGTACACATTTAAAGTGTACACAAAATGTAGAGAAACTTAATTGATTAAGTCAGTGGGCTATCATTAGAGAGATTTGCTATAGGCTTGACAATTTATTAAAAACTCACAGTTATAGGTTTAAAGTTTTCAAGGTGCTTTCCACACAACAACCCTAAGATGTGGGTAGTGAAAATGTTATCCCCATTTTATAGATATGGACACTGGCCTGCCCAAGACTGTACAATATTTGTGCCAGATCTATGATATAGATTTAGGTCTTTCTGATTTCAGGATCTACGTTCTTTTTTATTCCTCACATTGCACTTTTCCATTCAACTTGTTTTCTAGTGTGAATTATCAGACCAATTTTTTCATGCTTCTGAATTTCACTAAAGATGTTTTGTAGTTTTTAGAGACTTAATGCACTTAAGACAATGTTATTATACTAATTGGTTTTTAGATACCTTTTTTTAAGTTTTGCAGAAGTCTTTACACAGATTATCTTATTTGAGGCTCAAAAACTGTATGAGGTAGTACCTATAGACATTATTGTGCCCACTTCACAGATGAGGAAACTGAGTCTAAAAGATGTTAAATGACTTGTCATGACCACATATTTCTTTGTGTAAGAAACAGGATTCAAATCACAGTGTCTAGATCCATTACTATTTCAAACAGAACTCAAATTGAGATGTCTAGGTCCATCATTATTTCCAGTAAACTCAAATGCCTTTAGCATTTAATCTAGAAATAAAAGTATTTGTAGAACCTTGACATCAATAAAATAAATCCCACCATGATGCTGACCTTAGTGAACATAAAACCTATATGCTTTATGTGTGTTTCTTATAAAGATCAACTTTTCTTTTTTTTTAAATTTTCTTCATAATCCTTCCTTTCTCACAACTTTCTACATTTTATAAATGAGTGTATTCCATTTATGTATGTGGGGATGATGTTTAAGTTTGCTTTTCCCTGCATCAAATCCTATTAAAATAGTTTTCTTTCCCAATTTTCACATATGTTTATTTCTTTCTTGACTATATCTACCACTTAAGCCTAGTTCTCCACCTTACTATTCCCATCTAGTCCTATTTATTTAACCATATTTCTACCACAATATTTTATCATTTTCATTATTTTAAAGATCTTCACTTGCCTAGCCTAGGTACAATTTAGGCTTGTGAGATTCTGTGTTTCCCTCACCACTTAAATCTAAAGGATAGGACTTGGAATCAGGAAGACCTGATTTCAAATGCAGACTCAGTTACTCACTAGCTCTGAGACCTTGGGTATGTCACTTAACTCTCTGTCTGCCTCACCCTTCTCATCTGTAAAAGGGAGGCAAGAATAGCACCTACCTCCTAGGATTGTTGTGAGAATAATATTAGAAACTTGTAAAGTACTTTCCCAACCTTACAGTACTATAAAAATGTTAGCTATTATTATTATTGTTGTTAAATTAGAATAATTCTCCAGTAGCACCCTATTACAAGGAACACAAAGTTCTTGCCAGGTCCTTCATTTTCCTTCCCTATTGTATTTGGATTTTTTTTAATGCCCCCCCCAATCCATAGTCTTTTAGTATCATTTCCTCATTGCCATTTAAATATAATATATCTGGAAAGAATTTGATATCTTTTCTCATTTTAGGATAATAGCCCTTTTGAAGATTTTCCACATACTTTTTCAGAAGCATCCAAGTTGGAGAGTAAATAAAATGAGTTATTCAGACAATACAGATAGTACAGGAAGTGGCTTGATTATTTAGTAGTCTCACATGTATATTTAAGATTTCGGGAAAATCTAAACCACAGGGTGACACAATGAGTCCTGGGAGCAGAAGGTTGAGGGATCTAACTGGGCAAGACCTTATGGGAACAAATAACTCTGCCAAAGGACTGCCCCAATGACCTTGCCCTTTTCATGTACTTTCTGAGAGTAATTGGTGAGCTATTTGAGCAGATATATTTTTTCTGTCTCTAATTATGGGTTCCTTAGAATCCCTAATTATTTTCAAGGGGTGAAATAAAGAAGACTTCAGGGAGAATCCTAAACCCAGATTTATTTCAAAGATTTTTTGAATAACCCTAGTTGGAGGCATTGAGTCAAAGAGAGAAAAAGCCTTTTGGAATCAGCCTCAGCATCAGATCCAGTTCATGTGAGTCCAGAGATTTTTAGGGCATTGGGTCTATCCTCAGTGACCCTCCTGAAAGTAATTTTTTCTCTTTGACTAATCAGGAATATTGTGGACAGTCTTCATTTCTCTAAGTAACTTAATGAATCATGAAATCCTCTCACTCTGGAAATCAGAATTCCCAAATTCTTGAGTTTGGGCTAAGCCATGAAGCAACTCACACAAAGATGCTGCTGCTCAGGAAATCTCTTTTCTGTGGCTCAAGATAGATTCTAGGATCAGGGTACACATGGAATTTAGAAACTTCCTTCTCTAGAAAAGAATATCTGGTTCAGGAACATTGCTCATGAATTACTTTCTTGGGCAATATATAAGCATGTATACTTTCTGCCATATGCTACAAGTTGCCAGTGAGCTGCTCAACTTTTCCCACCCAAGGGTGGAGGTCAGGGAGGGACAACAAGGTCTGAATTCAGGAAGGGGATAGACCTGTGTAGGTCTGCTCTGCTACATGCTGTTGTGTCACTGGAAGGCAAAAAGAAAGTCAGTATCTCTGTCAACTAATCATGAGTTCCCAGCTTCCTTTTAACAAGGCTCCAGTGGACATTGAAAGTGTCTTCAGATGGCTCCAAATAAAATCCTAAGCCCTGTGATATCCTCAGTTTTTTTGGAGTACTCATCAAATTGCTCAGGGACTCACCCAATTAATCCATTTTCTGGTATTTCTTCATTATTTTTGGAATTTTCATTTTCTTGTTCTTTTTCTCAGTCTTTTCACTCTTTCCAAACCATAGCCCATGGGGGCTTACCTTCTGAACTTTCCCATATTGAGGACTAGAGGAGTTTAAATGGCTATTGAAGGGTTACTACTGTGGGAAGGGGTAGAAGAAGGTCCTTCATGATTGCCCACTTGCCTATAGTTAGTTTCAAAGACTTTTTGCCTCAGTAGCTACTGTAACCAACATGATGAGCAAGAATATTGCAATAATATATATTCCATGTGGTGTCTATGGTAGGTGTGAGGATGGGCCATGGGAATCTGAAAATAGATACATTCTGAAATGGTCATTTAGGATTGTGACTGAGGATTGCGTGGGAGGTCAGGAATGAAGCTATCAAGGAAGCCTTTACTGGTATGTGTTTGTGTTCACTTTTTACTTTGCTGTGGGGGGTACCTGGCAAAAATGTCTTTCCTTTATTTTCTTTTAATTATTAGTCTTTTATTACATTTGGAATATTTATCACTATTTTTGAGGAAAAAAGGTGGCAAAATCTAGCTTGGGTAGCATCTTTTCCTAAGTGATTTTGAAAGTCCATACTTAATCTCTTCTATCCACTGGCACCTTCTCTATTGTCTATATACATCTGGATTTCCCTCATCCTTAAATATGAATCTGATCTGTAATTATGATCACTTAATCTAGTCATACTCTTAAATTATCATCATTTATCTCCACCATTTCATAGTTAAACTCCAATAAAGAAAAAAAATCTATACTTTGTTGTTGTTCAGTCATTTTCAGTCATATCCAATACTTTGTGACCCCATTTGGACTTTTCTTGGCAGAGATAATGAAGTAGTCTGCTATCTCCTTCTCCAGCTCATTTTACAGATGAAGAAACTGAGCCAAATGGGGTAAAATGACTTGTCCAGAGTCACACAGTTAGTAAGTGTCCGAGGCCAGGTTTGAATTAGGAGTCTTCCTGATTGTAAACCCAGCACTCTATCCACTGTGCCACCTAACTGCCCTCTAATTCTTCACCTGTCTCTCAATTAATTTCAACAAACCAAACATTCTTTAAGTATATACTATGTGTAAAATATTACACTAGGTACTTGAGATACAAAAAAAAGAATGGAAAATAGTACCTACATTCTTGGAGTTTATATAGTCTGCTAGAGTGAAATCTATCAGTCGAGTAGAAGCACTCACTCCAAGATTAACAATGCTCTCTTAACTACTAAATCAAATAACATTTTTCTCAGTATTTATCATACCTCAAAGTATCACAGAATTTCAGTATTGGAAGGTACCTCAATGGCTCACAATTTAGCCATAACTAAAAAAAATCACCTTTACCACATACTCAACAAGTTCGTTCTCCACTAATTCAGCTTTTTTCTTGAAAAAACCCAATGAAGAAGAATCCACTATATCTAGAAACAACCCCTTTCATTTTTTTTACTTATATTTGATAATAAAGTCATTTTTGCTTAACACAATTCTAAATTTATCTCTTTAAAATGTCCACCCATTTCTCTTTGTTCTGTCCCTGGGGATAGAATAAAAATTCTAGTAGTGGTTATCTGTAGACTTCCAGGACACCTTCCTTTCCAATGAGTTTAGTACCTGGCTCCCCTGCTGCCTTCATACAAGAATACATCAACATACATATTGATACTCCCTCAACCACCACTTCCTCACCCTTCTCATTCCCCATGACTTACTCCTTCATCCCAACTCAACCAACATAAAGATGGTCATATCCTTGATCTTGCCATCGCCAATAAAGGTACCACTTCCATGTTCAATAACTCCAAAATTCCTTTATCTAAACACAGCCTATTGGCTTTCGACTTCTTCCTCTGCCTTCCCATACCAAAATCTACTCTTCATACACATTGTGACCTCCAATCCCTTGACTCCTCAGTTCTGTCCCAGGCTGCTACCTTTGCTATGGCCACACTTTCCTCCTTTCCCCATCTCGACCCCTTGACCCACTGTCCTCTTCTCTTGAATCCCCTATTGCCTTATTACATTGATTATTGTGCCCTGTCAAATTTCAGCCTTGGATTACTCCCACTGTCCTCTGCCTTCACTACTAATGAGTGGAAAAAATCACAACTGTGCTAAATGAACCCATTTCAAATTTATGTCATGTAACCACAACTGGACCTCACTGCTGTTAGGCTATCCTTTTACACCTCCCTAATTAACTCACTATCCCAGTTACCACAGCAGTTCTTTCAAACCTTTCTATATCTCCTCAGATCTCCAAGGCTTTCCCTTCTTCAGTTCTCTGAGTTGAGAACCTTGTCATATATTTTACTGAAAAAATTGAGGCCATTCACCAAGAGCTCCCCCTTCTCCCATCCTCATCTTACATCACCCAGATGCCTTCTGCAGTTATGTCCTCCATCTCTCTATCATATGATGAGGTGATGCTTCTTGCCCAAGGAAACTCTACATGCAAAACTGATCCCATTCCATTGAGTCCTGTATCATCCTCACTCTCTTCCTCATCTTCCATATGTCTCTAGCCACTGGCTAACTACAAACAAGCCCATTTGTCTCCCATCCTAGAAAAACCCTCACTTAATCCATTCATGCCCACTATCATCCCATTTTTGTCCTATCTTTTCTGGCTAAACTTCTTAAATGAGTGCTTCTATTTTCTTTCCTCTTACTCTCTTCTTAACTCTCTATTCTCTGGCTTCTGCTCTCCTCAATCAACCAAAACACTCTCTCTCTCGTTACTAATGATGTCTTAATTGCCAAATCCAATGACCTTTTCTCAGTCTTCATCCTTCTTGACCTCTCTGCAGCTTTTGACACTGTTATTCATCTTCTCTTTGATACTCTCTTCATTCTAGTTTTTGGGACATTATTCTCTCCTGGTTCTCCTACTGACTGCTCATTCTTCTTGATTGGATTTTAGTATGCCATTTATGTTAACTGTCAGTGTCCCACAAAGCTCTGTTCTGGGCCTTCTCCCTCTATACTATTTCACTTTGTTATTTCAACAGTTCCCATGGATTCCATGATCATTTCTATGCTGATAATTCTCAAATCTAATTATCCAGCCCTAACATCTGTGCTCATCTCCAATCTTGCATCTCCAACTGCCTATTAGACATTTTAAACAGGATATTCTGTAAATATCTTTTACTCAATATGTCCAAAACTAAACTCATAATCTTTCTCCCCAAATTCCCCTCCTTCAAAACTCTCTTATTGTCAAGGGAACCATCATCCTAGTCCCCCAGGCTAAAATCCTTGACCTCTCGGTACCTATAATCCCTCTCTGCCCCATATACAATATGTTGCTAAAGCCTATTGGTTTCACCTATGTAACAATTCTCACATACACACTCTTCTCTTCTCTGATCCTGCCACAATCCTGGTGCCCATAATCATATCCTCATTCTTGGACTATGGTAATAGATTGCTAGTTAGTCTCCCTGGCACAAAACTCCACTCCAGTTCATCCTCCATTTAGTCAGCCACCACAATGATTTCACTAAAGTACATGGTCAGGAGGGGCAGAGCCAAGATGGTGGAGGGAAAACAGTGACTGTCTTGAGCTCTTTCCCAAAGCCCTCCAAATATCTAAAAAAAATGGCTCTGAACAAATTCTAAAGCAGCAGAACCCACAAAAAGAGAGAGTGAAACAAATTTCCAGCCAAAGACAGCCTGGATGGTAGATCGGAAAGGTATATCGCACCAGGCAGGGAGAGGAGCTCAGTTGGGTGTGGGTGCGCAGGTCGCAGTGACCCTGGAGCAGGCCTCAGAGGACTGAATCGCGGGCAGCTGTGGTGGTTTCCAGACTTCTCAACCCAGGAACGCCAAAGACAATGTGGAAGGTCAGTGGGAAAAGTCTGTGACTGCACTGAGAGAGGAGCTAGGTCTCAGGTGCAAGTCTAGCGTGGCCTGGGGCAGCGACTGTTTCCTGAGCTTCCAGCCCACAGACTGAAGGGGAATCAAGTGGCTGATCAGAAGGGGATTGCAAGGATCTCTTTGCCAGTGCTGAGGCAGGAATCTCTTGCTTTACCGGTGCTTGGATCTGGGTTACAGTTCTGAGGGGAGATCCTGGGGCTGGGAGGAACGGTGGTGTGGTGAAGCTTGTTGTGGCTGTGGAGAGGAAACACCTTGCCCCTTATCATACCACCTTGGAAGAAGTGAAAATTTACAGGTCCCTAGAAGTACCTCTGAAAACAGCTGTACAGATCCCCAAAGCTTGGGACAGTACACTTTTCACATTGGAAGCAGACTTTTACCTTAACAAAGAGTTTAAAACTCAAGTAATTGGCCAGGACCGTGAGTAAGCAGCGCAAAAAGAGTCAGACTATATTATCTTACTTTGGTGACAAAGAAGATCAAAACAACAGAGTCAAAATTCCTACATCCAAAGACTCCAAGAAAAATATGAATCAGTCCCAGGCCTTGGAAGAGCTCAAAAGGGATTTTGAGAAGCAAGTAAGAGAAGTAGAGGAAAAACTGAGAGTGATGCAAGAAAATCATGAAAAACAAGTCAACAGCTTGCTAAAGGAGACCCAAAAAAATACTGAAGAAAATAGCACCTTAAAAAATAGCTTAACCCAAATGGCAAAAGAGGTCCAAAAAGCCAATGAGGAGAAGAATGCCCTAAAAAGCAAAATTGACCAAATGGAAAAGGAAGTCCAAAAGATTACTGAAGAAAATACTTCCTTAAAAATTAGAATAGAGCAATTGGAAGCTAGTGACTTTATGAGAAATCAAGACACTGTAAAACAAATCCAAAAGAATGAAAAATTAGAAGACAATGTGAAATATCTCATTGGAAAAACAACTGACCTGGAAAATAGATCCAGGAGACAGAATTCAAAAATTATTGAACTATCTGAAAGCCATGATCAAAAAAAGAGCCTAGACATCATCTTTCAAGAAATTATCAAGGAAAACTGCCCTGATATTTTAGAACCAGAGTGCAAAATAGAAATTGAAAGAATCTACCAATCACCACCTGAAAGAGATCCCCAAAGGAAAACTCCTAGGAATATTGTAGTCAAATTCCAGAGTTCCCAGGTCAAGGAGAAAATATTACAAGCAGCCAGAAAGAAACAATTCAAGTATTGTGGAAACACAATCAGGATAACACAAGATTTAGCTGCTTCTACATTAAGGGACCACAGGACATGGAATATAATATTCCAGAGAGCAAAGGAGATAAGATTACAACCAAGAATCACCTACCCAGCAAAACTGAGTAAAATCCTGCAGGGGAAAAAATGGTCATTCAGTGAAATAGAGGACTTTCAAGCATTCTTGATGAAAAGACCAGAGCTGAATAGAAAATTTGATTTTCAAATACAAGACTCAAGTAGAACATGAAGAGGTAAACAGGAAAGAGAAAATCGTAAGAGACTTATTAAGGTTGAACTGTTTACATTCCTGCATGGAAAGATGATATTTGTAACTCATGAGACCTTTGTCAGTATTAGGGTAGTTGGAGGGAAAAAATTATGTGTATGTATAGATAGATAGATAGATAGATAGATAGATAGATAGATAGATAGATAGAGGGCACAGGGTGAGTTGAAGATGAAGTTGTGGTATCTGGAGAATAAAATTATGGGGTGAGAGAGGAATATACTAGGAGAAGGAGAAAGGGAGAGGTAGAATGGGGTAAATTATTCCACAAAAAAAAAAAACAGAAAAGAAAAGGCTCTTACAGTGGAGGGGAAACAGGGGAAAGTGAGAGGGAATGAGTGAATCTTATTCTCATAGGATTTGACTTAAGGAAGGAATAACATACATACTTAATTGGGTGTGGAAATCTGTCTTACTCTACAGGAAAATAGGGGAGAAGGGGACAAGAGAGTAGGGGAAAGATAGAGAGGAGGGCAGATTGGGAAAGGGAGTAATCAGAAGCAAATACTTCTGAGGAGGGACAGGGTCAAAAGAAAGAATAGAATAAATGGGTGGGCGGGATAGGATTAAGGGAAATAGAGTTAGTTTTTCATAGCGTGTCTACTATGGAAGTGTTTTGCATAACTGCACATATATAACCTATATTTAGTTGCTTGCCTTATCAATGAGGGTGGGTGGGGAGGGAGGAAGGGAGAAAATTTGGAGCCCAAAGTTTTAAAAACACACGTTTATAAAAAAAAAGTTTTCACATGCAACTGGAAAATAAGAAATACAGGAAATGGGGTACACAAATCCATACTGCCCTATAGGAAAATTGAAGGGGAAAGGGATAAGAGAAATGGGGGAGAGATGGAAGGGTAGGCAGAATAGGGGAAGGGGTATTTAGAATACATGCCATCTTGGGGTGGGGGGAGGGGCAAGATGGGGTGAAAATTTGGAACTCAAAATCTTGTGGAAGTAAATGTTGAAAAAAAATAAATAAAAAAAATAAAGTACATGGTCAGTTATGTCACTGAACACTACACAATAACCTCCATATGGCTCCCTCTCACCTCCAGAATCCAATATAAAATACTTTGTTAAGCATCTAAAGTGATTCATAACCTACCCATTCACAACTTTTCACACTTTCTTACACCTTACACTTTCCCCCTCTCATATGTCTCTTCAATCAAGTGACACTGGTCTCCATGCTGTTCCTCCTACAAGACACTCCATCTCCCAACTCAGGGCATTTGCACTGGCTATTACCCAAGCCTGGAAAGCTCTCCCTCCTCATCTCTGCTTCCTAGATTCCCGGGTGAGAGGGGGTGAGGGAGGGGGGGCATTCTCTGATTCAATTATACAGTGGGGTTTTTTTTTTTTGGTTAGGCAATGGGGTTAAGTGACTTTCCCAGGGTTACACAGCTGGTAAGTGTTACGTGTCTGAAGCCGAATTTGAACTCAGGTCCTCCTGAATCCAGGGCTGGTGCTCTATCCACTGTGCCACCTAGCTACCCCTCAATTATACAGTGTTTTAATTATTTCTTCTAATTATCTGTCTTCTGAAAATTTGATAAGGATGCCATCTCTGCCTTTATCCAAGTTATGAGAAAAAACATTAAACAGAGTTCCAAGTATCCTACTGGGCCATGCCATTTGAAATACTTTCAAAGTTGACATGAAATCATTAATAACTATTTTTTTTGAAGTCCAGCCAATCACTCAGAATAAACTTTATCAAATAAATTGCTAAAATCTACTTAAGTTATATCTACAGTTTCCTTGATGATCCTCGATTAGTAAACCTATAATAAAAGTAAATAAGTAAGATCTTATTCCTTACAAAGTTATCCTGATTCTTCATGATTATTACTTCCTTTCATAGATGTTCACTATCTCCTTAAAAACATTCTAGAATTTCCTTAGTAATTCCTCTACCAGATTCAAATTAATAACTCATTTCTCACTTAGTTGTAGTTTCCTGGGGCATGAAAAGATTAAGTCACTTTCTCATCATCCCATAGCTGTGGCATCTCAGAGGCAAGGCTTTCTAACCAAAATACCATTATATAAATGCCATATACTACTGCTTTTTCCATGTCTAGATGTTTTGAGTGTGCTTGCTAAATTGCTGCAACAAAAATTATTTTGTTTAACCAATCAAAACAATATTTTTATAAATATTGGTATTTACATACATATATACACACATATGTATGTATAATAAAGTAACTAACATTCATATAGTATAACAAATATTTCATTTAGTCTTTACAACAAACTTGTAGAGAAGTGTTATTATTTCCCCCATTTTACAGATGAGTAAACTGAGACAAACAACTTAAGGGACTTGTGCAGGGTCACACAGTGAGCGTCTAAGGCTGAATTTGAACTTAAATCTTCTGGACTCCTGGTTCAACACTCTAACCATTTGTACCAACTAGCTATATGAACAAGTATGTGAATAAATACCTAAGTATATATGCATAAGTATGTAGCATATGTACACACATACATTTATATATGTGTATGTTTGTCTATATATGCATATGTATGTATACACACACATACACATGTACTAATGTATGTGTTCCTATTACTAAAATTGTGATTTAACCATGTACAAAGCTCCTGGGAAGAACATTTTTCTTAAACAGATCAGTACTTTCTTTTCAATTTATAGTATTAGAGGGTTACTTGGGACACTGAGAATTTAAGTGATTTGCTCAGGATCACAGAGCCAGTGTATATAACAGCCAGAACCTGAATGTAGGTCTTCCTAACATCGACGCCATTTCACTACACCATGCTGCTTCCTAGAAATAGGAAGACAGGATAATAGGGAGACTGATGGAGATAGAGGTGTGTGGGTACACAAACATACATAAATATGTGTATGTATAGTCAGTCCCTCCTTGGATACACAAATGTATAAATCTATATATGCATATATCTAAAATAGATATATGTGTGTCTTTTCTTCTCCAGGATACAGGACAACTTTCTGATTTTCCATCAGTCAAAAGGCAAAGGCTTTAGACATCTCACATACCAAGGAGATTTTCAGCTAAAATTGCCTTGAATGAAACAAAATGATAATAATAAAAACTAACATTTAGATAGTGTTAGGGGGTTTGCAAAGAAAACTCATAAAATGATTTAATATTTGTAAAGCAATTTGAATCCATACAAATACTAAATAAATCCCAGGCATTATTATTATTATCATTATATAATAGTATTCTGTTATATATTTTATCTCCTTTGATCCTCACAACCATCGTGGGAGGTAGGTAGGAGGTAGGAGGTAGGTAGATTATCTCTCTTTTTCAGATGAGGAAACTCAGACAGACAGAAGTTAAATGACTTGCCTAGGGTCACACAGCTAAGAAGTATACAAGTCCAAATTTAAACTCAGATCTTTCCAACTCTAAATCCAGTACTCCATCCACTGCACTACCAAGCTGCTTTATTATTGCTTTTATTATGTTCACAATCATTCTCTTACATTCTTTCAGACTTTTGTTGAGTAGGTCTACTATTTGAAGTTTTCCTTTTGAAAAGTTCTCAGTCCCTTTAATAGTCTTGTCAGAAAGAGAAGCTTATTATATCCAAGTTTAGAAAGAACATATTCCAGTAATCTAAGCTTTTAAGGGTAGGTGGTTAAGGGAAAAATTCCAAAATGCATTTTATTAATTTGATTATGGAGACTGAGTCACGTTAGAACTTCGTTCTATACAAAGACAAAAATAACAAACATTATATATGTAACATTCAGAAGATAACTGGATTGTTTTTTCATCTTTTGCTAAGTACTTGATGATTTTCAATCTTCTGCAAAACAAAGAAAGTGGGCCAATTGACCATGCTAGGTACATAGCCTCACCAGATTCCATTAGGAATATGAAAATAGAAATAATAGGTAGTTTAACTAGCCTACAATAAACTTAAGGTGGCTTTGAATTTTTGGCTAAAAACTATATTCTTCTTTTGAAAGACTTGCCGTATGTCCAAATGCAACTGGAGCTGGGCACAGAAAGACTGACTGTGGAGAAATGATAGAGAGGAGCCAAGGAATGTCTAATACAGCAATTCAATAACTAGGGGGAAAGCATACTGTTAACTCCTGCCCTACTAATAGGGTAAAATGTCCTTTGGAGTGAAGTTACATGAGTGATGTAATACGTGATGATTAAATGTTACATGTTGGTATCTGTGGTGTCTGTTTTAAATGAATTCATGGTTTACAAGGTCAAAGTGACATAGATTGGGATATGTTAGCTAACTCACATTGTTTGCCACCGGAATAGAGGAGATCCAGCATAGAATACAAATTAAAGAGGAATTCAACATAGAAAGTAGGGTCCTTCCAATGCTCTTGTTTGAAGATAGTATTGTCCCGGTTGAATTCCAATCATCTAAGCCTTAGAACGTTGCTAAAAAAAATCTGTAACTTGGAAGACATTTGTAACCACTAAAAAGAAGTTGGTTTACCATACAGAGAAGACTAGGTGGATGGAGAATTTATTTTGCTTATATTGAAACATGAATTCGAATAAAAATGTATAGAATTCATCAATCCATATTTATATCTGGGACAGATAGTATAGTTGGACATTAAGTTGAGACTGGTATTAAAGAAAAAAATGAATAGAGTAAAAGTAAGGGATATTTGATGCATTTTGAGTAAACAACCAAGACAAGACTACCAACTTTAGATATATTCACATATATTATTACAAACTTTGGTATCATGGTTTTATGAGAAAGAGAAATTTTGCCTTACCTCCATATAGAAAGTTGAACTCCAAATTTTCCAATCTGTAAGTTATGAATTATAATGTAATAGCTGCACTACATATCTTGCAGGACTATCACAAGAAAAGTGCTTTACAAACCTAAAAATGCTTTACAAATATTAATTGCTTACATACATAGGTGAAAATCTTCCCAAAAATTTTACAAACAGGCCAAAGGAAATATCAAGGTAAATAATCATCATTTCTATCAAATACAAAATTACTATAAGGTTGTTCCATTGGCGGGGATAGAGAAAGGAGAGAAAGTCACAGAGAACTATTAAAAAGACAACATTAATGAAGTCAGATAGAGCATAGAAAAGAGAATTTTAGTACTAGGTAGCTTCCAATAGCAAAATAAAAATCAACACATAGGGTGTGTATAAGCATACATTAGAGGAAATCTATCAAACACATAATGCTACCTTTCCATTTGCAGTATATATCTCATTACTTGCTCATTAAACATGAACTGGCTATTGAAAATAGCAGAGAAGGAGGGAACTCAATCATACTCACTTGTATGGAAAACAACATTCCAATTAGAGAGATGAAGAAACACAGCAAGTATATCATGAAAAAAAATATAGAGAAATTTCTCCAAAGCAATAAGCCTAGTCAATTGATATTGTGGTCCTGGAAAATTAAAATCTAGGTTCATATTCTGGACCTGCCATTTCCTACCTATGGGCAGAGCCATAATGAGCATAGCATAACTAAGGTTGTGTCCCAGGACGTTGAATTTAGAAGACAGTTTATAGCACCTCCAGTTCTTGCCTAGGGAGAAATAACCAATTTTAGCACCTAGTTAGCAAAAGAAATTAGTTAAAATAAGAATCTGCCAGTTGGTGGGCTAGGATAAGCCCCTCCTCTGCTCCACTGTGCTCCCTCCTGTCCTTACTATTATCGAGTATGCCCTTCGTGCCTTATCTAAGAAATAGGCTGTGCTATTTGCCACAGTTGTAGAATGCAGATTATGGCTCTCCTCATGTGACTTCTGTTAAATTACTTAACCTCACAGGTCTTCAGTTTCCCTGTGAAGAAGCTAAACTAGATGATACTTAAAATCACTTTTTGGCTTAAAATCTTAAGAATAATATTAGCATCTGGAGGGTGTCCACATGAGCTGTGTGGCAGTGATGGTGACAGATGCCTTTAGACATTAAAGGGAATCTCATTTGTGTATGTTTCTCTTCCCATGTGTCAACACTATCTGTTATTTAATTTTAGCAGATGAAAGACTAATTTTCTTTGCTGGAGATATGAAAGAGATGTATTAGAGTATTGCCCCAACTAAATGACATTGTCATCATCTGTTGCAATGGAAGTCAAATAGTTAAACCTCCCCAATAAACAACTGCCTGGGAGGCAACAACTATCCAATGTGATGGCAACAGTTCTAGACCATAATAAGTATTTCCAAAGCTTAAAATCAAAATCGAATGGTATGAAGATTGTTTTCCATTCAGTCATTATTATCTTCTTTGGATTAAAAAGTTCCAATTTGACCAAATTCTTCAGATCTATTTCTTTCTTGCACTCTGATCCAAAAATAAAAATAAAATAAAACTTCCCCTGCCACCCCCAACTGGTTCCTCTTCCCAGAACAAATATGCCTTTCCACTAACCACTACCCAGCAGTTTGGCTGGGTGGAGAAAGGAAGCTTCTGTGCCTGCTTATATAGAAAGTTTTTAGGTAGAAAAATATACTTTCAGAAATAATAAAGACCTTGGAAAACCAGAGTTCACTTTTTCTTTGACTTGAATATAAAATATCTCTGCTTTAAAGGTATTATTTCTAACTCTGTCATCTGGATAAAAACAATGCCATTTGCAACCCTAACTCAGGCCCCAAAGAAATGGCAGTGTATCACATTTAAAACCCTGACTCTTTTTCTTCATTCCCTCCACTGTAATCTATGGAAAGAACCTACACAGGCCCAGATGTAACTAAAGGCAACCACTCTCCTTATATCCTTGACTCTGTGCCCTCTTTCTTATCTTCCACATCCTTATAAATTGACACCTTCTCTACTACCTATAGACATACTCACATCATCTACATCCTTTAAAAAAATAAACAAAAAAATCCTCCTTCACTTGATCCTTCCAATCCCTCAAATTATTTTCCCATATCTTTCCTACCTCTCACAGTGAACCTAGAAAAACCTTCTATATTAATTACTTCCACTTCACCTCTGACCTACTTCTCACTTCATTAAGACTGCTGTCTCTAATGTTACCAATAAACTTTCAGCCCTTTTTTTGTCCCTGCGAGCCCATTTTCCCATTTTTTAAAATAAATAGACCAATGGCCTTCTTAGACCTCATCCTTCTTGACCTCTTTCTAGCTTTTGACACTATTAACCATCCTTAATCCTTAATATTTTCTCTCTCATCATTTTTTTTTTTTGTGGGAGAAAATTGTTTTTTTTTTTGCTTTGCTTTGCTTTGTTTTGTTTTTGTAATGTTGCTTTCTCCTGGTTCTCTTCTTACCTCTTTGATTGTTCTTAATTAGTTTTATTCACTTGATAACCATTCACTTCCTATCCCCTAAATGTGGGTGTTTCCCAAGATGATGTCTTGACCTCTTTTCTGCATACCCCACTTGTTTTTGCAATCTTGTAGGTTACCATTAGTTCAACAATGATCTCTGTGAAAATGATTTCCATATCGATATGTCAAGCCCTAATTCTTAGCCTGAACTCCAATGCTATTATATCACCAGCTGCCTATTTAATTTTTCCAGATGGTACTTTTTTAGGTATCTCAAACTTTGTGTCCAAAAGGATTTACCCTTCTCCAAACTTTCCTTGTTTTTGCTAAAAGCATCACTATCTTTCCAGGAATCCAGGGTCACAACTTCAGAGTCATCCTTAATACTGCCATTGCTGTCATACCTCATATCCAATCAGTTATCAAGTCTTGTCACTTCTACCTGGAAACAATATCTTTCATTCACATCTCCTCTCCACTCACATAACCACCATCCTAATTCAGGTCATCATCATATCTCACTTGGACTAGAGCAATTGTTTCACAATTGGTCTCTTTGCTTTCTGTCTCTCCCTTGAGTCTATGAATAAGTATTCAGTAAGTGTGTAATATGTGCTATGAAGTTTGCTATATGTCAGAAATACAAAGACAAAAATAAAACAGTCTCTGCCTTCCAGGAGTTTATATTCTGTCTAGGAAGGTAACATGTACATATACAAGTATATGTAAAAAACAAAGATAATTGGTGGGGCACTAGCATCAGGGAGAATTGTGAAAGACTCACTGTAGAAGGTAAGTAGGAATTCTGACATTCTCAAATCCAACACATACAAATATCTAACCACATTACTCTCCTATTTAAGAATCTTCATTGTTATTTACTCTGCTTATTATTGCCTTGCAGATAAAAAAAAACACAAACTCACTTTAACATTTAAAGTCCTTGAGAGCAGAGGTGTCAAACATGGCTGCCACTACATGTGGCCTGCAACAATCAGTGTGGCTGAACCAGTTTAAAATGTAATTGGAAAATATTTAACAAAATAAATAAAAAATACAGTAGAACATAAATAATGTTACTATGTGGTTTTCTAAGTCAATATGTAACCCACAGGGATCCTTATGTATGGCTTGGTGACTCCCATTTCTATTTGAGTTGGACACCACTGCTTTAGAGTCTCCAACCTACTTTTATGGGACTATTCCACATTACTTCATTTATTCTACATTCCAACAAAACTGGCTTGCAGATACTTGCTGCTGACTGAATTTAACATTCCATCTCTGACCTGTGTGCCTCTGTATAGGCTGTACCCATACTTAGAGTACACTAGTTCTTCACCATCACCTCTTAGAATCTTTGGTTTTAATTAAGCTTCGTGTCACATGTGCCATATTCTATGCTGACTTTACTGATCCTCCTAGCTGCTTGTTAGTGATTTCTCCCTCCCCCATTTGTATTGTATTTACCCCTTGAAATGTCATATTCCCACAAGAGAATGTATTCTTCTTGAGGCTAGGATCTTTGTGCCTTAAACTACAAAACAGGTGCTTAATGAGTGCTTGGTGAATTAAGCAAGATACCTCTCAAAGCCCCATTATTTCTTAGGGCAATAAGATAATAGTTATTTTATTGAAATGGTAGCTCAAGAGTACCGCTTTAATATAATTTATGTACTTGTTAAGTGGCAAAATAGTTCAGAAGTTCATAGATTTAAATTTGGAAGGGACCTCTGGGGTTATCTAGTCCCATTCACTCATTTTACAGATGAGTAAACTTGAGGCCCAGAGAGTGAATGGCTTGTTCAAGGTCACACAGAAGATAAGTTGCAGTGAGTTCTCTCCACCCCCACCATCTGCAAATAATGGTGATTACACTCTCACTTTCTCCCCTTGTGGCTACTATATACTAGTATATATTTATGAAATGTTTGGCCAATTGAATATTGACAATGGGATATATTTTTTCTATGCTTAGTGTGACATGGCTGTTATTGAAATTAATTTTAGCCTCATTTATAGAGCCATTAACCATATGGGTTAACTGACAAAAATGAATCTAAATAAATTAAATACAGAATACTTCCTGTTATGTAATTTGAGATCCCATGACCACAAAGAGTAACTTTCAAATTCTGTGTAAGCCCTCTTGTAAATGTAAGTTATTATTCTGTGAAGCAATACGATACAGTGAAAAGAAAACTAATTTGGTCTTAGCAGATCAGAGTTCAAATTCTAGCTCTGGGAATTATGAACTCTGTCTTGTTGGGTAAAGTTCCGTGAAAATGTATCATTAGCTACAAAATGGAGAAAATGATAACTGATTCAGGTTTGTCGTGGAGACTGAGGGATATTATGTAAGTCTTTATTATAATGATGCACTTTATAAATGTCATTTACTATTATTAACACAGACCTCCAAACATCCAAGAGCCTTGTACCTCCAAATTCGACATCCAAATATGTCGAATAAAAACATTAAATAAAAATATTAAACTTATAGTCAACTATAGAAAGAGGGGTTTCTCTATGAAAACAGTCCCCAAACTTAGTTTATGAAATTCATTAAGGCATCAAGTAGATATACAGGTATGATTTTTAAACATGTTTTCTGTACAAGAATCTACTAATATTAAACATTTGCAGATATTTGCATTAAATAAGTATTATTTAGCACTTTAATAAGTCTTTTGAGATAATCTTTCCCCATTTAAAAAACCCTTTATTGCTTAGTTGACATTAAAAATGAGATTTTAACATAGTGATAAAAATATTCATTTTATGATTGTAATTCCTACTTTCTTTGTTTTTTGTGGTCTGTGTTTATTTCTTCTGTAGGACCCCAGTGACTGGATAAGTAAGGAAATGCATTTAATTCTTTCCTCACTACTGGAGGAAATTTGAAACCATGAAGAATATAGATCAGTGGTGTTTGTGTGTGTATGTGTGTGAGGGTGTGTGTGGGGTGGAGCTGTAGGGGTGTGTTTACACATGGAATGCACAGAGAATGATAAGGTCCTCTTGTGAAATTCTCCCTTGAAAAGGTTAACTCCTAGTTAACAAAATTAATATGAGAATTAAGATCTTATATGCAAAGATAATGTCCTTTGGATCATATTTTCTAATATACTTTTACTGTCTTCCCCTGTATCCAGTTTTGTATTGAATTCCCAAGTTATGAAAGTATTTGTTAATTTAGTTTGAAGGATCATCTCAAGTTCTTAAAATTTCTCTACTTCAACATCTTCCAGTGATTTTATTACATAAGCCATAATTATATTCATACTGTTCTTTTTGGCTTATTCTTATCATGAGGATTGCAAGATGAAATGACCACGAACCAATAGGTTGGTGTAATCGGTCCTGCCAACTCCTTTATCTGTCTCTAGAAGGAGATCCAGTGAATTTTCATTTAAGTACAACTCCCTTCTGTTGCCTTTTTTCTCATAGTAATGTGAATACTGGTCTTATTCAATTCTTTCAATAGCACGACAATTTCATGGTTATTTGATAAAGAGTTCACATTTAAGAGATAATAGCTAATATTTACAGAGATCTTCAAATTGTGTGATATTTAGAACTACCTTTTTTACCACTCCACAACAATCACTATCTTGGAAGGGTACCACACAGGAGTGAGGACCATTTAAAATTTTTATTTGTTTCAAAGTTTGCCATGGTTGAATACCTAGTGGCTATCCTACTGGTAATGAGCATCCCTTTAATGACCAAGGTTAGTCTCTGGACAACAACTTCAGTATTTCACTAGGAGCATACCTGAAGCCTTTCCAGGATAATATAATTTGTCAGAACTTATGATTTACTAGCATGGGGTTTAGGATCTCCAGATCACTTCCATCTCACAACAGAGCAGGTTTTTGGAGCACAGAAGATCAGTCAGATCAATATGATTAGGTTATAAGGAGAAGGAAAAGGGAACATGGCAATCTAGGGGGACTTTGACTACATTTGCCTACAAAGGGATGTAATGTTAATGCTACTGTGAGTCAAGTAATAGTTTTGATATGGTTTCATTTTCTGGCAGCAATAGTGTTATGTATGTGCTTCTATTAATAGGAGATTGATTCAGAATATCTGACCTTGACCAAATAACATCAGATTGGGTTGGTTTCCCCACATCGAGTTAGTTGTCTCTCAGTTGCATGCTGGATTTCCTTCAAAACACAGATTTCATTGTTCTCTTTTGCTACCTCTTATTTTTTCGTAAATAACACATATTATTTCCAAAAAGTATGAAAGTTGTAGTGCTAAAAAAGCACACATAAATGTCTGTTAGAAATATTGCAGTAGCTGCTGGTTTAGAAGAGTCAAGTGTTTCAAGAATCATCCAAATCCCACAATGAAATAGGAGAGGTAGGAGCACATGGGATTAACCTGTGGGAGCATGAGGGGCTAATTCAGTTCTCCATTGTTCCTCCAGTACTCTGGCTCACTACAACCAGAGACTCCAGGGTAGATTCTGGCCCCTAGATGGTGAAGTGTTCTTGTTAGTATACTATCTAGAAACCTAATCACATCCCATGCCCCTTCCCTTCAGAAATGCCTGCTGTGGAAAGGCAGCAGCAGAATCTTTATGGCCCTGCAGCAACTAGTGGCAGTGGTAAAGCAGCAAGTGTCCCTGTGTCCCTGAGTAGATGGATCAAGTTGGGGAGAGGCAGATCAAGGTGGTGATGGGATCTTTCATTCATTATGGAAGTACACATATAAGGAAGATTCATACTGAAACAGTATGAGGACAGATTGGAATAGGTGGTGAGTAGGTAACACAAGATTGATTTGTAGGCTTTTTTCAAAAATAGAAGTAGGTGGTAATAAAGCTCTTTAATAAGGTAGAGGTAGAAATTTTGTAAAAAGTAAAAATGGAAAGGATTTGGTAATTGTTGTAACACAAAAGGTGAGACAGAGGGAAGAGAACAGCAAAATTCTAAATACAGAGTACTGGGTAATTGTTAGCACTATTGACCAAAGTAGTAAATTCAAAAAGAGAGGAAGTTAAATAGGAAAGATAGTAAACTAAGGTTTGAACATGTTATAACAGAACTTATAGCTAAAGTTACAGATTTGGGAATCATCTGCTTTGAGGCATTACTTAAGACCATTAGTGTGAATAAAAATCAAGTTCTAAGTGTGCTGTGTTTGGTCATTCAGTCAACCCAGTCTTTACAGTCTCACTCATCCTTGAACTTTATGACTTTTTAAAAATATTATTCAGATCACATTTAAATCATATGGCCTTGTTTTCTACTGCCTCTGTCCTTGTCTTGAGGGCAGGTAACATGTGTTTTATAACTTTTTATTTCCTGAAATGCTTTGCACCATTCTTTGGAGGGAGCTCTATGCATGTTTGTTTATTGAATGAATGAATGAATGAATACTACTTTTATCAATCAAAATAGCATTATAATGGTTAATAAATTTGCAAAATAAAATATATCTGTTAAATGGACTATCAAATAGTATTTAGTAAAGAAGGACAGCTAGGTGACACAGTGGCTAGAGTACTGACCTTGGAATAAGAATCATCTTCCTGAGTTCAAATCTGGCCTTAGACATTTACTAAATGTGTGAGCCTGCACAAGTCATTTAACTCTGTTTACTTCAGTTCCTCATCTGTAAGATGAGCTGGAGAAGGAAATGGCAAACTATCTTTACCAAGAAAACCCCAAAATGGGGTCACAGAGAGTTGGACATGACTGAAACAACTGAACAACAAAAATTTACTAAAAAACAGAACATAAAAAATTTTACATAGTTTGCTATACAAAGCATGTTTTCATTGTTTCACACAACTTGAATTAATAAAATTTAAAAGCTGTGGCAACAGAATTACTGTCTACCCTTTAACTAAAATGTAAGCCCCTTAAGGATAGTCACTGTTTCTTGATCTTTTATCCTCAGACCTTAACACAGTATCAAGCAAAAGTAGGTGCTTAGCAAATGATTGCTTATTGCTTTGCCTTACTATGACACTAACCCACTATTCTGGCTTTCTTTGGCTTAACTTTAATAAACAATTCTATCTGGAAGAGGTGGAATGAAAGTTTATCTCACATGTATTGGGAGTCATTCATACATCTTCTAGGGATATCTTGTACCCTAGATATCTTTTAAGCTGTGAAATAAAGAACAAAACAAAACATGAGTTGCTTTAGTCAATTAAGCTTTTAAAAACCTGATCAATTCAATAAGATTAAAATGACAGCTCAATTCTCTCAAAAGATTCTATTAATCTCATGTAGATACAACCTTAATCTGGTCAAATGGGGATGTGTACAATATCATGCACTAAAAGAATCAGTTAAAATACCAAAATGAAGATATGAGCTTTGAGAGTACATGAAAAGATTTGATCCTAAGAATGAATTAAAAATATGGTCAATAATTCCTCTTTTCAATGAAGATATGAAGACTCATGGTATTTTTGTGTGAAATTCCAAGTTTGTGATATAGGGAAACATCAAGGGTTTCTTGAGTATGGAAAAAATGAGTTTGATTTAATGAACTGCCAACACAATAGATAAGTAATGAAAAATTTACTGAGGTGTAGGAAAGCTATTATAACATAAAGTGAATTTATGTTCTCATTTTGAAGGCACAGACATAGTATATGATGTGAACTTTATAATAGACTGATTATTTTAAAAATCATTTTTCAGTGCATTATACTTTGAGCTATATTTTCTGCTACAGATCCTAAAAAACCTATAGGGTAAATTTTAGACTCTTTTTAAAAATAATATTTTATTTTCCCCCAATTATAGGTTAAAACAATTTTTAACATTTTTTAAAAAAGTTTTAAGTTCCAAATTATACCCCTGCCTCCATTCCCTCCCCTCTCCCTGAGATAGTAAGCAATCTGATATAGGTTTATCCTTGTGCAAAAAGACTTGAAGAAAGAAAAATAGAAAGAAATAAAGGAAGGAAGGAAGGAAGGAAGGAAGGAAGGAAGGAAGAAAGGAAGGAAGGAAGGAAGGAAAAGAAAGAAAAGAAGGTGAAATAGCATGCTTCAATCTATATTCAGGCAATCAGTTCTTTTTCTGGAGGCAGTTAGCATGTTTTGTCATGGGTTCTTTGGGATTGTCTTGGATCACGGTATTGCTGAGAATAGATATGTCATTCACAATTCTTCATTGAATAATATTGCTGTTACTGTGTACAATATTCTCCTGGTTCTGCTCATTTCATTTTGCATCAGTTCATGTAAGTCTTTCCAGGTTTTTCTGAAATCATCCTTCTTGTCGTTTCTTATAACTCAATAATATTTCATCACAATCATATGCCATAACTTATTCAGCCTTTCCCAATGAATAGGCATTCCCTCAATTTCCAATTTTAAGCCACCACAAAAAAGAGCTACTATAAATACTTTTGTACCAGTAGATCTTTTTTCCCCCTTTTAAAACAAATCTCTTTGGGATGTAGACCTAGCAGGCGTATTGATGGATCAAAAAGTATGCACAGTTTTATAGCCCTTTGGGTACACTTCCAAATTGCTCTCCAGAATAAACCTGTAGGATCTTAGAATAAATTTTCCTCAACACCATTCTTCTTTGTATGTTAAAGACCAATCACACATAGTGTGTTAATTAGAAAACAATCAACATTGAAATATGAATTTAAAATGTAACACAATAAGCAACTGAGAATTAATTGTATGTGCATGTGTGTGTGTTTAAAGATACTATATTGATCTCAAAGAGATCACATAAAAAGAAAAGGGACCTATATGTACAAATATATATATATATATATACTCTTTTTGTAGTGGCAAAGAATTAGAAATTGAGGGAATACCCATCAGTTGGGGAATGGCTGCATAAGTTGTAGAGTATGATTGTGATAGAATATTATTGTTTTCTAAAAACAATAATTTCATGGCAATGGTTTCAGAAAAAAATGTGGGAAGACCTATATGAACTGCTGCAAAGTGAAATGAACAGAACCTGGAGATTACTGTACATGGTAATGGCAATATTGTAACAGTGATCAACTGTGAAAGACTTAGCTACTCTGATCAATACAATGACCCAAAACAATTATACAAAAGACTCATGATGAAAAATGCTATCCACTTTCAGAGAGATAACTGATGAACCCTACATGCAAATTGAAGTATAATTTTCTCATTTTCTTCATTTTTCTTGCTTTTCTACAATGTCATATGAAATATGTTTTGCATGATTTCACATGTATAATTGATATATTACCTTGCCTTCTTGGTTGTGGGGGAGGGGCTGAAAGGAGGGAGAGAATCTGAAACTCAAAATATTTTAAAAAGAATATTAAAAATAAATATTTTTTAAAAAGGAAACTGTATTGGTTTTACTCAGGGGACAAAGCATTTAATCACCTCTGATGTGAAGAATAATCATGTAATGCAAATACAAAAATACCGTTTGTCCCCGTAAATGTGGTTTCACAAACAGACTCAGATTATTGACTAGAAATGCCACTTCCGGAAGGAGATTTGTCAAGTTAATCAATAAAGAGATATAGACTAAAAACAAAAACAAAAACAAAACAAAAAGTAAATGGAAAGGAACATATGTTACTTTTTCAGGCTTTATCAATTTGCTGAGAATTAAACTCATAAGCTTGGTTTAGATTAGTTTAAGGAACAATTGCATTGATTCCTCAGAAACCAGGTACTAACGTCTTGTCTCAGTTCCTCATCATAGGAGGAAATCTTGCTTCTGTGAGGCAGAAAACAAACTTTGGCAAGTTCTACCAAGTTGGAAAGGATTTGAATACAGGACTGGCAATGGATAATATATCCATTGTGCAATGACCAGGACATTTAAGTTCATAGAAGCTCAACCCCAAATTGGCCACAGAGTTATGAATTTTTGACCACAGTAATTTATGAAGACTCTCTACCAAAATACAAGGAATTATATTCTATGCTGGTGGAGGGATCCACACTAAGTAATTGTGGCTCTTTGAAGAATTGAAGCAGCAAATTCAGATCGTTTTTAAATGCCAGACTGTAATGGTAATCAAATAGATGACATTTTGGGAAATTTAGAAGTGAATCATATGTTCAGTCAAACTAGTCTCCTTTTTTTCTTGTGTGAGAGATACTCCCTTTATCTCTTTGTAATTTTTTTGTTTTTTCTTCCTTAGTTGTATGTATGTGAAAATGGGAGTCCTTGCAGCAATTGGGAAAGTTTGATAGTCAACAAATAGGTTAACAAGTGGGTAGAACAGCAAAAACCCACCAGCAATCAGTAAATTTCCTCTAGTGATATAACAGGGATTCTTGTTCAGGTATATGTTGGACAAGATAGTCTCTGAGATGAATTAATCTTTCAATCAATCAATCAGTAAGCATTTATTGAGAACTTTCCTAAGTGTGAGAGATACAAATACAAAAGTGACACTATCCTTGACCTTAAGGAGCTGACATTCTTCTAGGACAAAATTCTTAACCTGGTATTCCATGGACCCACCAGGGGTCCTTGAATAGATTTCAGAGAGTGTAGTTGGGAAAAAAAATTACATTGTATTTTCACTAGCTTCTAACTGAAATTTTGATTTCCTTCAAATAAGAATTAAATAAAAACCATAGTGAGAGGGATTCCATAGGGTTTACCAGGCTGCCAAAGGGGTAGGTCCATTATACAAAAAAAAAGTTAAGAACTCCTGTATTTGGGTCATATACTATATATAGGGATCTAGATTGTCATGCCCTTTCCAGGACCAATGGTTGTACTAATTTGATTGCTGCTCCCAGAAAGGAAGCAAGAGGTAGAAAGTTGGATTGGGGTGGGGGAAAGGAGAATAGTATTTGCCATGACAGATAGTAAGATGTCTATGCCATTTTCACTTATCGACCAGTCAGGAAAGCTCATCCCTAGGGCAAAGTTCCAAATGTGGATGGATTAGCCTGCCCACTCTGAGATTCTTTAATTTTTATGAAGTATTTGCTATTATTTTAGTAGCAAAAGTTCTAATTTACTGTTCTTTGAATATAATTCATATATATTTATGTGTGTGTATATTAATATCTCTCTAAAACTAAAGATATATGCATATATACAAAATGCATATGTGTATATTATATGCATATATCTCTAGTTATAGAGAGAATATTACTTTATACACACACATATATTCACATATGGATGAATATATGTATGAAAATTCCATTAAATTCATATATATACATATATACAGACATATACACATATATTTTTAATTTTAGAGAGAATATTACTACCTTCATTGGTAAAGGGAATTTCCTCTATACTTATGAAATCTTCTAGAAATTAGGATCACCTTCAAACCATTGCGAGGCATTAGAGTAGCTTTTTAGTAGAATATAAAGTCCATAAATCTTTAAATAGACATCCTTGAAGCAATTTTGAACTAAGTCCAAAGAGTTATTAATCAGTAAACATAGTTTATGCACAAAACTCTATGCCCCAAAAGTTACTAAGTGATGCAGGTTCATCACTGTCTTTGACCCACTACCAGGTCAATAACTCAAAGAGATCAAAGAAAGAGGAAAAGGACCCATAAGTACAAAAATATTTATAGAAGCTCTTTTTGTGGTACCAAAATACTGAAAAGTAAACTAAGATGGGTGTCTATCAATTGGAGAATAACTGAACAAGTTGTAAGATATTAAAATGATGTAACAATATTGTTCTGTAAGAAATAATGGAAATAATTTCAGAAAGAGCCAGGAATACACTTCTGAACTGAATCAGTCAAATGATCAAAAACTAAAGAGTAATTTACATAATAGAAAAAATTATAAAGACAAACAACTTGAGACTTAAGTTTGATCAGTGCAATGACCAACCACAATTCCAGAGTACTGATGATGAAGCATGCTATTATTATTTGACAAAAAAATGATGGACTCAAGATACAAAATAATGATGTGTTTTTGGACATGGCCAACATAGGAATTAGTTTTGCTTGACTGTCTATTTGTTCCAAGGGTTTTGTTTTCTTTTTTTCAATGTTAGGAAGAAGGTAGATGGGGGGAAGGGCTTATTAATTGAAGATTTAAAAAATTAAAGGTCATTCCTAAATTTTATAATATTCTAAAGAGCAAGCAAATAATCAGGACAGAGGAGGAAAGAGAAGCGGCATTATCATCTGCCAGAGATCTTTTCTCCAATGGCCCCTCTTTTGAAGTGCCTAAAGTAAGCAGACCTCTGCCACTTGAGAAAGTGAAAAATATTTATTGTGGTCACTAAAATAAGCATCCCATGAAAACCATTAAGCCTTCCTTGTGGTAAAACTTAGTCAACCAAGGTTTGAGAGACATAGTATCAAATGTGAGGTTCCCACATACTTGCCAACTGTCTGGGATTGGCTGAGATTTATTTGAAATCTTCGAGAAACTCTCATTTCCTAAGCTGCTATTTTTCCCTCAGGACACTACTAGCAGCTGTGTGGTGTTACCAGGTGGCTCTTCTGGGAGGCTTTATCTTCTTCAGGGTAGAAAAAGTAGCCCATTTTCCTTGTTCCTCCACTCATTCCTTTCCCTCAGTTTATTGGAGCAGAGAAAATCTTTGGCCTTCAAGATTCTAAGGAACTGAAATCATAAAATCATAGAGTAATATATCTGGAAAGGACCTTAGAGGTCATCTATTCTGACTCCCTCCTATTTATAGATGAGGAAAATGAGGCCCAAATAAGTAATGGATCTATCCAAGGAAGAATTCTGTACAGAACTCAAAGGAGATGCATTTCCATCTAGGTCAAAATGTGTGTAGCTATAGAACATTACTCCATGTGCTATCCCAGAGACAGTTTCTTAACATGGTATGTATTTTTAGTTTTGAGCACACCTTTGTGTACTAAGTGTATTTACATCAGGCTGAAATAAGTTATGCATTTATTACTGAGTCAATAGACAACCTAGTATGAAAAAAATGAGAGAAAAAAATGAAAGTTTTTCTTAATTTTAATAAGAGTTTTGCAATATAAGAAGTTGAAAATATAGAAACCCCCAATTTAAAATGTGCCCATACTTGATTTCTAATATAGAATTTTTGTTTACACCTTATTTGTATACATTACTGCTGTTTCTCCTCCCACCCCTCCATTTTCTCTTCTAATAGTCAAACACTTTACTTATTTTTTTAAACAGAACCTTTGCCAAAATTTGCTGGCAAGTTGTTTATCACTAGCCCCAGGATATCAGAAGTGAAAAAGAAAACTTTATTTCTATTCTAATCTTGGGAAATGTATTTAATTAGCTTCTATTGATGTTTGAATTACTGTCTGTGATTCTAAACCCTATGGAAATAGCTTTCCCTTTACTTATAATAATAGTGTCAATTAAAACCTTAATGCTCATTTCAAGTTTTGAAATGGATTAATTCCCTCAACCTCAAAAAACATCTTAATAAACATACTGTTAACTCAGTTGTAAAAACAGGAGAAAGAAAACAACTGCTCCATTCCTAAATTGGTTACCCACCCACCACAAGGTAACCAGCAACATATCCCTGTGGTTCCACACCTCTCTCCCACTTCAGTGGAATTAATGGTTTGAGAACATCCCAAAGAATGTAGATAAGAGCCAAGTCTTAGGGAAGGCCATCTATAGGAACAGAGACAGGAATACTTCTACTCCTACGCCTACTCCTCCTGTGAACGAGGCATTCACAATGCCTCACCAGGTACAAGCATACAGTATGCACTCAGTAAAGACCTATTTAATTGGATTAGAATGGATTCATAGCTCATTTAGGGTCAGTTAATATGAATTAACTAAGGAAACAGCACTGGATCTGGAGTCTGAGTTCAAATCTTGACACTTACTAGCTGTGCGACCCTAGGTAAGTCCCTTAACCCCTATTGCCTCAAAAAATTGATTTTCTTCAAGTTTAAGGTGATTCAGTATCCTTAACAAATCAATAGGCATTGTCTATAACACTCTAAGAAATCTTCCTAAGACAATTCAAATGGAAGTGATTAAGTTTCCTGGCATTGTGCTAGTATGCCATCCAGGTTTCACAGGCATGCGACAATGATGTCAGCACGACGACTCTGTAGACCTTCAGTTTGGTAGTCAGTCTAATACCTCTTCTCTCCCACACTTTCCTTGGGAGCTTTACAAACACTGAGCTAGTTCTGGCAATGTGTACATCAACCTCATTATCAATGTGTACATCCTTGGAAAGTATACTACCAAGGTAAGTGAACTTATCCAGCACATTCAAAACTTCTCCATTTGCTGTAACCAATGGTTCCATGTATGGATAGCGTGGTAGTGGCTGATGGAGTACCTGTGTTTCTTGGTATTAATTGTTAAGCCAAAATTAGCACAAGCA
Source organism: Vombatus ursinus (assembly GCF_900497805.2). Lineage (NCBI taxonomy): Eukaryota > Metazoa > Chordata > Mammalia > Diprotodontia > Vombatidae > Vombatus > Vombatus ursinus. The sequence continues at coordinate 21,598,020 of NW_020954590.1, forward strand.
GCAGAGGACCAATCCATACTTTGTTGCCTCTCAGTTTCAGAGGCTGCATTGAGTGCACAATCATCTGCAAATGGAAGATCATGAACCAAAACTCCCTCTACTTTGGTCTTGGTTTATAGCCTTTTCAAGTTAAAGAATTTGCCATCAGTGCAATAGCTGACTTTGATGCCATGTTTGTCCTCACTGAAGACATTTGACAACATGGTTGAAAACATCATGGGAGCAAAAAAGCATGGGAGCAAGCACACAGCCTTATTTCACTCCATTGGTGACTGGAAAAACCCAAGAGTATTGTCCATTATCCAGAACCCGGGCAAGCATGTTGTCATGAAACTGATATACAGTGATGATGAACTTCTCCCTTCAATCCAACTTTGACATAATTTTCCATAAGCTCTCATGACTGACATTATCAAAGGTCTTGGTCAGATCTACAAACATTGTATACAGACCTCTGTTTTGCTCCTGGCATTTCTTCTGGAGTTGTTGGGCTGCAAACACTATATTGATCATTCCTTGGCCCTTTCTAAAGCCACACTTGCTCTCAGGTAGATGACCATCTTTCAGGTGAAGGATCAGCCTATTAAGAAGGATGCCTATGGGTAGTCCTACACAAAATATCAAATTCAAATATGTTTCAAAGTGAATGGCAGAAAAGTAACTGAGATGTCCTACCTTTATTATGTTGAAAGGCAAAATGTGCTTTATGAGTATTACAGCAGGAAAGAAAAAAAATCTGTATTTTCTCTTTACCATCAAAGTGTTCTACCTCTCTACTTTATAATACTGAATTATTCATTACAGATACTGTTAGAATTACTGTACTGAGGATACCTTTAACATGTCTTCCCCTCTTTAGAGATATCCAAGCAGAAGTTGGAGGATCACTTGCTGGATATGCTATAAGGGGAATTTCTTTCAAGTATGGGTCAGACTAAGAGGCTGCTGAGGTTCCTTCTACCTCTTAAAATCTGTGACTATAGAATCAAAATTCTAGAATCAGAAAGTGGTAAAATGTTTCTGCATGATGCTTCCTTGGAAGAGCTATAATGCCTATTTTTAAATTACTTTTCTTTTTTATTTTTTTAGATTGTCTATCCCAAGATAACTTCCCATGTCATTAATTTCCAACAGATTTTAGGGAATGACTTTGAGGGAAGAGTGGCAATTTACTCTGTACTGTGATTGCTTTGGTAGTCTTCATGGATGCTCCAAGTTTTAAAAGTAGAACCTGTGCCAAGAATTCAATGTGATTTAATGTAGAGGTTAGGAACTATCATATTTTTGGTTTGGGGTCACTGATTCAAAATAAAAAAAATCAATTGAGGGCTTCACATATAATTTGGGTTTATATGGAGGTAGTTTTTATTTATTTATTTTAAGGAGAGAAAAATAAAGTCTCCCACACATCTGATTTTAAAATCTAAAAAAGGAAACATAGAATCACAGCTCTAGAAAAAAGGGGACTTCAAAAGTCATCCAGTCTAATCCCTTAATTTTACAAATAAGGAAACTGAGGCCCAGAGAGGTTAAGAGGTCAAAATTCATGCAGAGAGTAACATGATTGGCCTTATTTAAATTAGGATACTTTGACTTCAGGGCCAGTGTACTTACCATTATACCACACTGTCTCTCTATACAACTAGTAGCACAGAATATATTTCTGCTCTACATTATGGCCATGCAAGGGAGAAACACAAAAAGATAAGACAGGAGTATGATGCAATATTAAAATAAGATTCAGAAGAACTAACATTTAATTTGGACATTTCACTGATTTATTCTTAGACAAATAACAATACCCATGCCTCATTTGTATCAGCTACAAAACGGGAATAATATTTAATAATTAATATTTATGTAGTGCTTTAAGTTTTATAGAGTTTTTTTCCCCACACAACAACTCTGAGAGGAAAATAAGAGCTCTCCTTTAAAAAAAATCATTGGTTTAGGCAACTCTCAGAGAGAAAACTCCCTCTAACAATGCAGAGGGACATTTGTTCTGTAACTTATATGCTTGGAGTGTTCCCTGAAGCACCAAGGAACTCTAGCTCCCAGCAAAGATCAGTTAACATCTCAGCATTTTGCATTCTTAGGTTTTGCAGATGAGGAAAGAGATTTCAAGAGTTTGACTTTCTCATGTTTTCATGGCTAGTAAATGTCTGAGATGGGATCCAAGTCTCTGGCTTCAAATATATGGCTTGAAATTGAGGAAATTGAGGGGATGCCCATCAATTGCGGAATGGCTGAACAAATTATGGTATACGGAATGTAATGGAATACTATTGTGCTATAAGAAATGATGAGCAGGCAGACTTTAGAAAACCCGGAAAGACTTGTATGGACTGATGCTGAGTGAAGTGAGCAGAACCAGCAGAATGTTGTACACAGTAACAGCCACATTGTGTGATGACTAACTTTGATAGACTTAGCTCTTTTCATAAATGCAAGGATCTAAGACATCTCCAAAAGTCTCATGATGGAAAATGCTATCCACATCCAGAGAAAGAGCTACGGAGTTTGAATGCAGATCAAAGCATACTATTTGCTCTTTTTTTCTTTTGTTTTGTTTTGTTTCTTCTTTCTTGTGGTTACTCTTATTGGTTCTGATTCTTCTTTAGAACATGACTAATATGAAAGTATGTTTAATAGGAATGTATATGTAGAGCCTATATCAGATTGTATGCCATCTTGGGAAGGGAGGTGGGAAGGGAGGGGAGAAAATTTAAAACTCAAAAGCTTATGGAAGTGATTGTCGAAAACTAAAAATTAATTAATTAAAAAAATACAAATATATGACTTTTTCCTACAATTGTTGTTATTGTTCAGCCATGTCCAACTCTCCATGACCTCATGGGTCATAGCACACTAATACTGTCCATGAGGTTTTCTTGACAAAGATACTGGATCAATTTGCTATTTGTTTCTCCAGTGGATTAAGGCAAACAAGGTTAAGTGATTTGCCCAGGGTCACACAGCTAGTAAAGTGTCACAAGCTGAATTTGAACTCAGGTCTTCCTGAATCCAAGCCCAGGACTCTATCCACTGAGCCATCTAGCTGCCTTTTTCTACAATATTTCTACATAAATCCCAAACCTCCTTATTTCATGGGCATATTGCAAACATCGTGAGAGAAAACATGCAGAAGTACTTGAGGGTCATGCGAAAGAAGCACTCCTGAGGTATTAAAATCACTGAGAAGTAGAGAGAACAACATCAGAATTCAAAGGCAGAGAATAAGCTATGTGAGGGCAAGAACTGGCTCCCTTTTGTATTTGTGCCCCCAGAAGATTGCCTGAAGCCTAGTAGGCACTAATAAATGCTAACTGGTTGCATGATTGCATAATCTAATGTCACCTATGTGTGTGAGGCTTAGGAAAGTGAGGAGTCTACAAAAACTCTCCTTGAGAAAGAAAAATGAAACTTGATGATGTCTGAATACATATTGAAGCTTAATTTTTCTTGAGTTTTTTTGTCTGTTTCCTTTCATAACATGACTATTATGAAAATGTTTTGCTTGACTACACATGTATAACCTATATTAAACTGCTTGCCTTCTCAATGGAGGTGGGGTGGGGAGGGAGCAAGGGAGAAAATTTGGAATTCAAAGTTTTACACACCAATATTAAAAATTGTTTTTACATGTAACTGGTGAAAAATAAATTAATTATTTTTTTAAATAGAAAGAGAAATGAAACCAAACCATTGTTTATCCACAAGAGGACAGTGTTTATCAGTGAAATGATACACAGACACATTACCCACCCCCACTTATCCCACATAAGGCACAGATGATGCTCAGGGCTTTGTGTTCAGTCTTTGGTTGTATCAGGAAATAGATTCGACTAACAATCATACTTTTACATAAGTCTTGTGCAGAGGATACCAAACACGAAAGACTCAAACATTTGTACCTAGTAAGAAGTTTTATTATTTCAACCTTCTAATTAGTATCCACATAGAAGGTGATTGTTATTGCTGGCTCTATTACATCTGTAATCCTGACAAACCAGCAGATTGAAGGGGACTGTTGATGTTGTGTATAGCTGCCTGTGGCTTTCTTTGAAAGGACACATTAAAGCTTGGTCCAGATTACAAATGTTTAACCTGGCAAATATCTTTAGTGACCTCTAAAACAAATATTGTGTCATTAATAGAGCAGTGTCCACAAGTGGGATTGGCAACATAAAATGTACTGTCTGTGGATGAGTTCAAATGATGCTTGGGGTCCTTAATTAACCCCATTATGTTTCCATGGTGTAAATATCCACCCCATTCAATATCTAGACACAAGAGAATATGGATAGTAAGCCAGTTATCTTTACTCTAAATTCCCAGGAGTCTGCAATTTTCAATTCCAACTATTTTGAAATTAGTTGCCTTTTATTTTTTGGTTGTCTGATTTATGTTTTTTCAGTGCCAGTACAAAATAGCATTAAGAGTCACTAAACCAATTAGTCAGCTAGTTAGCGTTTTTTTTAGGTGCCTACTCTGTGCCAGGCATTAGTTATGTTCAAGTAAAAGCACCTCAAGATATTTGGGCCATTTTGCTCTGGTTACTACGTACATTTGTATTTACAATTTTACATAAGATTTTGTCTTTTGAAACCTTTACATTAGTTGCTCTTTGATATGACGTTGGATACTCTAAAGCAATAGCCCTCTGTGGTATAACATCAGCATTATTACAGAAACAAGATGTTGGTCCTAAGGTTCTAACTAATGTTGTGAATTCTTAAGATAATTTTATTTACTTATCATTCTTCTCTGTATTTGGCGGTGATGCTGTGCTGCTAATTACAACCTCTATTGCCCTGTAAGCCAGCAAGCTTCTCTACAATATAAATCTGGAAAGAAGGTGGTTTGGTTTGTGGCTGTAGACACTATTTGCAGAGCCTGGCCCTATTTACGCTCTTGCCTCTTCCCCTCCCAGACTACCCAATATCTTTGCCCAAAAAGAGTCTTCCCTTCTTTAGCTGCGTGTGCTAGGTTGGTTTGCCTGTCATTGTGGTTGCCTTGCAGACCACAGTGATGCCACATAATGTGAAGTAGAGCTTTAGTGCTTCTCTAAACTCTTTTCTCAGATTCCTTGCCTTGCTTGTAGGTGATCTACTTCAGCCTGAAACATGGTAGCTACTTGGAGATTCTTATCCTTGCGCATGATTAGTACACATCCATTTCAGTGGAATCATAGGGGAGCAAGTCTTATTTCAAAGACTGCAAAAAGTTAACATTAAGACCACATCATCTCTGAGAAGCTCTCCCCACTAGACATTACTTAGTGTTCATAAGGGATAAGGTTGGTGAAATGCTTAAGTCAAATATGATCTCTAATGCAGGTCCAGTTCTCACTGTCATGTGATGTGTTAGTACAACTGTTACTTAAATGAGCTATTTTTAATTTTTTTGAGTATAAGGATGACTTATAATGTTAAGAAATCTCATGCTCTCTGCCTATGATAGTAGCTGTACTCCTAGTATCCTTTAAATGAAAAAAAATACATGAGGAAAATAGCACTTTTAAATAATAATAACATCTACATACATTTTAAAGAGTAATATATATATATATGATATCTAATTGAAAAGTATATTTGCTTATATCTATATTCACATATTACTGGCCTTTGTAAAAAACTGAATCTTTTCCCTCTAGCCCTACATATACAGATTCATAGTTCTGAGGACCACAGATTGAGAACAAATGCTTGAGACCTTCAATCTCAAGTGCAATAAAACATTTTTTTTCTTGAATTGGTGAATTTTATATGGCATTTATGTACTCTTTAATCAACTACTCTGTCATTTAAATAAATTGAACAAGTAGTTAAAAATTATAGTACAAAAGTCATTTTTCTAGGTATTGGAAATGAAAGAGAAATACTACATAAGCCCTTCTCTCAAAGAATTTCTAGTGTAATGGAAGAATAGTTGAATAAGCTATTCCATTTAGAAACAATAGGTAGAAGATGATTCTATTCTCATCTGTGAAAAAGTTTCATAAAGAATTCATTTATTCTGTCTGTACCCAGAAAGTAGACCAAAGACAAATTTGTTGAGGTAACCAAGAAGTAGGTTTTATCTCACTATAAAGAGGAATTCCCTTAAAGTAGAACTGTCTACAGGAAAACTGTACATCGCCTTGTGAGAATGTGGTTCAGTCAAAATAGAGCTGGATTTGACAGCAGAGTAAGATAGTCAAGTCAATCAGTGAGGTAGCAAACATTAAACACCTACTATTTGCCAGACACTATGCTATGCTCTGGGCATACAAAGAAAGTCCTTGCTCTCAAGAAGCTTACAGTCTAATGGGGTGGACAATATGCAAACAACTATATGCAAGCAAGATATATACAGGATAACGGAGATGAAGAGCAGAAGAAAGGCACTCAAATATTGACTCTACTACTTACTGATGTGTTTCTTAACCTCTATGGACCTCAGTTTATTCTTTTGTTAAATGGTTAGAATTTATGTCCTCTAAGATTCCTTCTAGGTCCAAATCTATGATCTATGATCCTATTGTGAGTTCAACATCAGTGGAGGTGTTTTGGGGATAAATGGAGAGATGGCATTTAGTATTATTATAGCAAATATTCATGTACTGGTTGGACATTTATTCTAGATGACTCAGAAGTTCCTTTAAACTTTGGAACTCTATCAAGTTGATGTCTCAAAGAACATGAAACCATTCTTAATTTGGCTTATTTATTTTCTCACACTCATTAGTCAATCGCTTTTGCTTATGTAGCATAATTTGAAATGACAATATTATTGGTAAAAATATTTAGCTTCTAGTGATAAATAGCTGCAATGCATAACTAGGACAATTGGTAATAGTTTTAGTATCCCCAAAAAGTTCTCAACAGGCATTAGGCAAAATCTAAAAATATGAAATTTCATAGGTATGATAGGGATAATATCTAATAGCATTTCCCCACAGCATTGGGTTAAGACCACCCCCTGCAACGCCACCTCTTTCCCTGCTGCAACAAGGATTACAGCAGTCCCTCTAACCTGATTGGTCCCTACTTCCCTGGTGCAGCTTCCTGGACACCTAAGAGGAAAAAAGTCCTACCCAGATGAGGTTAGTGCTTCTCAGACTTGGTGGGTGCTGAGACTATGAGAGTTGCCATACCCTGCCCTGATAACTTGCTGACAAGTTTCTATAAGGAAGAAAGAGAAGCCACATCTACTAAAGCTGAAGATAAATGTCATTATTGCTGCTTATTTTTGCTATGTTAGGCCAAAATAAGTATCTTTTTTTCATTAACTATGCAGTGAGTATATGTCTCATTTTGTTCCAAAATCAAACCTGAACTGGCATCAGACTCACCTCTTAAAATAAGAGATAAATGTTTAGTCTTGCACTTAGATTAAAGATAATTACTTGAAAGAAGCAGAGCTAAGATAGCAAAGTAGCTCAAAGTATAGCCAAGTTTCCCACACATACACACCCTCCAAAGCCCCCAAACAGATAAATAAAATGCATCAGAACAAATCATGATCAGGAATTCCAAGAAAAAAAAAATCACAGTGTTACTTTTCCAGCCAACATTGGTATAGGGAGAAACACAGAGAAGTCTGAAGATACTAGAGAAGAAGTTCAGATGGGAATTGCCAGTCACATGTAGCCACATTTCAACTCAGGGCAGGAGTGGGGAACCTGAGGCCTCGAGGTCATATGTGGCCCTAGGTCTTCAAGTGTAGCTCTTTCACCGAATCCAAACTTCACAGAACAAATCCCTCAAAGGCCACATGTGGCCTCAAGGCCACAGGTTCCCCACCCCCGACTCAGGGAGAGGTACATAGGGAAAGAAGAGGTAACAAATCCAGGAAAAAGATCCCAGTAATGTTTAGGGTACAGGAACAGGTACCGACTAGCAGCTCTGTCACTCACTACCCATTTCTAGGATCCGGGACCGATTGAAGAAACTTGGGATTCTGTCCCAGGGTAAGGTGTGGTCACAGGTTCTAGACTATATACTAAACAGGAAACAAGTTCAGAAACAAGTAGCAACTGATTCGTTCTGATCTCAGGAGTGGAGTGGTGTCTTGGTTCCAGTCTCCAATCCAGTCTGAAGCCAGAAGTAGAATAACTAAGCCAGGAATTCCACTAAAAAGGGAGACACTGCCTTCCTGTCACTCTGAACCAGTAGAGATTTCTAGATGGCTGATAGTGGCTAAAATTAGCAGTGATCCACTGGAACTCCAAGTGGAGAAACTCATAGGTATGTTGCTCAGACCCAAAACCCAGGTCAGAAACTTGCAGAGCTTAGATCATGAAGGTAGAAATTAGACTTTACCGAGGATTAGACCACTGTGAGTAATGAAAGTTTGCAAGCCTCCTGTTTGAGCTGTCACTTTGATCTTGAAATATCTCAATATTTAACAGTCCAGGAAAGTAGGAGCAGAACCCAGACAGGTATTTCCTCCAGAAATGCATAGAGCCCAGCTCTATCATAAAGTCTGAAGTTAGGGCTGGAAGAATGAGTCATTATCAACAACAACAACAACAACAAGAATCTTACTATAAAAGGCCTTTATGGTGACAGGGACACTCAAGACACAACCCCAGAAGAAAGAATGACTCCAAAACAACCACAAGTAGAGCCTTAGAGAAAACATAGCTTGATCACAGGCTCAACTCTAATTCCCTCAAGAGATGAAGCTTAAATCATGAAATAGCTGGGAATCTCTTCTTCATACTCTTTCATTCAGAGTTCTTCAGGTCCACTCTACAGGTCTACATCCCTGCTTCGAACTATAACAACTTCTACTTGCCTTCCTTCAAAGACACTTTCCTGTGACAACACAGATAAGCTTGAGCATAATGATTCTGGGCAAGGCCTAGGTCAAGCCAGCCCAGTGACTCAAGCTTGGAATTAAAAGGTAATAAGGCACTCATAAAATGCAACAATTTTTTTTTTACTTATAATAAGATTTTAAAAGGATATTATTCCAAATTAAATTAAAATAAAACACAGCTCCCTTCTACCTCCCAGTTCACCACAGCAATCATAAACACTCACACTTAAGAAAGCCTCCCCTCTTCCCCCTCAGGGTGGTGGTAGTTCTATTAAAACATTCAGAGCACCAATATCCCTTAGTCTACACCTTTTATGCCTTAGGGATCAAGGAAGCTAAATAGGCTAGTCAAGCGCTAGTCCCTCAGCCAACCAAATTCCAAGGAGAGCCTTCCTGCCCCCTTAAAGGGAAACCAGTTAAGTCTATCTAAAATAGAGTATAATCCCTATCAAAGTAACCTGGCACATGATGGATCAAAACTCTCAAAATTCAAGATAGGAAGCAATACAAAAAGGAACAAGGATATAGGGAACATCTGCGTGAGAAGCACAACCTTCAGAGCAAGATCTTCTCTACATGATCTTTCACTGAAATTTTGATTGCCACAATTATCTCCTCCTTTTCACTGAAATTCAACAATGAGAACAAAAGCAAGATGCTGAAAGCGATTTTCCAAGTATATTAAATTTCACCTGAAGCATCTTATTTCCGAAACAATATCACCTTTAAGCTTAATCTTATGAAAACTTCTGAGCTACTATAAAGTAATTTACTTATTCTTACACATGAGATGACTATTACGTATTTGTGAAGAAGGAAAATAATTTTAGAATAGCGTATGGTAACAGCAATGATGGAATGCAGAGGGTAAGACAGTTATATGAAAGAAAATTAAGATTTTGGCCTTAGATACCCTATTCTCTTTGGGGTGCCCCATAGTAAAATTGTGCATCTAGAAAGAACTTACAAATGTATCATAATTCTCAGCATGAATAATTATGAAAAGTGTATAATCAACAACTCTGGAAGAAAATAACACTTAATAGATGGAGAAGAGCAGCAGGGAAACAAAGGGAAAAGGAGGAATTTTAAATATATCAAATGATTTTAAAAATATTGCACAGCAAGATCCCTTTATAGTATCAGAGAGGTGGTTCCAAAGTCATTTTTTTTTCCTTAGGGGGTATATGAATTTGTCCTTTTCCACAGTTCATCCTCCTTTAAGAGTTATTGATGTTTTATTTTTATTTTTTCCCCAAATTATTCTTCCCTTAGAAAATTTTCTTTCCAACATGATCCTATCCTATCCCAGGTCTAACCAGATGTGGTACAGTCTTTTACACCCCAACTGGGGCAAATTCTTCCTTTTATTCAATTTACAAATTGAGTGCCCATAAATGTTAGTCCTCTCTTATTGACTCCTTATCATATTCCCTACAGCAGCTATTCCAAAATTTCTTCTCTACTCAGGTCTCCAACTTTATCCCCATTGTTTTTTATCTTCCCATGGATGACCTCTCCACCCATTTTACTAAAAGTAAGACCATCTATCCTTAACTGCCAAGGGTCATATTCTCTACATTTCAAACTTATGTGTTCAACCAAGCCCCAAATGATAGGACATCCCCAGTGCTTTACCAGAGCTCATTCTTCCATTTGTGCCATTGATCCTATCCATGTACTGTCTATATTTTGGTGAGAGTTTATTTTGCCTTTTTTGTGAATGTACAAATCTATTCATTTTTTCCTTTATAACCTTCATTATGATTTTTCTGAACACTTCTCCAAATTTTCCAAATGATGCCAAATTGAGTTCAAAAGGTTAAGAAACTGCTAAAAATGCATCTCTGGTTACACTATTCCCAAATTATAATAGAAGCTGGCAATGGAAGGAGCAATGTACAGAGTGGTATGAACTTCCCAACCTCCATTTTGACGCATGGTCATATGTTTAGTTATATTAAAATTACATTGAGTGACAAATATTTATAAGGGCTGGAACTATTTTCTACATTATCCTTTTTTCCTCTTCTTCCCTTCCATATTTTTCTTTTACGTACTTTCCACATGTCTGTGCTTATCTCTCTACCCTTGCTATTTTCTGGAACTTTCTTCTCAACTTTTCTTTTTTCCATTCTGAATAGGACCAGAAGTTTCAAAGGAATTTGATCAGTTTCATGTTTCCAAGAAGAAGCACTTTCCCACAGGCACTGATTACAGAGAGCATTAAGGATTGTGTATTCTGAATCAACTTCCTTCTGTAGTAAATCTCACTAAGTAGTGCAAAGTATAGGCACAATATTCCAATGTATTCTTGGGCAGCTCCCGGTATCAATTTACTCTAAGATGCCTGATGCTTGTTGTTCTCCCACAACTATGACATGAGAATTATATAACTCAATGGGGCAAAGACTGAGCCCACACCATTTGTGTAGGGTACATGAACCTGAAAGGTTTTGTCTTCATTCATTTTACAAGAAATAACATTTGTTAATACAAAAGAAACAGGAGGCTATATTTTTCTCCTTAAGGAACTTGCTGAAGGAAGATGGAAGGGGAAAGAAGAACTCTCTCTCTCTCTCTCTCTCTCTCTCTCTCTCTCTCTCTCTCTCTC
>NW_020954590.1:21609451-21633282 GCF_900497805.2 Vombatus ursinus
CTCTCTCTCTCTCTCTCTCTCTCTCTCTCTCTCTCTCTCTCTCTCTCCCCCTCTCTCAAAATGGTAGAACAATTTTTGTAAGGCAACATTTCAACAACTGTAAGTTAATGCAGTGCAGTCTATGTATCTAAGCAATGAAGGTATTGGTATTGGTAATTCCATGAAATCTCATAGTCTTAAAAAGGGGGGATATTGCCATCTTTTTTTAGTATTCTAGTGTTGAGCCACCATTTTTCAAGTCCCTTGACTCAAATGGTTAATTATATTTTCTGAAGCCATGTGGCGTATGAACAGAGTACTGGACTGTGTGACCGTGGGTAAATTATCAAACCTCTCTGATGTTATTTCCTCATCTACGTATAGATGATGAAAATACCTGTACTACCTACCTCATTGGGTTGTCAACAGGCTCAAATAAGGGAATATGTGTTAAGTCCTTCATGAATTTTAAAGTTCAGTGTAAATTATATAAATATCAGTTGTAAATATATTTATTATATATGTATACATGCACATATACACACATATACTATGTACATACATGCATACATATATACATACACACATGTCTGTGGCATAATTGTTAGAGAGCTGACCTCAGAGTCATGGCTATCAGGTAACATGGTTGAAGTAGAGTGACTGGTTGTTACTGGCCAAGTTGTTGTTGTTCGTCCGTTCTCAAAGAGAACCATGACATCAGGAAAATGATGCCATGACTTTACAGGGAAGGATCAGTCTGAATTGGTATAGGACCTTTCCTCACCAGAGAGTTCCCTGTACTTGGGAAATCACAAGTCCAGACCCTATCCCAGTTGTTATTATTACTGTGACCACTTTTTCTCCTAGCTTTCTGATGTGTCCCAACCTTCTTGACTTCTGCAGAGGAAGACCGCAGGGGCTTTTTGCAGTCATACTCATCAGTTTCCCTGCTCCCCATAACACTACACTAACCTCTTGGGCATTTTAAAAGGAATTCTCTGTGAAGCACTGCTAAAGAACAGATAACAAGTAGGGGATTACAGTAACAAAAGGGAAATAATACCACAAACTCTCTGTCCTGCCTAATTCCCTCTTGCTACATTTTGGCCTTGATATTAACTTAATTTTAGTTCCTTTACCATGTATTTGGGTATCCAGAATTACTGTGTCTCATTCCTTCAAATTCTCTTTCTCCAGCTGTCAATTTTGGGGTATAAGAGTTTGTGTTTGGGAAGATCTTTTTTTCTCCTAGTGATCTAGTTTGGTTATTTTCAAGATACCCACCAGCCCTGGACTAGCATCTATTTTCTCTCACACTATCAATAACACTTCCTCTATCTGTCCCCTAAAGTTACCTTTTTTCCCTCTCTGGTTTCCACCTTAGCTATTTTCCCATTCCACTGGGGACTTCCATACTCTAACTTCTATGGAAACTACTTTCTTTATTTTTCCATCTCTCTCTCTCTCTCTCTCTCTCTCTCTCTCTCTCTCTCTGTTCTCTGGCTGGTCCCTTGAACCTGTTTCTCCACACTGAATATTCCTGGTTGGTTCATCCCTCAGGGTTCAAATAGGCTTTTCTCCCTATGCCAAGCAGGCCTTGAATCACCAGGCCACTAACTTTCTGAGATTCAACCCACTTGCTCCTTATATCCATCCAAAACTAACTGAAACTTGAAACTCTAGGTCTGAACTCTCTCTTCCAATTGGGTCCATGCCTAATTCTCCACTATTGACTAAGGTAAGCTTGACAGAAATATCCAAAGGCCAATAGGAATTAAACAGTTTTTTGGTCTATAGCTAGGGTCCAAATCACTTTTCCACCTCAGGTTGATGATCTCAATTGTGTTGTGAAAATAACTCTGAATTTGGAGTCACAAAACTTTGCTTATAGCCCTAGTTCTCCCATTCATTTAATGCTGGATAAGTCACTTCCCAACCTGGCCCTCAGTTTATTAATTTGTACAATGAAGAGTCAGACTAGTTTATCTCTAAGGTCTATTATAGCTCCTGAATCTATGGTCACTGACATATTCACATCCCATTTTGGGCTATATATCATTTCATTGTGCAAGTGATCACATGTATACTTCACTTTCCAAAATTTGTCTCAGAAATTTTATGAGTGATCTAATAAGTCCCCTCTGATTCTGAACTTTCATCCCTTTCGTGGTGGTAAATTATCTGGGCTAAAGTGGAAAGTCACTTTAATGTTGTTTCCTAAAAGAAGAGGTTGTTGGCATGGAATGGAGGAAGGAAGAAGAAATAGGATAATCCAGCCTTTATGACTAGAATGAGAGTATATGTTGATGCTTCAGAGGAAAGATTTCAAGTAAAGGGTCCTCATCAGGATGCTTGTAGCCCCCCAAAAATAATGTTTTAGGTACATATAGAATTAGATAAACTAATCTTTGTAAGAAGAAATGTATTTAGAAAGCATCAGTGCAAATAGACTAGTAATCGAAATATAAAACAAGCATGCATCTTGCATTTGAGGCCAAGCACTACTCTGATTGATTATAATACTTTGCATAGGAAAATCATGGGAGATTTTTCTAGAATTTTTGTAACATTTATTAAGTGTCTACTATGTGCCCTGCACTGTGCTAAGTGCTAGGGATACAAAAAGAGACAAAAAAAAACCAGTCCCTGCTCTCAAAGAGCTTATAATCTAATATTAGGTGATTTGGAGTGGGGAAAAAGTAAATAGTGAGGAGGCTTTTGCAATAGTCCAGGAATGAGTTGAGGGAAAGAGCAAAGGAGGTATCTGCACAAACTGAAGAGATATTATAGAAAATAAATCCAATTACCATAGTGTTTTATCTTTCCACATTTTGGCATGAATACAAGGAAAACTGCAGTGAGCAACTGGAGGGACCTGTGCTTGCCCCTGCAGAAGACCAGGAGTGAGCAGTGGTAGGAAGGTTGGATTGACCTTTAGGCCAGAACAACCAATTAGGAACCAGTTTACAGAAAGCTCAGGTCAGTCCAAGCCAGGGCAACTCTGCTGTGAGGCAGATAATTCCAAATATCAGAGCTGCTCCCTGCACATCTCCCTTTTTTCAGTACTTACGTTCTCTGCCCCTTAAAGGATTTCCTCTCTCTCTTTACCCCTCAAGTGGAAGAAGGGTAAGCAAGAAAGAATTTGGAACCAATTGGGTAAAATGTTACTTGAGAGAGGTGTCCTAGGCAGTTTCTTTAGCTTTAATTTGCTATATCTAATAAATAATGTGATCATAGAAAAGTCAAATGCACATCATTTTAATATAGAAGGAAGATCTGAATGAACTAGGAAATTTTCTAGACAAATGGAGATTGCGGGTCGAGTTCCAAATTGCCTTATTTTTATAGTCCTGAACAATTAAAAAAAATTTATACCCTAGATCAGGGATTCTTCACTATGTTTTGTGTCAAGGACCTCTTTGGCAATCTTGAAGCCTATGAACTCCTTGGAATGTTTTTAAATGCTTCAAATAAAATACATAGGATTACAAAGGAAACCAACTGTATTGAAATAGTTCATATATATATATATATGTGTGTATGTATATGTGTATACGTATATGTAAATACACACATATACATATTTTAAATTCTGATATTTCAGTTCAGGAACCCCTAGTTCACACTGGCACATTTGTCTCAGAAGAATCTCCTAGGCTGAGGTGGAGGTGGGGGTTGGGGTGGGGCTAAGTATAGCACCACCTGGTGGAGCAACCATAAACTACATTCTCTCAATGGTTAATAATAAAATGACAATCTGTATCTCTATAGGTATAAAAAGAGTAAAATACAAACCAAGTATGAGCTGTACTGTTAACTTAGACCCTAAAACATTACTAAGGATATTTGCCTGGTGTGCACCTAATGTCATATATGCTCAATGAATGCTAATTGAATTCAAGCTTTTATTCTGTATAGTAAGAAACCTATTCTCTCCCCTTTCTCCTTTGCCAGGGTTAGGGATATGGGGCCCCTACAAGCTGAAAAATCCACATATAATTTTGGCCCTCCCTTTGTACCAGAGAAGTCTTCCTGCTTCATGCATTTTCTTCTCTTTTTTCTTGATATTATACAATACAATATACATATATTTTATGCATTTAGGAGTTTCTAAATGTTTTCTGCGTTGCCTGTTGGCCTACTCATGTCATCTGCGGCTTCTATAAAACTCCCCCAAAATTCCCATTTAATTTCTTATGCCAACCCATGGTATATTAAAACTGCAATGGGAAAAGTAATGATGTGGAAGGGATAACGATACCTACCTTCTCTGAACTTCCTCTGAGAGTGGTTCTGAGAATCCAGAGAAATAATATATATGAAAGCTAATACCTTATATTTGTAGTGTACCTTACAATGAGAAAAGTCACCATGATTATGTCTTCAGTTCTTTTGATAATTACATGAAAATATGAAGCCCAAACCCTATTCTTCCCAAGTTTCCCTTCCTTGGTGAGACTCTAGCTCATCAATGACCCTCTTCAAATATAGTGTCTAGCATTAAGAACAAAATTTTAGTTGTGGTGAAACTACCAGAGTGCAGTACAACTATTACCTTTACATTACTATTATGTAGTGATTTGACTGTGTGATTTATATCATAGGCCAATGCAAACTGAAATCAAAATACATGTTAAATTTGGAATCTGATGAAAACTAGTCAATTTCTGTTGATTTTAATCATGTCATCATAAAGGGCTTTAGTCAAATATTTCCACAGTTAATTGAACACTGTTGTACAATGGATTGTGTTACTCAGGGCAAATGTAGTATGAGGTGATTTAACATTGCTTGTAATTCTAGAGCAGTCCAAGGTATAGTTCATGAATTAATGGCAAAATAACATACTATAGAAAAAAAAATTAGAAAGAATTCCATAGAGGAAAAGCCAACCATGATCCAAAAACAGTCTGGCTTTCAGAGTTTGTAGTGTGATTATTTTCAATTAACATTAAAATAAAAAGCTGAGATTTATAGATCGTAATCCCTAATGAAATTCAGATTCAGTCTTTCAAATTGTGTCAGGGTGGAAAGAAAGGTCTAAGATTCTAACTAAAAGTGTAGGATTTGTCATTCCATTGTTAGGCTTACCACAAATGCTTTTGTAACCTCAGGCAAGTCCTTAAGTACCACAAAGCCACAATGCCCTCTTGGACACAGTAAGTTTATTTCTACTGTATAAACCATCCAAAGACCTCACAGCACTTAGAAAAGTAATATGGTTACAAAGTGATTCAGGACTTGAGAATTTTTGACTACCTTTTGAAAAGTAATTGGGAATAGATGACCCCATACTGCAGAAAGTATCCAAGTAAAAATAAAAATTTAAAAAGTATTTTTTTCAGTATTTCACTGCCATCTATTGGATATCAACTGCATTCAAAATGCTTCAGAGTACTCATTGCGGAAGTAAATCAAGATGCAGTAAGTTTTAATGAACCTTAGGCATAAGGGTTTTAGTCTTTTAAAGAAAAAAATAAAGTTGAGCATTTCTTCTCAATTAGCAGCCAACTTCTAATGTTACTCCTGATATAAAGGTGAAATTTTCCTGTCAAGATGTATAGTTTGGAATTTCACATAATCATTATTTCTAGATGTCCCAAGTTCAAATAAGAGAAGAAAAGAATGACAAGATGCTGAGAATTCATGTCAATTTAAAAATGACAATGATTTCTAGACAAACTGGGCTGGACTATTAGCTAATAAAATATTTAAATATTCAAGTAAAAGAAAAACAAAAAGGCTTGCCAGCATTGGCACATAGATGTCTAAGTCAAACTAAAAATATGAA
This sequence comes from Vombatus ursinus, assembly GCF_900497805.2. NCBI lineage: Eukaryota > Metazoa > Chordata > Mammalia > Diprotodontia > Vombatidae > Vombatus > Vombatus ursinus. Next base: position 21,615,222 of record NW_020954590.1, read on the forward strand.
AATGGAGAAGAAAACCTATGTAAATAAAATAAAAGGTGTGAGATTCTTTTATATTTTCAAGTGTGCTCTAGTAGTAATCTTCACAAACTACCATCACTGATAATTCAATGGGGATCTAATGCACAGTTTATTCGTTATTAGTTTGCCATTGTTATTTAATGATTAATAGTATTAGTTTGATTAATATTGATGTTATTAGTTTATCCCAAAGCCAGAATTTAAAAGCCTTAGAAATAATGAAATTTCATTTTTCAAAACACTCAAAAAATATCAACACTGCTTGAGGGAAAAGATGGTGTTTAGAAATCTGTTATAGCTAATGTCTAATGCTAGCCTGATGAGGTAGCTAATGTTCAGCATAAACTATAAAGAACCATAAATACTCACTTGGAGTATGTGCTCTGCTCTTTTCTTCATTGACTGAGCTGTAACTACTCACTTCTATCCTGGAGTGAATTTTCTTTTGTCTTGTTTCCCATTGTCAGGCCAACACATAGATGAATGTTTAAGGTCAGTAGGAAGGTATAGATGTGCTATGATTTGAGGGGCACCAGAAATGACCCTATCCAAAAACATATTCCTTACTTTCCTTTCTCTAATCTCTTAAATTCCAAGATTAAAATTTTCTTTCTTTAACATAATTTTCAATGGAATAGAGAACTGGCAATTGAGGGTCCTTTCCTTCCTTTTTTTGGGGGGGGGGTCCTTTCCTTAAAGCATATGTAGATATGTCTTTCCTAATGGATGAGCCAGAGCATACAGTCTTTTCCCTTTTAGTTTCAATCCAGCACATGGAGGCCTGGTGTCCCATAGTTATTCCATATCTGATACAATAGATCACTCAGAGCCTGAAGGCTCAGATAAATAATTCCTTTAATAAAAACCTATTCTATAGCCCCTAGGTAAAAGGAATCAACAAGAAAATAAAAACAGTCCACAAAAAAGCATATAAAAGCATCTAAAAACCTCCATCAAAAAAATAAAGGCAGTCATCAAGAAAATTCCCTGGGGTCTCAGAAGCTCTCCACCCAAGCCCTAAAATTGTTTTTATATACTGAGTAATGGGGGTCTGGCACACACACAGAGTACCTCAGATGGCATCCTCCATGTGGAAAAAAAATGTCATTCTGCAGAATCTTAGACCTCCATGACATACATGCTGTTGTTGTTCAGTTGTTTCAGCCAAATTCAACTCTTCATGACCATATCTGGGGTTTTCTTGGCAAAGATACTGGAATGGTTTGCCATTTCCTTCTCCAGCTCATTTTACAGATAAGGAAACTGAAACAAACAGGGTTAAGTGACTTACCCAGAGTCACATAGCTAGTATCTGAAGCCAGATTTGAACCTGTCTTCCTGACTCCAGGCCAAAAATTCTGTCTACTATAACACTTACCTGTCCCATGACACTCCAAGGTGGGTCAAGGTCAATCCATGTGGGGGAAAAGTTTACCAAAATTCCTCCAGGTATGTTCTATATAATTTTTGTGGCCAGAACAACACTGGTTTATGATGTGGAGGTCAACTTAAGTTACCCACATTCCATTAATGTCCTGGGCCACATTTGATGAGCTTTCTACTGGCCATGAGTGATTGAGGGGCTAATGTCATAAGGAGTTTTTTGAGTGACTTTAGAGCTGGTGCCAGGACTGAACAAAAAGATCAGTTCCTCTCTCCCTCAATCTTTTCTGAACCTTTCTTTCCTGGTGGCTAGCAGAGCAGGATCTGCTATGAACCTCTAAGTAGGGGGAAGACTTGTAGCTTTGGCTGTGCCATCTCCATATTGACTTGTATGTGCATCTGAAGACATAGTGCTTTCTTCTTCTGTGGTTTTTCTTTCCTGATCTTAAGTGAAAGCTTATGAGATGAAAATGCTGAGGCAACCAATGGAATCTTGGATGGCTTTGATGCCTATCAGGACAATAATAAAGAACACAAGTGTTTAATTCAAGTTGAAACTCATAAGGCCCTGGTGCTTTTATGGAATGAGAAAGGTATACCTATGAGAGGCTGAGAAACTCTCAGATCACTAAAGTCCTAATTTTGATAAAGAGTAAGAAGGTTTGAGAGAGAAAGATTGTCTATCAAACCAATCTGAGTTCCCACTCGGGCTCTTCTATCTCAGGATACTCCTTCACCTAAGATAGGGAAGGAATTGAAAACAAGACATCAAGGTGCCATGCATTCAAGATCATATAGCAACTAATTTGGGAGAGGAGGCAGGCAAAGCCTCTGCTCTCCTCTCATCTGAAAGCTCACATCAATAAGTGCTTTGCCTATTGCCAGGAAAGAAAAGCACAGAAAGAGCAGGAAGAGGAGTATATGGAGCCTATAGTATACAAACTCAGTTTTCATTCGGTACTCAGTCTTTCCGACTTCAGGGTCAAAGGGTCAACTTACAAATTCTTCATCACCACGTATCAAAGGTCTTTCAATCATTCATAGTCAGAAGAATGTTAGCTAAGTTTCCTTGTGACAGATTTGAAAACCGGCAGGGAATACTATGCATGTTCTGTAAAACCCACCAGGAAGGGTGGGAGACGTACATACATGCACACATACAAATATACATGCATACACACATATGTGTATGTATATAGAATACTGTTTGTATGTATATGCCAATATACTTTTATGCATGGACATATGTGCATATGCCTATATGCTTATTATAAATAATACACAGGTATATTTTGTGTATATATGAACATATCCATACAAATGCACATGTGTATATGTGCACCTATATCTATATACACATGCAGTACCATTCACATTTATGTGTATACATATACATGCAATACACATGTATATACATATACATATACATATACATATACATATACACACATATACATATAGATGCATGTTGATCTAAGGACTGGGTCTTCATTAGCTAGTCCCCCATTACATTTCTGTAGATATTTTCTTATACTCTCTAGTATTTTTATTAAGAATGGGTGTTGTATTTTGTCAAAAGCCTTTTCAGCATCTATTGAGATGATCATGTAGTTTCTGTTAGTTTTGTTGTTGATATGATCAATTATGCTGATAGCTTTCCTAATATCGAACCACCCCTGCATTTCTGGTATAAATCCTACTTGGTCATGGTGTATTGTTCGTGTCATAAGTTGCTGTAATCTATTTTCTAATATTTTATTTAAAATTTTTGCATCTATATTCATTAGGGAAATTGGTCTATAATTTTCTTTCTCTGTTTTGATTCTTCCCAGTTTAGGTATCAGCACCATATTTGTATCATAAAAATAATTTGGTAAGACTCCTTCTTCACCTATTTTTCCCAAATAGTCTATATAGTATTGGAATGAATTGTTCTTTAAATGTTTGATAGAATTCACTTGTAAATCCATCTGGCCCTGGAGATTTTTCCTAGGGAGTTCATTAATGGCTTGTTCAATTTCTTTTTCTGAGATGGGGTTATTTAAGCATTTTACTTTCTCTTATGTTAATGTGGGCAATTTATATTTTTGTAAATATTCATCCATTTCACTAAGATTATCAAATTTATTGGCATACAGTTGGACAAAATAATTCCTAATTATTGTTTTATTTCCTCTTCCTTGGTGGTGGATTTACTCTTTTCGTTTTTGATACTGGTAATTTGGTTTTCTTCTTTCTTTTTTTAAAATTTAATTAACCAAAGGTTTATCTATTTTATTGTTTTTTTTTCATAAAACCAGCTCTTAGTATTATTTGATAGTTCAATAGTTTTCTTAATTTCAATTTTATTAATTTCTCCTTTGGTTTCCAATATTTCTAATTTGGTGTTTAACTGAGGATTTTTAATTTGTCCTTTTTCTAGTTTTTTTTTAGTTGTATGCCTAATTCATCGATCTCCTCTTTCTCTATTTTATTCATGTAAGCATTTAGAGCTATAAAACTTCCCCTAAGAACTGCTTCCGCTGCATCCCATAAGTTTTGGTATGTTGTCTCATTATTGTCATTCTCTTGAATGAAGTTATTGATTATTTCTATGATTTGTTGTTTGACTTATTCATTTTTTAGGATTAGATTATTTAGTTTCCAATTATTTTTTAGTCTGTCTTTCCATGGCCCTTTATTACATATAATTTTTATTGCATCATGGCCTGAAAAAGGATGCATTTAATATTTCTCCCTTTCTGCATTGGATTGTGAGATTTTTATGCCCTAGTATATGGTCAATTTTTGTGTAGGTGCCATGTACCACCAAGAAAAAAGCATATTCCTTTCTATCCTCGTTCAATTTGCTCCAGAGGTCTACCACACCTAACTTTTCTAATATTCTATTCACCTCCTTAACTTCTTTCTTGTTTATTTTGTGGCTAGAATTATTTAGTTCAGAGAGGGGGAGGTTGAAGTCCCCCACTGGTATAGTTTTGCTATTTCTTCCTGTAACTCCCTGAACTTCTCCTCTAAGAATTTGGATGCTATACCATTTGGTGCATATATGTTTAGTAACGATATTACTTTATTGTTTATGGTGCCTTTTAGCAGGATGTAGTTTCCTTCCTTATCTCTGATAAGATCAATTTTTGCTTTTGCTTTGTCTGAGATCAGGATTGCTACCCCTGCTTTTTTTCATTTCAGCTGAATCATAATATATTCTGTTCCAGCCTTTTACCTTTACCCTGTGTGTGTCACTGTTTTTCAAATGTGTTTCCTGTAAACAGTATATTGCAGGATTATGGCTTTTAATACATTCTGTTATCCACTTCTGTTTTATGGGGGAGTTCATCCCATTCACATTCACAGTTATGATTACTATCTTTGTCTTTCTCTCCATCCTATTTCCCCCCTTATGCTTTTATTTCTCCTTTCTCCCTTTCCCTCCTCACTAGTGTTTTCCTTTTGACCACCGCCTCCCTTAGTCCCACCTCCCTTCTATTAGCCCCCTCCCTTTTCTTTTCCAGTTGCCTTTACTACTTCTTCCATCTCTTCTATTCTCCTTCCCTTTTCCCTCCTACTGCCGATAGGGCAAGTTAGATTTCTATTCCTGATTATGTTATTCCTTCCTTGAGCTAAATCTGATGAGAGTAAGGTTCAAACAATGTTCTTTTCTCTACCTTTTTTCCCTCTACTTTAATAGGTTTTTGTGCCTTTTCCTGTAATGTAATTTACCCTTGTCTGCCTCCTCCTTTCCTTTTCTCCCAATACATTTTCTTAGTTAGATCAGATTAATCCACTTACTTGGATCCATTTAACCCACTTCATTAAATTTTTTTTTATCATTATATCAAAGTCAACTTATACACACCCCCTCTATGTATACTCTTTTAAATTGGTGTAATAACAATACATTTATCAATAGTTACAAGTGTCATCTTCCCTTGTAGGGATGCAAACAGTTTGCCTTTATTAATAACATGTTGCTGGGTTTTTTTCTGTTCCATTTACCTTTTTATGTCTCTCTTGAGTCTTGTATTTGAAGATCAAATTTTCTGTTGAGCTCTGGTCTTTTTATCAGGAAGTTTTGGAAGTCCCTTATTTCATTGAATGTTCATCTCCTCCCTTGAAAGATTATGCTCATTTTCACTAGGTAGGTGGTCATTGGTTGTAATCCAAGCTCCTTTGCCTTACAGAATGTCATATTCCACAACCTATGATCTTTTAATGTAGAAGTTGCAAGGTCCTGTGTAATCTTGACTGTGGTTCCATGATATTTAAATTGTTTCTTTCTGGCTGCTTGCAGTATTCTCTTCGACCTGGTAATTTTGGAATTTGGCTACTATATTCCTTGGTGTTTTCAATTTGGGATTTCTTTCAGGAGGTGATCAGTGGATTTTTTTTGATGACTATTTTACCTTCTGGTTTTAGGACCTCAGGACAATTTTCCTTGATGATTTCCTGAAAGATGCTGTCCAGGTTCTTTTTTTCATTGTGATTTTCAGGTAGACCAATGATTTTTAAATTGTCTCTCCCCAATCTATTTTCCAGGTCAGTTGTTTTACCAATGAAGTATTTTATGTTTTCATCTATTTTTTCATTCTTTTGTTTCTGTTCGACTGATTCTCACTCTCTCATAGAGTCATTAGCTTCCATTTGCCCAATTCTAATGTTTAACAAATTGTTTTCTTCCATTAGATTTTGAACCTCCTTTTCCATTTGGCCCATTTTATTTTTTAAGGATTTCTTCTCCTCAGTGAGTTTTTGTGTCTCCTTTTCTGTTTGGCCAATTCTGCTTTTTAATTTTTTCTTCAGTTAATTTTTGTCCTTCCTTTTCCAAGCTATTAATTCTCTCTTGCATACTTCTCATTTCTTTTCCAAATTTTTCTTCTACTCCTTTTATTTGACTTTTAAAGTCCCTCTTGAGCTGTTCCAAGAAGGTTTTTTGGGCTTCAGACCAGTTCATATTTCCTTTGGAGGTTCCTGATGTGGGTTTGTTGACAATGTTGTCCTCTTCAGAATTTCTACCTTGATCTTCACTGTTCCCATAATAAGAATCTATAGTACATTTCTTTTTGCTCGTAGTGTTTGCTTATTTCCTGGCCTTTAAAAAGATTGAGCTGGGGCACTGACCCAAGTTTCTTGTGTTGGGAGCCCAGGGCCTGGTCACTGGCTTTGTGTGCTGTGGCTTCCAATGTTGGCAGTTGGAGGCTGTAGGGTTCTGGTAGCTTACCTGGTGTTGTGCTGGAATCAGCAACACTGGCACTCTAAGGGCAGGATTGGGTAGTCTGGCCCCTGGAGGTTGCTTGTTCACCAGGGCCTTTCCTTTTGCTTTCCTTTCAGATGGATGTTTCTCTGCCTGGGGCTTTCCCCCTTGGGGCACTTCACAGAGTTTTGCTGAGGCACTGGGAGTCTTGGCTACTGTAGAATGCCACAGCATGTGGTGGCTTTCTGAGGCAGTTTATACTAGTTTCCCTGCCCTTACTGAGGCACTTGGGGGTTCTGGTGTTGTTGTTTGTCTGCTTCACCCCCTGGGGGTCAGGATCTCCCCCTGGTATGCTGTGGGGCTTTCTGCTAGCTTGCTGGGATGCCTCCCATTCTGTACTGCTCCCCCTCCCCCAGGGCAAGAAGGTTCTTTCCCATTAATCTCTCAAGCTACCTAGGCTACTGGACTGCTGGACCCCATCTTTCTGCTGGTTTAGCTGTTTCAGGGTTTTTTTCATGGCGTGATATTTTCTGGGCTTTTAGAGGTTAATATGGGACCTTGAGAGTAACTTACTTCTTACTCTGCCATTTTGGCATCTTGTAGAATGATGAGTTTCTAGAGATCATAAATCTAGGAGATCAGCCAAGTGAGTAATGGTAAGTTCAATTACCTGGGTGAACTCCAAAAACAGAGAGATCAGGAAGAGTTCCTAACATGCCCAGTCCTCATCCTTTCCAGCCAGAGGATTCAATTTTCTGCACAGGATATGCCCAACAGTAATAAGGACCTTCTTCTGATTCCATTATAAAATCTCAAGGACAATAATATAGCACTCAAAATGACCATTTTTTTCATTCTCAATATCTCAATATCTGACAGGCCTTTTCCTATCATAAATGTCTTTGATAATGTCTTTTATGCCACTTCTCTCAAACACTGGCTATATGATAAAGGCTACCACTACTATGGGTCTTTTCATTGCTAATATAATTTTTCCCTTCCTTAAGCCTTCCTGTTTTCAACATGTATAGAACTTCAGCCATTTAATTATTCATTTTTTATATATCTAACTTTCTCACCTCCATTTATTAAAAGCATCAGATCATTCCAGGATCACCTGCTATTATATTTCTTAGATTGTGGCATTCAGTGGTTCATAGCTATATAACAAAATTTTTCAAAATGGCTTTTAGAAGTAGTGAGTATTTTGGTACCCTTAAAAGCACTAATCAGTTTCCCATATATGATCTGATCTAATCTAGGGGATCACAGCTTGATGCAGATGAAAGAATCCTAGATTTGGAGTCGGAAGACCTAAGTTCATACCCCAGCCCTGTCACTATCCTTAGGGAAATCACCTCACCACACTTGAGTCTTAGGTTCCTTATATGTAAAATGAATATTTTGGACCAAATGATTTCTGAGATCCTTTACAGCTTTTAAACTGTGATTCTAAGATCTTCTCTGTCCTACTTAATGCTTGATTCCATTTAGTGTCTATCAGCAGCACCTGGTGGACCTCATTATATTCTACTTGGGTATCTCAAATTATAGAGTCATGAAAGATCCCCACTTAGAGAATAATTCAGAATGAAAGCTTAAATCCAAATAAAGCAGTGAGTAATAACCAAGACGTTGTCAGAAATCATATCTAGGTGTTAGTATTTCTTTAATCATTGTCTTTGTTGTATGCCATATTAAAAATATCTTTATTAGGGATTTCTAAAGTAAAAACTAAGATACCACAGTTCACCCAAGTGGCAGTATATGTCAGTTGGAAGAAAGTATCTAAATAAAATAACTAGCCTTTCAAGTACAAGATTTGAAACCTAAACCTATAAAGGGATCTCACACATTATTAGTGATATGATCATAAAATGTGGAGCTGAAAAGGACATTAGATATAATATAATCCAATTCCATTCTTCAAATGAGGAAAGTGAAGCTCAGAGATAACAAATGAATTTGTCAAGATCCAGGAAGAGGAATGTGGCAAAATTAGAAAATTTCTATCTAAAATTTTAATGTTTTCTTGCATTAAAATTTTAAAATAAAAATTTGGATTTCCAACTGGAAATATTATTAAATGCTGCTGTGTGTGATGGTTAGAGGTTGCTAGGGACAACTATAGCTGATAAGAGAAGGTATATGGTAATATTTTAAAATTTCAAGTACACCTAATATTTTATATTTATAGAGTACCATGTGGTCACAAAGTTTTCTTCATGTGTTCTCAGTTGATCTTAACACCAGCCTTCTTATTTTAGTATAAAAATCATTATTCCCATTTGACAGATGAAAACACTGAGGTTTGGGAAGTACCCTTCCCAAGGGCACACAGATAGTATGTGGTAGAGATAGGAATTGGGCCCAATTCTATGAGATGCTCTAATATTCTTTCTTTTATATTATACTTCTTTATGAGACAATTATAACAAGAAGGAAAGGAAAGGTTTTGGTTGTTTTTGGTGTTTTTATTTAAGAGAAAGTAGAAAATGTCTCCCTCCTTCCGGCAGTGAAAAGACAGCCTTGAAGGTTTATCACCATTAGTGTAGCAATAGATAGTAATCTTCTTTCCTGTTTGTGATACATGTACTAGATATAATAGAGATAGATAGATAGATAGACAGACAGACAGGACAGAGAGAGAGAGAGAGAGAGAGAGAGAGAAGGAGGGAATGGGAGAGGGAGAGGGACACAGTAGAGGAAAAAGCAGATCTTCCTAGTTAATAAGGAAACTAGCAAGGCAAATTAAGGTCACACTTTTCATTTGCTTGAACAGCCTAAAGCAGATGAATAGACCACCTGTGGCTAAGGTGGATAAAACCCACTGGCAGCTCTAAGAAGTTGGAAGAGCTTTTGAAAATCACCTACATGAATGATATATCATTGTGTTGATGAAATGGCTCTTAGTACAGATTGAGAGTGGGTAGAGAACAGCAAGAAGGAGCCGTTCCTATAAAAACAGGGGACAGAATTTAGAAACTACTGTAATTTTCCTCTTCCTTCATCCTTCCTGCTTTTTATCAAAATTAAGACTTGAACCATCTAAAAATTTCTCACTTTTCTCTGTAAGCCTCACTTTCCCATCCCCCTCTTTATTAAAAGCATCCAACTCTGTAATTCCCAACTGATTGAACACTGATCTTCTTTATTATCTCCCTTCTGAAACCACTGGAGTTCTCCTCCCTGAACTCATCAAACATGTGATCACAGTCAACACACTCCCATGGAGGGTAAGGAAACACCAAAAAATAAAGTACTGGCCAGCAACTGGGTGGTTTTCTGGCAATCAATAAGTGAACAGTCAATCATGCCATGCTTTCTCTTGTTTTCCTTTGCTGAAATGAGCTCCATCTTATCAAATACTTAAGTTGTTGGGGTTATTTTTTAACTCAATTTCCTGAGAATTCAATCATTTCTGTAGCAAATTGGGAACTCCCATCTAAGACAATGGTTACTAAAAATTGAGAGTGAAAAATGAGTCATTTATACACTCATACTGTTAAAAGTAGAAATGGGTATTGGGAAGATTACTGCCAAAGAAAATAACATTTACATGAATGTTCTTTTCACACCTTTGCCACTGTATGAAAGTCCTTCTTTAAGACTCAGAATTATAAAATCTTTGCAAGAGACTGAAGAGTTGTGTTAATGCAGAAATATTTGCAGTAACCCTGAACAACGTGGTTTGCGACATCTGTAGCCCTGGCTTATAGTCCTTACGGAGATTATCTTCCTATGGTCAGAGCCAGTCCCCCCACACTGAGAGAAGCCTACAGTAACAGAAAATCTGCAGTCTAAATTAATAGATCTCCTGCCTTTGGAAAGGGGTGGGGGAAGCCTTTTGAGTTTAGCATAAAAGTTCTGCTAGCCTATGTTTATGTGGATCCTGCCTTTCAAAAGAATGTTGCCACTTCAGCATTTGAGATAATGGGAAGATGTTCTCGAACTCTTTCAATGTCTAAGAGATGATGGCTGGAGAAAAGAAAGGGAACTCCAAGGTATTGTTAGACAGTGACTGCTCCACTGACTGATTCGACAATTCAGTACAACATGTTTATTAATGACCTACCTGCTAGGTACAGAACAACATCTTAAGCACTGAATCAAGTCTCAAGTTTAGTTAAGACACAGTCCCCAATCTTGATAGAGCTCAACATTTAGTACCAGCAGCTGAGTGGTATAGTTAGTAGACAGCTATCCTTGGAATCAGGAAGAACAGAGTTCAAATTCTGCCTCAGATGCTGTGTGTGACACAGGGCAAATCACTCAAACTCTCTCAGCCTCAGTTTCCTCCTCTGGAAGGTAAGATAACTCAAAGGGATGTTGTGAAGATCAATTATATAACAAATGTCACCTAGATTTGAAGAGAAAATTTGAACAAGAAAATTTGAAGAAAATGGAAAGTATTACTTAACAGACTTACGGATAAATGAAAAATTATGAATAAATAAGAGAGAGTAGTGTGAGGTATAAAATGGATAATTTCAAATACATTGAATTAAAAAGGTTTTGTCCAAATAAAACAAATATATCTAAGATTGGAAGGAAAGCAGAAAATTTGGGGGGAATTTTATAGACATTTTCTCAGACGGTCTCATATCTCAAAAATATAAAAAAAACTGTCAAATCTGTAAGAATATGAGGCATTCTCTAATTGATAAATAGTCAAAGGATATGAACAGACAGTTTTCCAATGAAGAAACCAAAATAATTTATAGTCATATGAAAAAATGCTCTAAATCATTATTGATTAGAGAAAAGTAAATTAAAATATCATTTTCTATCTATCAAATTGCCTAAAATGATTGAAGGGGAAAGTGATAAATATTGGAGGGGATGTGGAAAAATTGAGACACTAATTCACTGTTGGTGGAACTGTGAACTGATCCAGCCATGTCGGAGAACAAACTGGAATTCTGCCCAAAGAATTATTAAAATGCCCATACCCTTTGACCCAGAAAATACTACTACTAGGTCTATTTCCAAAGATGATTAGGGGGAAAATAAAAAAGAAATCTAAATGTTTTAGAATACTTAGAGCAGTTATCTTCGTGGTGGCAAAGAACTGGAAATTGCAGGGATGCCTGTCAATTAGGGAATAGCTGAAAAAATTGCGGCGTATGATCATGATGGAATACAACATGTATATACTTGCATGGAATAATGAAGAGGGAAATAAGAACCAAGAGAATGTTGTATATAGTAACAGCAATATTGTTTTTAGAACAACTTTGAGCAACTAAGCCATTTTGACTATTTTATGTACCTAAATTAACTACAAAGGACCTATGAGGAAAAGATTATCTGCAACCAGAGAAAGAACTGATAAATAGAAGTACATATAGAATAATTATATATGTGTGTGTGTTTGACATATTTGTGTTGAATGTCAAATGGTAGCCATCTTTAGGGTGGGAGGTAAGGGAAAAAAAGGGAAAAAAGAGTTATACAATAACTATTTATATATTTAAAAAGAATAACAAGTTGTACATCATAGACTTGCAATTTCATATGCAGTCATCTTTTTAAAAACTCTTATGTTATGTAAATGCTCATTTTATTTCATAAATTAAAAATAAAATAATCTAAATTTTTTAAAAAAATTATGTAACATGTCAAGTTCTTTGTAGACCTTAAAGTGCCATATAAATTCTAGCTATTATTCTTAGTAGGATAAGCACAAAAGTAAAGGTTCATAATATTGCTTTAGGGGAAATAGAAAACTAGAGTCTGAGATGTCATAGACAGTATAGAACTTCTAGGAAGGCTTCATGGAGGAAGTAATATATAAGTTGAATTTTAAAGAATGTTTAAGAAAAACAGGCAAACAGGAAGAAACAGAAATAAGTACCACAGAAATCAAGGCTGTCAAAATGGGAATATTTAGACTGGTGTAAACAAATTTGATTGATAAGGTCCTAGCCCCCAATATGCATGTTTGCCATCAGTCATTAATAATAAGCATTCATTAGTTGCATACTATGTTCTAAGCACTGTGCTAAGTGCTAGAGATGATAAGGCTAAAAATCCAGAAACTAGGCATTACTCCTTCTTTACCCTCTTGCTGGATAGCACAGAATTAAATTCCTATATCCTTTCACTTCTTTCTTCACTCCTTATTAAGCAATTTAAAAAAAAAAAAACCTTCATTTTACTGATGTTGGCAATACTTCTATAGATAACAGAGCAGGGTATTGGTGGCAAAGTGGCTTTTTGTATAAAACTCTAAAAATTTTCAGTTCTGAGGGACTATAATCTTCAAAAAAGGTACAAAAATCATTTCACGGGTCCATAATCTGAATGTTATGTGTGCTTCCCTCTCCCCAGGCTATGAACACCTTACATGAAGACTGTCCCTTGGTTGCATCTGTTCTCCTTCTCAATTTGTAAGTATAATAAAGTTTTATTACCTGTTATCTCTGTGTGGCTAGTCTGCTCTCCATATGAAATCTAAATTGGTGTCATAAATGGGATGAAGATCGTAGTTAGATAATGTTTTGGAGGAGAAATTTCTTGGACAAAGAAGGAAATGGGAATCTTCATTGTAGAATGAGATGGCCAGGAGACTGTTACAAGGATGTTCTGGGGTCAAGGGTGTGCCTTGGATTCTTTAGAATTTTGAGTGATGGAATAATGGTGGTGGCCTGATTAACTATAACATAAAAACTAGGAAGAGAGGAAAGTGAAGCTGGAGCAAGAATGATAGCCTGGTAGAATAATGAAAATTAGAGGGAATGAATGAAAGTCTTGGTGAAGATGAAGAATAACTGTAGGAGAAGCAAGACGTTGGGAGAGATGAAATAAGAAGTGATGATGGGATAAAGGAATTGTAGAGTTGTTGATTACGGAAGTGAAACACTTGTGAGTGATGGTCATCAAAAAGGTTCTAGTCTGTGATAGGGATAATGTGGAGGAGGTAATAGAAGGTGAGGGTACTGGAGAACTGGGAGGCAGGAGCATTTGCTATTCTAGATTGTATCTCAAAACAGCTTGACAGTATTTCCTATTCTCCTCTCCTCCTTTTCTCTGATGAAGAGGTAAACTTTCTTACCAAGGCCTCAACTTGTATCCCTTTACTTGAACCCTTGACCAAAATCCTTCCTTCTCATCTGGTAGATTGTCCTCAAAATCATCCCTTCTCCCTCTAATCTTCAATCTTTCTTTATTTACTGGTTTGTTACCCTCCACCTACAAACATACCCAACTCTCCCCTATTCTTCAAAAAACAAAAACAAAACATCAAACAAAAACAAAACAAAAAACAAACCATTCACTTGACTCTACCATTCCCTTCCACTCAAGTTTTCATCCTATATCACTCTTGTCTTTCTTTGACAAATTTCTAGACAAAAAGTTATCTACATACAATGCACACCTCCTCTTCTCTCACTTTTTAACTCCTTGCAATCTGACTTCTAGCCTGATCACCCCACTGAAACTAACCTTCTCCAAAGATTCCAACATGGGAGTACAAAGAGGATGGGCCAGATGGTACCAGAAGCATAGGCCATGCTCTTCATACTTATAATACAGCAACACTAGCTTCCTTGCAGTTCCTTATACAGGATACCCCATCTCCCAACTCTATAGATTTTCACTGTGTGCTATGTCTGCAATACTCTCCCTCTTCATCTCTGCTTCCTGGTTCTCCTAGCTTTCTTCTAGCATTGGTGTAAATCTCACCTTCCATGAGAAGACTTTTCTGTTCTCCCTCAATTTTAGTGTCTTCCTCCTGAGATTACCTCCAATTTACCTTGCATATATCTTGTATGTACGCAGTTGTTCACAAACTATCTCCCCTAGTAGACAGTGAGTTCCTTGAAGGGAGGAATTGTTTTTGCCTTTCTTTGTATGGCCAGCATTTAGCCTGCCTCATAGTAAGCTATTAATAAATATTGATTGATTGCTTGATAAATATTTGCATGTACCTCTGGTTAACAATGATCCCTTAATTACCCAATTCAGGGGACTTATCTCAAGTCTCAGCATTCCTGACCTTTCTGTAACATTTGATTCCATTGATCACCTTTTCCTCCTATGTGTTCTCTTCTCTGTCGGCTTTAGTGAAATTACTTCTTATTTCTTTTCATCTAAATGTGACCACTTCTTAATTTCCTTTACTGAGTCATTATCCACGTCCCATTCTTAACTGCAGGTATACCAAATCTCTAACATAGGCTTCTTTTTTTCTTCTTTACATACATTCTTTCTCTCTCAGTGAACTCCTGTGAGTTAAATTATTCTCTCTACACAGATGACTCCCAGATATAAATGTATAACTCTCCTTTCTAAGATCTAGTTTCATGTCACTAACTGCCTATTAGACATTTTGAAGTAGATGTTCTATAGGAACCCTGAACTTAACTCCAAAACAGAACTTATTTATCTCTCTGTCCAAAACCACCCCTCTTCCAGACTTTCCTTTTTTTTTTGTTTTGGGGGCACCATCACCACCACCACCACTCTTTCCATCATCCAGGTTCACAATTGTAGAATGTTTTTGTGCTCTCTTACTCCCCCCCTTCTCTCTCCCATGTATCCAATTAAATGCCAAATTTTATTGATTCCACCTCCACAACAGCTCTCATTTCAATCCCCTTCTTTACGCTCACATGGCTACTCTCATAGTTCAGGCTGAAATAACAACTTGTCTAAGCTATTACAATAGTTTCTTAATTGATTTGTCTGTCTCTGTTGTATCCCCATTCTAATATGTCTATCTAATGATGATGATGATGACTAAGTAAGTTGTGGTTTATAATTGTGATAAAATTTTACTGTGCTATAAGAAATGATGAGCTAATTGATCTTAGAAAAACATAGAAAGATTTGCACAAAATAACGAAGAGCAAAATGAGCAGAACCGCAAGAACATTGTATACAGTAACAGCAATGTTTTAAGAATGACTTTAGGGGCAGCTAGGTGGCACAGTGGATAGAATGCCAGCCCTGGAGTCAGGAGTTCAGGAGTTCAAATCCAGCCTTAGACACATAACATTCACTAGCTGTATGACTTTGGGCAAGTCACTTAACCCCAATTGCCTCACATAAAAAAAACAAAAACAAAAACAAAAAAAAAGAATGACTGAATGAATAAGTTATTTTAACTATTATAAATACCAAAATTAACTATAAAAGACATATAAAAAAAGATACTCTCTTCATCCAGAGAGAGAACTGACAAATACAAGTATGTATAGAATTATATATATACATGTATGTATATATATACATATGTGCATGTATATGTGTGTGTGTAAACATACCTATTTGTGACTAATGTTGGTCATCTCTGTGAGGAGGGAAAAGAAATAAAAGAAATTTACATGCTAACTATTGTATGTTTGTAGCCAATAGCAAGTTATATGCGGTGGATTTGGAGTTTCATGTTCAATCATTTTTTTATTGTACTATGTTGTGGAAATGCTTGTTTTATTCCAGGAATTAAAAATAAAATAAATGGGGCAGCTAGGTGGTGCAGTGGATAGAGCACTGGCCCTGGAGTCAGGAGGACCTGAGTTCAAATCCAGTCTCAGACCAGACACTTGACACTTACTAGCTGTGTGACCCTGGGCAAGTCACTTAACTTCAGTTGCCTTGCAAAAAAAAAAAATAAACTTTTAAAAATAAAAAAAATAATAACAGC
Organism: Vombatus ursinus; assembly: GCF_900497805.2. Taxonomy (NCBI): domain Eukaryota; kingdom Metazoa; phylum Chordata; class Mammalia; order Diprotodontia; family Vombatidae; genus Vombatus; species Vombatus ursinus. Next base: position 21,631,466 of record NW_020954590.1, read on the forward strand.
AATAATAACTGCAATAATAATAATGATACAACTAACATTTATAGAGAACTTTAAGTTTTGCAACATACTTTACAAATATCTCATTGTCACAACAACCCTAGGAAGTAGGTATTATTATCATCCCCATTTTATGGATAAGGAAACTAAGGCAGACAGAGTTTAAGCAATGTGCTCAGGGTCACATAGGTAGTAAGTGTCTGAGGCCAGATCTGAATTTAGGTGTGCCTGATTCTGGGGCCAATGTGCCACCTAGCTTCCTCACAGATACCAAAGCGATATTCCTAAAGCCCATATTTGATCACATCATTTCCCTGTTCAGGAAACTGTGGAAGCTTTCAATTGCCTCTAGGATCAGTGACAAACTGGTCTGTTTGTCATTTAAAGCCCTTCTCCACCTGGCTACCACATATCTTTCCAGACTTGTAACATATAAACTCCACATTTCAGTAGAACTCATCAACTTGTTTTACCTTCTTTCTCTGTGCCTGTGTTGAAATTGTATCGCATTCTGGAACCCCCGCAACCCCTCCCCCTTTTAAGTCAATATAGTAAGTAGCCAGTATAAAGTAACAATAGCAAGATGATTGCAAAGGAAAATGTAGAAGTTACTTATCCTGTCCCATAGATCCAAGGAAAATGACAGCTACTTGCCAGACTGTATCATATAGTAACTAAAAACCACATCCTGAGACTATGTGCTAAATTAGGGGAAGCCAACTAGGACTTGTTGACAGAGCTTTTAGTCATGCTAACTGCCATAGTGCGTAGGCCTCATCTAAGTTCCCAACATCCATAGTAAGACCAGCAGTAACACCAGGTGTTGCTGATAACTTTGAGATGATGTGGCTATGTTAATGAACTAACCCCAAGGTGGCATACTAAGAGTTAGTCTCTCCCTTGACCAGAACCATATAAAATGAGACCCCAAATTCCTTCCTTCCAAGTACTCTTCCATTTTCTTTACTTTTCTTGTTAATTTATTTATTTTTAGTTTTCATCATTCACTTCCACAAGATTTTGAGTTCCAAATTTTCTCCCCGTCTTGTCCCTCCCCCCACCCCAAGCTGGCGTGCATTCTGAATACCCCTTCCCCTAATCTTCCCTCACTTCTATCTCTCCCCCCCTTCTCTTAACCCCTTCCCCTTCTATTTTCCTGTAGGACAGGATATATTTCTATACCCCATTGCCTATGTATCTTATTTCCTAGTTGCATGTGAAAACTATTTTTAACATTTGTTTTTAAAACTTTGGGCTCCAAATATTCTCCCTTCCTCCCTCCCCACCCACCCTCAATGAGAAGGCAAGCAACTCAATACAGGTTATACATGTGTAGTCACACAAAACACTTCCATAGTAGTCATGTTGTAAAAAACTAAATATATTTCCATTCATCCTATCCTGCCCCCCCATTTATTCTATAAATATAGAATACGTTCTTCTGACTGTATCCCTCCTCAGAAGTGTTTGCTTCTGATTAACCCCTCCCCCAATCTGCCCTCCCTTCTATCATTTCACTGCTGTCTTATCCCCTTCTCCCTAATTTCCATACCCCACTGAGTGTGTATGGTATTCCCTTCTTAAGCCAAATCTGATGAGAATAAGATTCACTTATTCTCTCTCACCTTCCCCCACTTCCCCTCCACTGTAAAAGCCTTTTCTTGTCTGTTTTATGTGAGATAATTTCCCCCATTCTACCTCTCCCTTTCTCCTTCTCCCAATATAATCCTCTCTCACCCCTTAATTTTATTCTCTATTTTATTCCCTGTGCCCTCTATCTATCTATCTATCTATCTATCTATCTATCTATCTATCTATCT
>NW_020954590.1:21633292-21646470 GCF_900497805.2 Vombatus ursinus
TCTATCTATCTATCTATCTATCTATCTATCTATCTATCTATCTATCTATCTATCTATCTATCTATCTATCTACCTATCTATCTATCCATATCTATATATACATACATACTTATAATTTTTCTTCCAACTACCCTAATACTGACAAAGGTCTCATGAGTTACAAATATCATCTTTTCATGCAGGAATGTAAACACTTCAACCTTAATAAATCCCTTATGATTTCTTTTTCCTATTTACCTCTTCATGCTTCTCTTGAGTCTTGTATTTGAAAGTCAAATTTTCTATTCTGCTCTGATCGTTTCATCAAGAATGCTTGAAAGTCCTCTATGCCCATTTTCCCCCTGAATGGTTATATTCATTTTTTCTGGGTAGGTGATTTTGAGTTGTAATACTACTTCCTTTGTCCTCCAGAATATTATATTCCAAGCCCTCCAGTCCCTTAATATAGAAGCTGCTAAATCTTGTGTTATCCTGATTGTGTTTCCACAATACTTGAATTGTTTCTTTCTGGCTGCTTGTAATATTTTCTCCTTCACCTGGAAACTCTGGAATTTGGCTACAACATTCCTAAGAGTGTTCCTTTGGGGATCTCTTTCAGGAGGTGATCTGTGAAGTTTTTTCAATTTCTATTTTGCCCTCTGGTTCTAGAATAACAGGGCAGTTTTCCTTGATAATTTCTTGAAAGATGATTTTTTTTTATCATGGTTTTCAGATAGTCCAATAATTTTTAAATTATCTCTCCTGGATCTATTTTCCAGGTCAATTGCTTTTCCAATGAGATATTTCACATTGTTTTCTGTTTTCATTCTTTTGGTTTTGTTTTACAATGTCATGATTCTTCATAAAGTCACTAGCTTCCATTTGTTCCATTCTAACTTTTTTTTTAGGCAATTGGGGTTAAGTGACTTGCCCAGCTAGTAAGTGTCAAGTGTTTGGTCTGAGACTGGATTTGAACTCAGGTCCTCCTTACTTCAGGGCTGGTGCTCTATCCACTGTGCCACCTAGCTGCCCCTCCATTCTAATTTTTAAGGAAGTATTTTCTTCAGTGAACTTTTGGACTTCCTTTTCCATTTGGCCAATTTTGCTTTTTAAGGCATTCTTCACCTCATTGGCTTTTTGGGCCTCTTTTTCCATTTGGATTAGGCTATTTTTCAAGGTGTTATTTTCTTCAGTATTTTTTTGGGACTCCTTTAGCAAGCTGTTGACTTGTTTTTCATGATTTTCTTGCATCACTCTCATTTCTCTTCCCAGTTTTTCCTCTACTTCTCTTACTTGCTTTGCAAAATCATTTTTGAACTCTTCCATGCCCTGGCACCAATTCATATTTTTCTTGAAGCCTTTGGATGTAGGATCTTTGACTTTTTTGTCTTCTTCTGGATCTCCTTTGTTACCAAAGAAAGATTCTATAGTTGGACTTTTTTTTTTGTGAGGTTTGCTCATGATCCCAGTCAATTACTTGAGATATAAACTCTTTGTTAAGGTAGGGGTCTGCTTCCAGTGTGGAGAATGTATTGTCCCAAGCTTCAGGGGTTTTGTGCAGCTTTTTCAGAGATACTTCTAGGGACCTGTAAATTTTCAGTTCTTCCAACATGGTACGATCAGGGGGTGAGGTGTTTACTTCTTTCCTGGCCTGTGCTCTGGTCTATAAGTGACCACAGGCACTCTTTCCTGCCTTGAAACTGTGAAGAGGATTCTCTCTCCACCACCACTAGAAGCTCCACCATGCCAGCACTCCTCCTTACTCCAGCACCACCACCTAGAACTGTGACCCAGATCCAAGCACGGGCAAAGCAAGAGAATCTTGCCTCAGCATCAGCAAAGTGATCCCTGCAATTTCCCTCTGATCAGCCACTGGATTCCCCCTCCGTCTATGGACCAAGAGCTCTGGAACCAGCCACTGCCCCAAAGCTGTGCCAGGGACTGGGGCTGGGACTGAGCTTCTCTCTCACTTCAGTCACAGACTTTTCCTACTGACCTTATAAGTTGCCTTTAGCATTTGTGGGTTGAGAAGTCTGGAAAGTGCCACAGTTGCCCATGATTCAGCCCTCTGAGGCCTCCTCTAGGTTAGCTGAGGCCTGGTCTTTGCCTGCACTAACACTAAACTATATTCCTCTCCTAGCCTAGAAAGATAGACCTTTCTAATCAACCATTCAGATTGTCTTGTGCTGGAAATTTTTTCACTCTGTTTTTTTGTGGATTCTGCAGCTCTAGAATTTGTTTAGAGCCATTTTTACTGGTATTTGGAGGGGTTTGGTGGAGAGCTCAAGCAAGGCACTGCTTTTACTCTGCCATCTTGACTCTGCCCCCACTCTTCCATTTTCTAAGGGTTCATGCTGCTCAAGTGCTCCCATCTCTAATCTGTGGTTACATTAGTGATTCTCCTCTTTCCCATTCTCTTGCCCATGCTGCCTGCTTTTCTCTAGCACCCCATCCCCATCCACACATTGCTTGCCTTTGTAACCCCACTTCATTTGTTTTTTGTACTTTCTGTGCCATTTGCCCCTGTGCCATCTATGCCTTATTAAAGTGTGATTGAAGCATTACTCTCCACTGTCATTGTGGTCTTTCCTGGCAAGTATCTGAAGAACCAGGCATACCTGTCCCCATTAATAATTGCATAAACTAATTAGCATTCATTGCCTTTGCACAAGATAACCCCTGTGCCTGAAATTTATTCCCTCCTCAACCTTACCTTTTAAAATCTTAAGTTTTCTTCAAAATTCAGCTCAAATAAAACTTCTTAAATGAGGTTTCTTGTTTTTTCCAGCTACTAACTACTCCCCATACCCCTGAATTACCATTTGTTTTATATATATATATATATATATATATGCATTGTCTCCTCTACCTTCAACAGAATATGTCCTCTTTGACAGCTGTTGTCTGTTACCTTTTTGTCTTGTATCCCCAGTACCTATAATAATAAAAACTTATTGATTAATTAATTGAATGGCAAAAGGGACCTTGTCAAATGTTTTGCTAAAACCTAGGTCAACTTGAATTATAGCAAATATTTGAAGTTTAGTGACCCTATCAGTGAAAGTAAGCTTGTTTTGCATTCTGGCATGAACATTTATTGAAATTATATTCACTCTTCAGAACTATATTTTCCTTCCTAGATGTTCACTAACTACCCTCAAATGATTTCAAGTTCCACAGTGAAGATTTCTATGGGTCCGATAACATATTGGAATAGCCTATATCAACTCCATACATAAATCTTCCATAAATTATTTGGTATGCCAATTCTATGATGTACCTTGGTTTTCCTTTCTACTCATGTTGAAATAAGTAATACTGCATCTATATGATCTGGAAGCATATCTAAGTATAAATTAAGTGAGAGCTATAGTGTCTACAGGCCATTTTAGCATCTTCCTTAAATCTTGCTGCTGGGAATAAAGCAAGGTTCTCTCAAACTTTTGGGCAGAAATTTCAAAAACACAAGTCCAGTGCTGAGACAACCAAGGAATGCCAGGTAAAACATCTGTAATCTAAATGAAAATGTAGGCTGGCAGTTCAAGGGAAACAAGAATGTGTACTTATTCATAATTTATATCTCATGGTTTTCATAGGGAGATCTTAATAATCTAAATTCCAGCCATAAAGTAGAAAGTTATAGAACATACGATCAATGTTAAGAAGATGCCCAGTAAAGAGATAACCACTGGGTAGCTATACAATACTGCTCCACTGGACTGGATGAGTCGACAGCTGGACCTCCCCAATTTGTTGAACTTGGAAATGCTTGAAAATGTCTACCTTGAAATGCTCACTTTGTATTACTAAGTTTTGCAAGCTTCCCGAATGGGATCCCTGACCATCTCCCTTGATGGTTAACTTTTAGGTTTCCCAACACCCTCCTGGACAGTTTACCGAGCAAACTTGGCAACTTCCATTGGCAGCCTTCTGTTTGATTAGGCCTTTTTTTTTTTTAATTCAGCAAAACCTTTAATTCTCACACATTTTCTCCTAAGCCTTTAGCTTCTTGTGATAGTCAAAACAAAAAGAAATGCTGAGCATTTTAGACCTTATAGTTCAGTTCCTGTCACCTGTTTAATTCCAGGAAGGTTGAATATAAAACTTTTTTATAAATTAAATCATGTATCAAATGCACTTGGAGTAATTACTTATTTAAAGAATCCTTAGGAAGCTGTATTTGTAAAGGAAATAGCTTTTTGAGATAACAAAAAAGTTCCCAGTAAAATAATCATGCAAATTTAGATTTGTCTGCATAGAATTGCCTATTTTAATTCTTAACATCATAATTTTATGTAATAAGACACTTCCTGATGCATTATAATACTAATATTTTGCTCATATAGATAAAAAATTATGCCTGACCCTAAAATCCTTTATGGCAGATATTGTCACAAGTTCCTGTCAATTTATTTATTATTTTAGGCAATTGGGGTCAAGTGACTTGCCCAGGGTCACACAGCTAGGAAGTGTCATGTGTTTGGTACAAGGCTGGATTTGAACTCAGGTCCTCCTGACTTCAGGGCCGGTGCTCTATCCACTGCACCACCTACCTGCCCCAAGTTCCTGTCAATTTAGCAGTCAATCTAATTAAGAGGCATTGTTCTTTTTCAATATGGTATTTATGTAGGGAAAAAACAATTATCTAAATACTTACATAGGATAGAATAAAAAAAATAAGCATTTATATTAAAAAAAAAAAACAAAAAACAAACCAATATGCTCTAGGCACTGTACTAAGTGCTCTACAAGTATTACCTAATTAGATCCTTACAACAACCCTAGGAGGTAGGTTAAATGACTTGCAGATCCCCTAACGCCAGAGTTAATGCTCTTTCCATTGTACCTCACTGTAGCACCACAGTGTAGACAAGGCCCTTAGTTCTTGAAGGCTATTCCAACAAATGCAGTATTTGCATTGATTACAGACCCTCTCTGAGTTATTTTACTAGTGAAACAAAGACAGTCTTTGCCCTCAAGGAGCTTACATTTAAATGGAGAAAGACAATACATAAAAGGAAAGTGAAAGGGATGGGGTTAGGGGAGAGAGAAAGAAAGGCATGTATAAAGGGAGCATGATAGAGAAAGCCCTGGAGAAGAATGAGACATGATTGGCTTGGTCAGTCTCCTTATATGGAAGTTCTGGGAGGAGTCATCCATTCAGAGGGAGAGGTGACCAGGAAGGAAGGTACTTTCAATGTCTGAATTCTAGGACTGAAGTGTGCTTCAGGATGAAGAACTGTGGCATGGAAGAGGAAAATAAGGAATGCAACAGGGGGAGAGGAATGAGAGGATAAAATTTTACAAAATTATCAAACACAAATCTCATACATAAGATTGGTTTCAGTAATTTCAAATTAATTTTTAAAAACTGAGTCCCTCATCTCACGGATGTCTATGCTGTAGATTTATTCTGCTGGCATTTATATTGCTGTTAAAGGTTTGAAGAGGTTTTTATATTTGTTATCTTACTTAATCTTTACAACAATACTATGAGGTAGGTACCACACACAAAATATACATATATACATACATACATATATATGTATGTGTATATATATATATATATATGTATTATCACCTTTTTACAGATGAGGAAGCTAAATCTTAGGGAGATTAAGTGACTTTTAAATGGATAGGAAGTGTCAAAACTTGGATTAAAACCCAGAAGTCATCTGACTCCAGGCTTGGTGCTTTTACCCCTACAGCTAACTGTGGATTTAGATACCAGTGTGCACCACTACAAGTTTGCACACCAGAGCTATTACTATGCAAGTACACAGAATAAACACCATAAATCTTGAACATGAGAGGTGAAAGGAGGTAGGATGAAATGGGGCAGTGCTAAGGCTCTGTACTTTGTTGAAATAACTCCGGCAATGGCACATATGTATCAGAGTCTACTTATGTACTAGACCAGTGTCTTGCCTATCTCTCTGAAAAATGTTTTGCAAACTATCATGCAATTATGCAAACTGCATGACTGAGAACAAACTATTATTATAATCATCATCCCTCCCAAAGCTAGCACTATGCTTTACAACACTATTTTTACATTTTATAAATGCCAACACAACTCTATGAATACCCAAGTATAAAGTCAATCTCTAAGATGTACTTTTTAACTAAAATTTTCCATGTCATTTCACCTAATCACCAACCTTTTCAGAGAAGTGCTCACTTTTATTTTTGGCATAATCTCACTCCAAAAACCACATTGTGACATATGTACCATCTATGCTTTAAACTTTTGCTTTACTTTGTCCAGCATCATTTCACACTGTGGGCTGCTTTGAAATTTTCATAGTAAACCAAGTTTATTTGAGGAAAGGGGATGGAGATACAATGTGAGAACAGATTCATAATATGAACCTGATTATTGGCTCATCTGAAATATTATCATAAATTAAATATAATTTGCTAATTCTGGTGTATTGTCTATGGACCGCTATAAGCACATTGTGTTGTTTTGCATTTTCTATGGAGTAAAATAAAGGCTGTCCTATATTTATTACGTATTATTACCTTGAGTGCTTCCATGGGACCTAGTAATCCTTTAACTTGAATCAGTGAATACCTAGGCACTAGCTTTATTCTGAGTTTCAAAGAGGAAATTATTGGTGGGAACAAAATAAAATAAAGAGATAAAATTTAAGAGACCACTCTAAAAACTGAATCTAGGTTCTGTCAGTAAAGGAATTGGGGTGCTAGGCTATGGGTTACGTTTGTAGAGCGTTTGGGATCCCTATGTGCTATTGATTAATAGGGATTAGGTTCCTTGACACATTAGCAACCCCAAGTGCTTTTCCCCTTAGTGAAAAAGCTTACAATTTTTTTTTGGTTAATCATATTTTAGTTGTGGTTAGGTTAATTTTTTTATTTGCTTTTTTAGGTTTTATACAAGCCCTTGCAAGCACCAAAGCACCTAGAAGCCTACAGTGTAGAAGAAGTTTGTACAATTATGTTTTGGGGGTAAGTTTAAGCTTCAGTCTCAGCTAACAATGGGAGCTATGGACTCTCACAAAAGACTATTGAGTTTGGAGATACCTAAGAATTGTGCCTCATGAACACTGCTATGTAGTCTTTGGTGGATAAGGTTTGTGGCAAAGTAATGGGAAAGGCATTCTGGAAAGATGGCAAGTACTGCAATGAGGCAATTGTTGTCTAACAGTGTAGAAATTCAAAATTGGCCAGATAGCATCGGGGGTCTTTCTAAAGAACTCTCAAAATTGATTCCCAGTATAGTTTTCTTTTTAATGCTACTAACATGAGAAAATTAGGTCAGAGCAATGACTGTTTGGTCTTTGGAGGTATTTTTAAACCTCTTAATAAAAGGTTTGTAAATTAGCAAAAGGGTGAAAGATGATGTCAAGGCATAGGATACATGACAATTAACATTTAGATTGCATGTTAAGGCCTAGTAAGTATTCTTATACTACTTGGGGAGATCAGTAGTACAAAATATTGTTAGCCCTATTTCACTGATGAAGAAACAGGCTCAGGTTTTGACTTGCCTTTTTTCACATCTTATTAAATATAGTTTAGACTCACTTTCTACTCTATAGCTCTACTTCTCAGTATAGACTAGAGAGTACATGAGGAAATAAATACCCAAACAGTAGGTTGAAAAAAGAGAGAGAGAGAGGTTACTCTGAGTTCCTCATGGTCATATTTTTAAAAAGAGAAAGTGAGAGGGCCAAAGACAACCAAGATCAAATAGGTTTGTTTTCTAGAGAACAGAGCAGTGATAGCTCTGTTAGATAGCTCATATTAGAATCTATATCCAACAGTTTCTGAAAGTTCTCAGTTGAGAGGCTGAGGACAGAGGAGTCATGGGAGAAAGGATGAAAAAATTTGAAAAAAGAGTGATCAACACTATCAAAGGTGGCAGAGAGGTCAAGAAAGATGAGGTCTGAGAAAAGGTTAGTAGATTTGGCATATAAGAAATCACTGGTAAATTTGGAAAGAGCAATTTCTTTTGAATGATTAGATCCAAAGTCAGATAGCATAAAATTAATGGAATGAGAAGAAAGGAAAGGGAAGTATCAATTGTTGATAGCCTTCTCAGACAGTTTATCCAGAAAAAGGAAAAGTGTTGTAGGACAATAGCAAACAGAGTATGACTGTATCAAGTGAGGTTATTTTGAGGATGGGAAAAACATGGACATGTCTTTAGGTAGCAGGGAGGCAGCCAGTAGAAAAGAAGAGATTGGATTTAAGTGAAAGAGTGGGGGTGATAGAAGGGACTATCTGCTGGAGAAGACAAAATGGAATGGGATCACTTATGCTTAGAGAGAGTTTAGCCTTGGCCAGGAGAAGGGTCACTGCTTCGTATGAAACGAGAGAATGAAGAGAAAATGGTAGAAGGCATCTTAGTGATGTAAGGTGAATAGGAGGGAAGAAGAAGGAGCTCTCAGGAACAGTCTCAATTGTTTCAGTGAAACACAAGGAAGGTTCTCAGCTAAGAGGTTGAAGGCCAGAGGACTCATGGGAGGAGGGATCAAAAGATTTAGAATAACTTAAAGATCTGTTAGGCATTTCTGGTTAAATTATTTCTTTTATAAAAGCAGAATGGGACACCTCTTGCAAAATGATTAGAGGAGTGATATTCTCAGGGCTTATTTTGCAGAGATAATATTATTCTTGTCAGTTAGCAGAAAGGGGGACACTCTTCTAACCCCCAGGTCCTTGACAAATTTTGAGATGTTTCTTTTCTCTTCTATCATAGGCAAGTTATGCAGTACCAGTTTTCAGGGAAATTTTCTCTTGGGTCACAATCTAAGCTTCATAACTTAACTGTTTTGAGAAGCCTGAGAAAATAAATCCTATTCTATATATTATCTAAAAAAAAAAAAAACATGGAATATTATAATGTTTATAGGCTTAAAGGATTCAGAGTTGGAAGGCACTTTGGAGATCATCTAGTCCACCCCTGTTTTTCCTATTGCTTGAAGTGATTGTGAGGATCAAATGTAGCAATGTGTGGAAAGTAATTTGAAAATGTTAAATCACTATACAAAGTTATTATTATCACAAGTTTTATGGTTATCTTAGAGAAGAAGAAACTTAGAATCAAAGAAGTTAAGGGAAAGCTTAATATCATAAGGATAAGAGATGGCATTGTGGCTAGAGAATCATAATTCCAACTATATAGTAGGTCATCTAGCCCTTTCTGAGCCCTAAATATATTGTTTCATCAATATGAAGGAATGTAAATTTCTAAATACATAAACATGTACCTTCATACTTTCTGGTATTTCTTGTTCCTTTCTATTTATAAGCCAGATTCCTGAAGGCATAACATAGCTGTTAGATTGAAGAACATTTTAGTAAATTTTCCACTTCCTTTTTTCAGTTTTTAATGATTAAATCTACCAAAAGATAAATAATACATATTTTCAGTGGATTAAAAAAAGTACAATATGCTGATCTACCAGAAGAGGGAGCAATTTATCTACTCACATTTTTAACAGTTCAAACTTAAGTTCATGTATGATATATATTTATACAAAAAGAAAATATCCATTTTATATAAATTTAAAATATTTCCCACCATTTCTGTTTTGTTTTTATTTAAGTCACTGTGGGGGAAAACAAAATAGATGAAAAGTATCTATTTATGTTAAGCAACTGTAAAACATTAGGGGAATTTTATTATTATTATTATTATTATTATTTTTTACCTAGCAATGCTTGATAAAGACAGTAAAGGATGTTTGATGTATTTAAGAGGTAGTAATGATGGAAAACAAGAGGTTAATTAAGATGCAGTCTATTGTCATAGAATTATTGCTCAAAATGTCCTTTTTTGATAGCAAAGTTAACCATTAAAAGTGTATATTTCATCTTCAACTTCTCTCAGAAATGTTAATTTCCTTTCAGGTGAGACTTGAACACAGTTGCCACCAAGTATAAGAAGTCTGTACTGATCTCCCTAATTTAAAGTACTATCTCCAGTCTCAAAATGTATTTATTTTCCTGCATTTCCTTTGTAATACCCCACCTTGGTTTTATAATCACATCATACAGGGCAATATTATCAAAGACAACAAAGTTGAAAAAAAGTGCCATAGAAAAGAATAAGGCCAAGTTACATTTTTAGCACATAATCTGGGATAACCATCCTAATTACTGCTGTAATTGATGAATCTTGTCCACAAAGTATGGCTACTTCTCTTCTCCATTCTGGATTTTATGGTAAGCCTAAATGGGTCAGATTTCTAATGTTATATCTTAATAGCCTTCACTGATATGTTTCTCATCATCATTATCAGTTGATACAAATTAGTCTACAAGACAATTCAATTTTAGAAAGGAATATTTACTGAAGTGGTGTAGTAAAAACAGTAGGTAGAAAACATTCCTCTCTCCCTGGAAAAGACTGGGACACACTCTCCAATAAGTACATATAGAGTTTAGGGTAAAGTGGGGTCAGTTTAAAGCAGGTGTGGCAAAGAGTTGTCTCATAGCTCCTTTTTGGGGTCTAAGTGGAATGCCCTCCTTCCCTTTGCTTCAATCTCTCTTTTTAACAAGTTCAAAGGATTCATTGAAACCCCAGAACATGTGACCAAGTTTCTCCAAACAATCCAAATAAACTTTATGTTGTGCCTGGACAAGTGTTCAGACAAGTGTTCAGAACTTGTTCAAGTGCAGTGAATAATCAAGATGTGTTTTCACCTGATAAAAGAATCAGGTAGGTAGAGAGATTTTGACTCACTCTTTTACTCTTCTAAAAGGGAAAACTCTTCTTTCAGATTAGTGAATTGTATCCTGATAAGGTTATCTTTTGTACTGAATAATTGAATGAATGAAAACACAATCATACAGTGCTCATATGGGCCAAGAACTTTGATAAGCACTAGCAATACAAATGGAAAAAGCCATAAAGTCTTTCCTCTCCAAGATCCCACAGTTTTATCAAGAAAGACAATAAATGAAAAAAAAGATAGAAAATCCCAGAAGTTCTCAGATTCAGCAGTGGGACAGATGTCAAGACCCAGAGGGACTCAAATTATATAAATATTTGAGATGATGACATGGGGTTGTACAGCATAGAGTCAAGGCAGATGGTAGGGCCTAGAGGATCTTAGGGTAAATGACTGTTGATCCACTATTTCATTAGAAGGAATTGAGTCTTTGACTGTCATCTCATCTAAATCCTGTAAAGAGAAAAGCAACTTAGGGAAAGGGGAAAGACAAGAGGTGGGGGTGTGGGGAAGGGAGAGTAGGGATTCCCTGGTAGCAGTGGTTCTTCTCGCAGCCAATCCTGAATGTGTTTTGGAATGATCCAGGGCTATTCATAAAACATTATGTAACTTTTAAAATATCCAAAACAGATATATCATTATAATGGGGGGAAGTAATCAGAGTAGTGTAAGTTGAAGATCATTTTCTCTATACTTTCATAAAACATTACATAATTTTTTAAAATCCAAAAAATACATATCATTAACAGGTGTGTGTGTGTGTGTGTGTGTGTGTGTGTATGTTGGTGGGGTGTTTTTTGGGAGAGGAGGGGAGGTTTGCTTATTAGGAAGATTTATCATGAAACTTCTTTACTAGCAAATTATCTGAGTGCATGTAAAATATAATTTCATGGTGTTTTAAATATCAAATTTTCAGGAATACGCCTCAAGTAATAAAGGTTTTATAAAAGGAAAAAAAAGATATATGTTTTATAAACCAATTATCCGGTGGATAAATTTTGTTATTCTCAGATTTGCATCTTTAGTGATGTTTGAAAACCTTAGGATGTTTGAATGTTTTTTCTCAGGACAACCTGAGGCCTTTTGATCCAAAAAAGATAGTCTATTCTTTCTAGAGGCACACCGGGTTAGTTGATCCACAGCAATCCACAGCTATGCCATATTATTGAAGGCTATGCTTCTGTGTCCCTTTACAAAAAAAAGAGCTCCTTGGCTCAGGAAGTTTTGGAAGAGAGCTGTTGGGAAGGATGGATGCAGTCCAAGGGTGTTACTGGAATTAGGATTCTACAGGGCCAGGTTAGTGTGTAGATGGTTGTGGTTTGGCTTTTTTTTTTTCCAGTTGCCTTTTTTCAAGTGTAACTGTCCCTACTTGAACCCCTAGCTCTCTGTTCTCTCTGTCAGGTAGCCTCTTGGCAAAATGGCAAAAGTGAAATGAGTTTCATATTGAGGCTAGTTTTTTCCAGTGCCCAAGTTACTCTCAGATAGCAGTTTCTCACTCTTCCAAGTTATTCTGCATTGGCCCTACAGTTCTAGCACAGTGAAAAGAGTACTCATCCTGGGGCCAGAGGAAATATAGTTTGATCCTGATTCTGTAATTTACTACCTAAGTCCCCTAACATCACTGGGCCTCAGTTTTCTTATATGTAAAATGAGAGAATTGGACTAAATTATCTATGATCATAGATTTGGAGCTGGAAGGGACCTTAGATGTTATCTAATTTAACTGCCTCATTTTTTAGATTAGGAAACTGAGGACCATGGACACTAAGTCACTTACCCAAGAGAGCATAGGTAGATAGTACAGAGAATGAGCTACATATTTGGAACCTTATCTTCCCCTAGAAATTTATAGAAGCATTCCAAATTGTGGGGAAGCCATGAGAGAAAGAAATGAGAAGTGGACACACAGTGAAGCCTCAGCTGTTTTGATGCCAACCCATAATGAATTTTAATTTAATTTAATTTAATCTGACAGGAATTTTTAAGTGCCTATCATATACTGTACAGGTACTGGGAATAAAGAGACAAAAAACAAATAGTTTCTGCCCTCGAATAGTTTACATTCTGCTGAGAGAGAAAGAATATGGTCAGCAATAAGCCAATACAAACTATATACAGGTGTCCCAAAAGTCTTACCACAGTTTTAAGCTTTAAAGATGGGATCTAAACCTAGATCTTCTTAATTCTAAGTGCAATCCATTACTCTATGGTTCTTTCTTTGAAGCTTTTGTAGCTTTAAACTGAACTGAGACTTTTGGTTTACCCTGTACAAAGTAATTTCAGGGTGGTAGGAATATAAATACCCACAACAGGGTAACCAGGAATTACCTTACATTGGAGAATGGCACTTGAGGTTAACCTTCAATGGAGCTAGGGATTCCAAGAGGTGGAGCTGAGAAGAAAAACAATTCCAGGAGATGGCATGGCATGTAAAAGCAACAATATAGTGTGTGTGTGTGTGTGTGTGTGTGTGTGTGTGTGTGTGTGTGTGTG
>NW_020954590.1:21646480-21682016 GCF_900497805.2 Vombatus ursinus
TGTGTGTGTGTGTGTGTGTGTGTGTGTGTGTGTGTGTGTGTGTGTGTTTAGGGAAGTAACGCAAAATAAGTTTGGAAAGATAGGTTGGAATGAGAGTATGAAGGACTTTCAAGTGCTGAATAAAGGACTTTGGATTTGATCCTACAGATAATATGGAACTACTGAAACTTTTTGAGCAGGGAAACAGTAAGATTATACAAGTATTTTATGAAGAATATCAATTGTGTGAAGGACCAATTAGACAGAAAAAGACTGGAATCAGATTAATCAGGGGGCAGGGAAGAGGTGATGAGGACCTGAAAGGAAATGACTGTGAGAGTAGAGAGAAGAGGACATATGTAAGGGATGTTGTGAAGGTAGAATTGACCAGACCTGGTAATTCACTAGATATATAAAAAGATAAGAAAAATTAAAGGATGATTCAGAACAAGAGATAATAAGGAGTTCACCATTTCAAACCCTCATTTCAAAGCCAAGGATATCAATAGCATATTGTGGAGCTTCTTTCATGTTCTTTAATGGAATACAATTCATCAAGTCAGTATATAAGACTAAATCTCCATCAGACTAGTCTCTTATGAGTCTATCAACAACCTCAGTGGGTATATAACACCCAACCTTCTGAAAAATGTGCTTCCAAGCTGAGTAGTCATAGTCCTCACAAACTTTTTTCCTTCTTTTCTTGAAGGTGTGATTCTGTAACAAAAGATCATCACATCATATGAGTCATTCCTTCAACTAACCTACTGTCTTCTAGACACTGTGCTAGGCACTGAAGATTATTACAAAGACAAAAATGAAACAGTCCCCACTCTCTAGGAGCCTACATGCTGTTAGAAGAAAACAGGAATCAGAAAAATCTCTTAGATGGGTCATCCATGACGATTTATTCCATCAATCTGTACTGACCATAGGCACTTCACTGTTAAACTAGAATGTACATCTAGAATGCTTCAAGACTTTCAAGAGATCTTGACCCTTGGATGTACATACTGAATAATTCTATCCTTTAAGGGCTCTTGGCATTGTTGCAGGAAAAATCCACATTAGGTTGATTCTAGACACTTTTAGGAAGTTGGTCATCAAGTTGGACCATCCAAGAGTTAACTTTCTATTTAAATGAATTATTGTAAAAGAGGAATGCACATTCTCTTCCATTGATTTCGGAAACATTCTAGTTTGGAGACTGTGTTGCTCTTTGTGAGCGTCCATCACTAAAGGTAACTATAAACAAGCATAAAAATCACTATTGTGATTCATCTTAGTAGCGCAGTCACAGAATCTCATAAGCAGAAATTAAGAGGTAGAAAACTCATAAAACCCTTAGCCACAATTTCTGAAGACCTACCATTTACATATTTTGCATATTACTTCTAAGATTATTAGGTTCTCTTTCATGATTCTGCTTTGCACACAGTGTCTATAGATGCCTATGTAAGAGAGTGATTGACTGGATGGGATGAGCTTTTTGTAATCCTTAGGATCTTTCAAAGGTTCCTAACTAAAGGGAAAACAGCCTTTTTCTTATAGCTCCATTTTGATATAGATAGGAATATTATCCCACTGACTAGAGAATTGCTTATTAATTAATGGAATTATTCATTGTGCCTAAGGGAATGGAATTACAAGGGAGTTCTGGGTTAAGTAGCGGACAGGCATGCTTAGTTCTTTGGATATTTGTGGGGAAAGACCATAATGGCAGCAACTGAGGAGTAATGCTTCAATCACATCTTAATAAGTCACAAAGAATACAAAGGTAAATGGTATTGGGGTACAAAGACAGTGGGGACAGGATTGGGGTGGTGAAGAGATGCAGGTAGTGTGGGGAAGAAAATAGTAAAGGGAGAGGCACAGTGAGTCTTTTCATAACCATAGATTGGAGTTGGGAGCACTGGGACATCATGGACTCATAGCAGATGGAGGAGTGCTGGGGGTGGGTGAGGGTTTGGGGTCACATTTTTATAGAGTTTTGATGGGGGACAGACTAACATATCTGGGCCACGCCTAGTGTTAATTCATTAACATATTACATAATCTCAAAGTTCTCTGCAACACTTTAGGGTTAATTCATTACCATAACATTTGCTGGTATGCTTCTGGTCTTACTGTAGATACCTGGAGCTTATCTGAGGCTTACAGGCTGGGTAGTTAGCAGGGCTGAGGGGCCCTTACAGTAAGCCTAGCTGGCTTCCTTTGATTTAGCACATAGTCTCAGGATATGGTGTTAATTAATTTATGAGACAGTTTCCAATGGCTCCTATGCTCCCCTAATTTATGACACAGTTTGCAAGTAACCATTATGCTTCCTTAAATTATGGGAGAGTCTGTAAATGACTTCCAGGTTTCCCTTTGCAACCTTACTTCCTACTATCATTACTTTATATTAGCTATTTATAAACTTACTATCCTAACTAAAAGGGAAGGGGTTGAAAAGAGAACCAGAGCAAGATACAATTTAACACAACTAGATATAGCAATCCAAAACCCAAGAATGTGAAAGCTAACATCCTACATTCACATATTTGGAGCAAGGGAACTCCTGAGCAGGGAGCAATAGTGTTACTGTTCTTGCTCTAAAGCCATTTGAGAAAAAAAAAAATTACCCATCCAGATAAAAAAGCCTTGGAGATCTTGGAATCATAAAATTAGAGCTGAAAGGTATCTACAAAATTATCAGTTCCAATATCCTCTGTTTACAAATGAGGAAACTAAGGCTCAGAAAGATGAAATAAATTGGTTAGCAAGTTGCTGCACTGGAATATGAATCTAGGTCTTCTTGACTCCAAATGCAGTCTAGTACTCTGTGGTCCCTTCTTTTGCCCAATTACTAAAATCTTCTTGATAATAAACTTATCCATTTGGACCAAGCCCATACTTAGCTAATATTCATTTAAAACACACTCTAAATCAGATGTTACCCATCATTTGAGTGTTAGGGGGTACTATAGTAGGACATAAAATGCTATAGACTCTGCTATTTTTTTTTTTAGCATATACAATTCATTTATCCTTTCTGGGCCTCAGTTTCCTCATCTATAAAATAGATATTAATAGTACTTACCATAATTCATGGGATTATTATGAAGATCAAATGAGATTATTATAAGTATGTATTACATTATATATATCAAGTGAGATTATTATAATTGTATATTACATATAATATGCATATATAATATGTAATATCTCATACATAAATATTAGGTAACATAAGTTTAAAAAGTTGAAAATTCCATGGAACAATACAAATACAAGTTGTTATTTTAGAGTGGGTTCCACTTAATCTCACAATTTTTGGAGGTGCTAAGCAGATTTTGCCTATCCCAGCAAAATCTCCTTTCTTCCATTAATGAACTTTAATGACTTTGTTTTAAGAGCACTTGATGTGGAGTCAAATGACATGTTTATTCCAGCTCTGTTATTTACTACCTATATGACACTGAGGAAGTAGCAACCCTCTGAAAGTCACATCAACTTCATTAGTAATATGAGTGGGTTAGGCTAGAAGATTGCTAAGGTTCCTTACAGTTCTCAGTCCTACAGGAATCCTATTCCTTCCAGCAATGAGTAAATGTAGCCAGCAAGGTCCTGGACTTGTCTTCTCTGTAGGGGTTACCTTACTTCTCTCAGGGGTTAAATGTTCCTTATATTAACTCTCAGAAACAAAATAATATTCTCAGGATCAAAACCTTGTTTTTGCCCAAGTTAGTATCAGAATAAATCAGAGATTTAATTTGTATGGTGAGTTGCTTAGTGAGAAAACATCTACCAATTCAGACTGACAAGAAGTCTTCAGATTAGTTTTAGAGAGTTAACTCTTGGGCACTGAGAAGTAAAAGGATGTGGCCAAAGTCACAAATTCATGATGTATCAGACACAGGTCTTGAACCTAGGTTATCTTGACTCTATCTTTTCTCTATCCACTATAGCGCACTTCCTAATGGTCATCATAGGCAATATTAATCCCGATATTCTCCTTCCCCTCTTTCATAAGCCCCCTATGTTGCTGTATTCCATGGATATACTCAGTTAGCTATGATATTGATTCATTCAGGGCACTCTGAATGGGGCTTAGAATTTTTGTACTCAATGTCTGGAGTTAGGTAGTATAGCATTGATGGTACTTTTTATTAATTTGGCTTTGAAATTCAAATAGAGAATAGTTTGAATTATAAAGAGTAAGAAAAGATAAAGAAAGGATCTATGTTCAGAGTTTTACTAGCTCACTAATGATTCTATCAGATTTCAAAAGAAAAACAAGATCCAAGACTGCTATTGGGCATCTCCTTGTAATAGTTACAAGCTTAAAAGGAAATAGTGTTAGTGGATTGGCACAGTGGATGGAAATCATAACTCACAGTACAGAACCAATGTCCTAAGTTGTCCTTAAGAGGCATTGTGGTATTTGAGGTGCCATATTTAACTGAAAACATAATAATGACATAGATAGCCTAACAACTAGCTGTCCCTCAAAACTTCTACCATCTATTGTTAGATCTCAACACCACATTGATCTTTGGCATAATACAAATTCCCATAATCATGAAAAGCATGTTTCTTAAACTTGAGAACAAACCAAGGCAAGCTAAATTATAACATGTCCTTGGCAAAAAGTTTTAAAGTTAGTAATGTTTTAATTAAAAAATTAAATGGACTTGCAGTGGTGTTATTGTTATTATTGACACTATTGCCAACAATTTAGCTTGGTAAGTCCATTGGCCACAAAAACCAACAGTAAAAAGTTATTTTCTGTTAACTGACCCTACTCCTCAGCAAATTTGAACTAATGCAGAAAGTGTCTTTTTAATATGTATTTTCATGTGCCATAAAGTCAACAAAAATGTGAAGTTGTTCATTTCTATATACAATGAAAGGTGTATTCAGTCTGTTATTATAGAACAGATGAGTAAGTGAAAATGACGTAAATGGATAAAGTACATTTCCCGAGGTCTGTTGAGATTCACTGTAGGGATTTTCATGGTGCTGATTACCAATGGAAAGTAACCAAAGTCATGTAGACTTAGGAATCAGTAAGTCATAATTACTCAGTATTCATGAAAGGACAGAGCCACTTCTGTGTAAGGGTTCTATATTCCCTGTTAGAGAGTTAAGTAGTACACAGATGACATGATTATGCCACAGACCAAAGATCAATTGCAAGATATGTTTTGTCAACCTAGAAAGCAACAAAACATAGCTTCAATAAATTCACAGACTGATTCATAACTAAATATACATTTTAGATATTATATAAATGTTTACATTAAGATGACAGAATTGAACTCTGAGAATTACTTATGACTAGATAAGAAAGTTGATTTCATCTGGACTTTTTGAAAGATAAGTTTTCATTTGTATTTGAAAACCACTGCAGATTACTATGAAGAAACACTCCAGAATACTAACAGAGTACACTGTATTACTTAAATTATTTTTTAATGCTTGAATTCCTTTAACTTTATTCTTGCCCACTTGATTTAACAAAGAGAGCCAAGGGCAAGCTTCAGACAAGTTGTAGTAAGCCAAAAGTGGATCGGGTAACTTGGTTTGATAGAGTAAAGGCAATTTGTTCAACACATGGGAGCAGTGCTTCATCATGTTAATAGATGCTCTGTAAGCTGAATTGTTACTAACAGATAAGCTATTAATTTAAAAAAGAAATTGAATCTATCTCATGGGATTTGCAGAAGGAATAGGTTCTCTTACATATTCTCTTTCGTATGCTCTTTTTAGCCAGAGGCAGAGTCTTAATTTTCAAATATTCCAAATGTATAATTAAAGTTACAGTTTCACCTTGAATTTAAAATATTAAATCTTGAACAGACCTGGGCAGGCTGCTGCTTTGGCAAAAAGAGAAATGTGTATTGAATTCCTGTGATTTTTCATTCAGCTGTTATGTCTGCCATCTGGAGGGCTACACACTTCCTTCTCCAAATCCAGTACACCTACTTCTTCCTTCCTGGCATCAGCATGGCCCTACTGTTCAGATCCCAACTTCCTTCACACAGTATTGTTGAGGCCAGCAACTTGTAGGTGATTTTCCTTTTTTCCAGTGTCAAGAACTTTATTTTACCCTGGATTTGGTACTACATACTTCCTGTTGTTCATTTTTGTGACTGAAATACTTCTTCCTATTGCATGAAGTCCTTTTAGAATAAAATGTTGACACATTTACTCTAGTCTGTCTCTTTATATTCATGCCCCATTTACTGAAATATAGCACATTTTAAAATACATGAAGTTAGTGATTTTTTTTTTTTTCAGTTTGAGAACCTCCTCCAAGGTAACAACTACTTAGTGGCTAAGACTTAGGGAGTTGCCTGAGATTCAGTTAAGTGATAAGTGATTTGTTCATGAACACACAGAGTGTTAAGAGGCAGAATTTGTATTCAAATCTTCCTGGCTCTAAGTCTCTATCCATCAGGTCATGCTACCTCATTTAATAGAACAGAATTTAGATATTAAGGGATTTATGAATTGGTGTAGGTTCACTTTAAGAAATAGCACCTTTAATGCTTAGATAATTTGGGGATCTCATGCTTCCACTTTTCTTTCACTTTCTTCTCCATTGCTGCTATCAACTTAACTGTCCACTTTCTATTGCTTATTCTACCAGAATGTAAGTTCCTTGAGGGCAGGAATGGCATCTTGTCTCAGTCTTATTTTCACTCACAAAAATGACTATCTCCTCCAGAACTTAGCACACAGTACGTGCTTAGTAACATTTGACATTTTTGTCTATTGTAGCTTGGGGAATTGTGAAATTAGCTATGGTTTTAAAGAAAATATCAATTTATCCCACTCAAGAAAGTTTTTTATATGTCAGCAGCCACTAATTAGGATATTATCTATCAATTGAATAAACGAACCATTAAGATAGGAACAAAATAGTTCACTTAGACACAATCTATTAATTTGCTGTTTCTCATCAGATCTTATTTCATTGTGAAAGTTACATTAGTCTCTGGTATATATTTTTTGTTGTTGTTGTTGAGTCAAGTCTGAATCTTCATGACCCTGTGGACCATAGCATAGCAGGCCCTTCTATCCTCCACTTTCTCCCAAAGTCTGTCCAAGCTCACATTTGTTTCTTCTATGACACTATCTGTCTCAAAAGCTGTCCCTTTTTTCTTTTACCTTCAATCTTTCCCAACATCAGGGTCTTTTCCAATGAATCCTGGCTATTATGTAGCCAATGTGTTTAAGCTTCAGCTTCAGTATTTGACCTTCCAGTGAATAGCCTGAATTAAGTTCTTTAAGTATTAACTAATTTGACCTCCTTGCTATCCAAGAGACTCTCCAAAGTCTTCTCCACCACCACAATTTGAAGGTGTCAATTCTGCAGCACTTGGCTTTCCTTATAGTCCAACTCACAGCCATCCATTGCTACTGGAAAAATCATAGCTTTAACTATATGTACCTTTGTCAGCATGGTGATGTCTCTGCTTTTAAGTATACTCTCCAAATTAATCATAGCCTTTCTTTCAAGAAGAAAGTATATTTTAATTTCTTTTTTTCTACTCATTTTAAAAAATTTAGTATTTTATTTCCTCCAATTGCATGTAAAAGTAATTTTAACACTCTTTTTTTTAAATTATGAGTTCCAGATTCTCTCCCTCTTCTGCCCCCTCAAGAGGGCAAACAATTTGATATAGGTTATACATGTGTAGCCATGCAAAACGTATGTCCATATTAGTAATGGTGTGAAAGAAAACACAGACCAAACAAACAAGAGTAATAAAGAAAGCAAAAAAGAAAAAAAAGTTCAATTTGCATTTAAACTCCATTAGTACTTTCTCTGGAGATAGCATTTATTATCAGAAGCCTTCAGAAGCGTCTTGGATCAGCGTATTGCTGAGAATAGTTAAGTCATTCACAGTTGATCATCATACAATATTCCTGTTACTATGTGCAATGTTCTCCTGGTTCTGCTCATCTCACTTTGCATCAGTTCATGTAAGTCTTTCCAGGTTTTTCTGAGACCATCCTGTTCATCATTTCTTAGAGAACAATGGTATTCCATCACAATCATATTCCATGACTTGTTCAGCCATATCCCAGTTGATGGGCATCCCCTCAATTTCCAATTCTTTGCCACTACAAAAATAGCTACTTTAAATATTTTTGTACATGTGGGTCCTTTTCCCTTTTACTTTGTATCTCTTTGGGATAGAGACCTAGTAGTGGCATTGCTGGGTCAAAGTGTATGAATGGTTTTATAGCATTTTGGACATAGTTCAAAATTGCTCTACAGAATGGTTGAAACAGTTCACAACTCCACCAACAGTGCATTAGTGTCTTAATTTTTCCCACATCTGCATCATTTGTCATTTTTCTTTTCTGTAATATTAGCCAATCTGATATGTGTGGAGTGGTACCTCAGAGTTGTTTTAATTTGCATTTCTCTAGTCAATTGTGATTTAGAGCATTTTTTCATATGACTATAGATAGCATTGATTTCTTCATCTGAAAACTGCCTGTTCATATCCTACCATTTATCAATTGGAGAATGACTTGTATTCTTATAAATTTGACTCAGTTCTCTATATATTTGAGAAATGAGGCCTTTATCAGAGAAATTTGATGTAAATTTTTCAGTTATGATTACTATCTTTCCCCAAAATGTGGAACATTTCACAAATTTTCATGTCATACTTGCACATGGGCCAAGCTAATCTCTGCATCATTCCAATTTTAATGTATGTGCTGCTGAAGCAAGCACAGTGTCTTTTGATTTCATGGCTGAAGTTGCCATCTACATTGATCTTCGAGCCCAAGAATATGAAATCTGACACTGGTTCCATTTCTTTTCCTTCTATTATCAGGAAATGATAGGAATAGTTGCCAAGATTTTAGTGTATGTGTGTGTGTGTGTGTGTGTGTGTGTGTGTGTTAAGCTTCAAGTCAGCTTTTATACTTTCCTCTTTTACCCTCATCAATAGGCTTCTTAATTCTTCTCTCTGCCATCAGAGCGGTATCATCTGCCTATCTGAGATTATTAAACATTTTTTCCCAGCAGCCTTAAGTCTAGCTTTTGATTTACCCAGCCTGGTATTTAGCATCATAGACTCTCCATATAAGTTAAATAAATAAGGTAACAATGTACAGCCTTGTTATACCCCTTTTCCAATCTTAAAACAATCAGTTGTTTCATGTTTGGTTCTCACTGTTGTTTCTTAAACTGCAAACAGGTCCCTCGAGAGACAAATCAGATGATCTGGCACTCCCATCTCTTTGAAAGACTTGTCACATTTGTTGCGATCCAAACACTCAAAGGCTTTAGTGTTGTCAATGAAGCAGATTTTTTTTTTCTGGAACTCTCTCACTTTCTCTATAATCCAGAGAATATTGGCAATTTGGTCTCTAGTTCCTCTACCTCTTTGAAAGCCAGACTGCTCTTCTGGTAATCTCATTTTACATATTGCTAAAACCTAGCTTGCAGCATCTTAAGCTGTAAAATTAGTGCAATTGTTCATAATTTGAACACTCTCTAACTTTGCCTTTCTTTAGGATTGGGTCATAAAATGATCTTTTCTATTCCATCGTAAGCCCTTCAGAATTGTCTTGGATCAGTGTATTGCTGTTTTCCAAATGAGTGAGTATTTTACAATTTTACAAGCATATTGAATGCTGAACTTTAACAGCATCATCTTTGAGGATTTTAAATAGCTTAGCTGGAATTCTGTTATCTCCACTAACAATTCTAATGTGAAAGCTCAAATTCATTGGCTCAATTTGAACTATGCACTGGCATATAAACCAAGTTAAAATGCCCCAGCTGCAATTGTCTCATTCCTAAAAGTTGTGTCCAACTTTTAACAACAATTTAGACAAATGTTTTTTCTCATATTTTCCCTCTAACTGACCCATATTGGTGTTCCAAATGTCAGGTCCATTTACAAATATGACAAATAATGATAGCATTATGTGTTATAAAAACCACTGGTTTGGGAGTCAAAACATCTGTTCTGGCTCTGACATATATTAGCTTTATAACTTATGTACTTAACATCTTTGAGCCTCAGTTTCCTCATCTGTAAGATGGAAATAATAATTTTAGTACCTACCCAACAAGGATGATATAAAGAAATCATTTAAGAAATTAAAAGATTATGGAAATGTGAGCTATTGGTTTATTCAAATTAAGGTACAGAGGTCATAACCTCTGTATCACATTCATGATCTCCATACTAGATGCAGTCTCTTGTACTCAGGTAGCAAATTTATGATATAAATTGATTATGTAAAAGATCTCCTATGTCCCTGTACAAAACTCAATCCATTACCTTACTTCTTAATTTCTGTTCATGTATTTATCATCTTTCCCAGCCATAAAGCCTCATAACCTAGGAGTCTCCCTTTTCCCTCCCTCTTCATATCCAGTTGGTCCCTATGTTCATCTGATACTAATTCTGAAAAGTTGTTCACTTCTTTATTCTTTTCCATTCACACTGATAATACATTCTGTCAGAACCTTATTACCTCTCATTAGGCTGTTGTTGTTCAGTTGTTTCATTTGTTTCCAACTCTTTGTGACTCGCATTTGATATTTTCTTGACAAAGATAATAGAATGGTTTGCCATTTCCTTCTCTAGCTCACTTTATAGATGAGGAAACTGAAGTAAACAGGATGAAGTGACTTGCCCAGAGTCACATGGCTAGTAAGTGTCTGAGGCCAGATTTGATGAATCTTCCTGACTCCAGGCTTTGGGCTCTAACCACTGTACCACCTGGCTGCCCTTTAGGCTGTTATACTAAGGCTTTATCTGGCCTCCCTGATTCTAGTCTCTTCTTCCACACCATTCCAGGTTACACTTTGCTTTTGGAAGAAACCTTCTTAAAGCAAACCTTTGAATATATATGATATACTATGCAGTATGCCAAAATTTAATTACAAAATACTTAAACTGACATATATTCAATTTGCATCTTCTATACTGTAACTTCAACCTATATTTTGGTCATCTGTAATGACTTTCTTTCATGCATCCTTTAATTTTGTTATTGTTTTTGTTTGTAATATTCTGGCTTCTCTCCCTTCTACTCATCCTTCAATCTTTACTCAAACACTCTCTTCTCTCTGCATCTTTTCCTGATTTCTTCAAGAAGTAATCTCATTCTCCTCTGTACTCCCACAGTAGTTTGTACATGTCTTGTTTCACTTGTTACATTATACATTATAATACAATTACTTGAATAAATGCCATTGTCCTAGTGAATTGATGCTCCTTAACAGTAGCAGTGAGTACATATCACTGAATCATGTTTGTTTCTCACTGTTGCTTCTTAACCTGCATATGAGTCCCTCAAGAGACAAATCAGATGATCTGGTACTCCCATCTCTTTGAAAGACTTGTCACATTGTGATCCAAAACTCAAAGGCTTTAGTGTTGTCAATGAAGTAGGGTTTTTTTTTTTTCTGGTTGGTTGAGTCACCTCTTTAATTGAGAATACTGGTAAAGATCCATAGACATTTCAGGGTCCACTTTATCTGAACCCTGGGAGAATGGCAGCCAGTTAAATGGCTTTGCAGTACAGTTTGAATGCTTGCAAGTTCTAGGATCTGATCCCTCGAAAACTGCTGGCACGGTGAGGTCCTTTGGTAAGGATAAAATTAACTATTTAAAGCTGTCCCTCAATAACCAGGGCCTAAAATCAGACACCCTGAATGGGACTCCTTTAATCAATGGCTGTTAGAAGCCATTAAGAGGGAAACAGAATCTAGGCTTTCATTGTTCCAAGGAAACATTATTTTAAAAAATCCTCAAAATTGAAAAGAAGGCAGCTGAATCTAAAATATTTATCCTCCAGGAATGATTAGGCCAATTGGAATCTCATAAGAAAGAAAATGAAACTAAAATAGAGTCTCTCAGAGATATGAAAGATCTGAGGAGCTCAAGAATTTCTATATTAGCAACGCAAAGACAGACACAGACACAGACACAGACATACATACACACACGCGCGCGCGCACACACACACACACACACACACACAGGTCCCAGAATTTTATCTAAAAAAAGACTTTCTTGTGTACATACTAAATTATTTTTAAGGACACTGCAGTCCTTTGTCTAACTTTGTAGAGTGTTAACTGTTTGTATTTGGTGTGTGTGTGTGTGTGTGTGACTGGATAGAACTAGCAACACAAAGTGAGAGTATAATCCTGTCTATTATCAGCCCTATATTTATTGTTATGTGTTTCTATGTGCTTTTCAAATACCTGCTTCAGCAAAAAGCCTAGCAGGATTGAGTTTTAAACCCACCTGTCTTGTTAGCAGAGGCTTAAACCTCTAGGGAAGGAAAAGGAAGAAGACTGCCAGTAAGAACCTCTGTGTCCTTTTTATCCTATTGTTTAATTCAAACAAGCCTTTTCCCACAGCCACTACCACACACTTTTGAGTGTTTTCTGTTTGTTCATTTGCTGTCTCACAGCTGTCAGTGTGTTTGTGTATTTTTCTCCCCCTGTGTTTGTTGGTTCTCAGAGCCTGTGTCAGTGTAATTGTGCACAAGGCTTAGAAGGAAAACTTTACCTGCAAATCTGTGTCTTGCTAACCACTTTGGAAAGCTTTAAATTTTCCAAAAAGATCCTCCTTTTCCCTTTACTTTTCTGAACTGTGGCCAGGTTAGTAATGTAAGGATTGGATTAACATTCTTTAGAGTTGTTTTAAGGGAGATAAGAGCACCCCCTCCCAGAATAACTGGTTTATGGTTTTACAGCTAGAAGAGAAATGTAATTTTGCTGATAAGAGAAAAGTAAGCTTATCTAATTGTATACTAGAGATTTTTACAAATGAAAGTGAAGTAGGAATCAATTTAGGAATAACTTTTTGTTGTGTGTTTTGAACTTAGAAATTTTGCTGTAAATTATATGAGACTCCTACTCATTTTTATAATAGGTTCAGATATATTATTATTACAGCCAAGGAGGAAGGAGATATGGTCTCCAGCCCCCCATTAGCTTATGAAGTAGGGAAATTTATTATGTGTCCTGTACCTTTAATTCTTAAAGGGCAGACCACCCACATCTCAATTGAAATTGAGGTTAATTGATAGCCTCCCATCCACACTAAAGAGGGATTTTTGGCCACTCAAGAAACCAAATTAGAAATTAAACTCTAAGATTGAAGTCTAGGTCAGCTTCAGAATTCTTACATATAATAGAAACTAAGAATAGCAAAAATAGCATAGCCAAAGGGATTCCTTTAAATGATCCAGAGAAAATAGAAAATGGAAAGGTAACTAGGTTATCTAAAAACTTCTTCCCTTTGCTTAATCAGGACGTGCTATTTATCAGATGATACAAACATTTCTCTCCCTCTTATCTCTCCACCTAGAGAAGTCAAGGAGAGGGTGAGAATGCTACATACGTATATAAAAGTTCTAAACTATATTCAAGGCTAGACCCCTTTAGTTCACAAGATGCTCATATTTTTGGGGTCTGAGAGGTTCAGAGACCACTCAAAGTCCAGAGTACAGGACATGGTCATCTGGAATGAATTCACAGACTCAAGCATTCTTTAAGTCAAGGTGGCAAGGATTTATTGTTATGCTATACAGTGGGAAAGGATTCTCAAGGAATCTGCTATGGTGGGCAGAGCTCCTTAAGGAACTTGCAACCTAACAGGAATGATTCTAATCTTATATAGGAAAAGCAGTGGATTATGCGCCAAGTATGCTAATTAGGTGATAATATAACAACCTTGGTCACAGGCATCACGCACTACTGAAACGTTGGTGGAGTGGGGGAGGGGGCAGTGGAAGGAGGAGAAGAGAGGGATCCTAAAGAGTATATTTTTGGTCTCTTATGTCTGTAACCAGATAGTTTCAGGAGTTGACATCTAGAGCTTGACCTCTGGATTGTATACAGTAACTGTTGGCATCAGTACTTGATAGTTCTGCTGGTACAAGACAGTCCTGTTCATACAAGGGAAATTCTATAGAGGTCAGCTTGTTCTTGTAACAGGTAGAGATAGTTTGCCTCACTGGGCCCACTCATGAGTTATTGCCATAGCTAGGGTCCTTGGGCTGGAGGAAAACTGCCAGGGATAGTGTTTCTGAGGCCAAAGAGAAATTGGGGTCCAAGCACAGGCACCCAAGCACCCCATCAATATTACCTATAAGTATTGTTAAGAACATTTCTATGACCCACACCAAGTTGGTTTAGTGTGCCTATTGCGCACATCAAATATGCTGCTTTATACAATTTCAGTGAGGAAAAGTAAAGCCAGGAGAAAAGAAAAGAGGGGCAGAAACTGGAGAAAGATCAGACCCCAAAATCCTAGCCCCAGCTTTTCTCTAGGTGTTCCCTCCACCCTCTTTTTCCACCAATTTTAGAAGTTAAATAACTATTCAATTGATAAGGTATCCAGTAGAAACTTAACAAATACTAACTGACTAACTGAAGCGAAGTATGGAAAGGAATTGTGTTTTAATTCAGAGATGCAGCAACTAGAGGATAAATTTCCTTCATACTTTTAAGAATACTCCTTTCTCTTTATCCCTAAAATCACCTGTGAACTATTGGGAACAAGATCTTTTGGGCAGGCTTAGGAATACCATTCTTCACTCTCTAATGGTATTCTCTTCCCTACAATTGCCCACCCAATATCTGACATCAGGGCAATGTGTTTAAAACTGCAAAATGCAATTTTTTTTTGTCTTTAAGGCACAATTTGATCAATATTTTCTATAGTGGTCTTAAATGCAATCAATTTAGAATTTCAGCAATTTATGTTTAAAATGTATGTTAACATTGTAAAAATTGTTTGTATAAGAAATGTTGGTAAGAAATGAAAAATACAAATCTCTTGACTGATGAGTTACAAATGTTAACTCTTTCCAGATTCTGAAAAGTGAAAAGTAAGTAGAAAAGAGAAGAGAGTGTGATTTAATGTGGAAAAATGTTTTGAGTTGATCTTTGTAGACAAAATGACAGATGTATATTGTTAATTAAGTACTCCAGGGTTTTTTTTTGTATGTCATTAATGAGTGCTGGGAGAACCCATAATCCCACTTCCGTGCTTTAATAAGAGCCTAAGCCACTCCAGGCTTCCTAAAAGTTTGTGTAATTATTAAGAACATCTAAATGGATTTTTTAAAAAAGGGATTAGTCCCACAAACTTGTTCATATACTGGGACTAGGAACAGGCAGTACAGGTTTCATCCCTGTTTGGGAGAATGAGAGAGACTTGAGATGCTTTCATTTCCTAGAGGACACCTGAATTGTAACTAATCAAGCAACAGAGAATAATTATGATGGCTAAATTAGTGAAGAAAATCACCTGGGTTGAATTAACTATACAGCTTGTGAAAGTAAAGTTTTATTAAGTCATTCGGTTTATCAACAGTATGTGCTAAGATTATGAAAGAAATGTTCAGTGGAATGACTGCAATATGGAATATAGCTGAAATGTAGGATTTGAGCAAGCCAAGGAAAATTGTGTAGTTTGAGTAAAGAGTTTTGAAGACTTGGAAAGAGAGAAATAAGTAAGGTTTGTGGGAAGAATATGAAAGGTAATAAAGAAGGTTTGGGTTTTCAAACCACAAGATGTATAAAAATGAAAAGAAGTTTTAAACATGTTGATAAGACTTAAGGAAGTTTGACTTTGTTTAAGTGGAAAGGTTGTGAGCTATAGTAATAACAGAAATTATACCTTGATTTGAAATCCAATAGAGAAAGTTATAGAGGGATAGGAGTAAATTGATAACCACTGGGCTCTTTCTGAGATTTTAGAACCCAGATTTGAATTAAATTACATGTGCTCTTAAATGTGATAATTAGGGTAGATTACTACCACTTTAAAAATCTTTGGTAATGGATTGGCTGAAAATAGTGGAGCTCATGTGAAATAGTTGGAGTAAATAACCTTTGCACAAAATATAATACTAAGTAATTGAAATTATAAATTGAGATTCTGTATTATAACATTTGGGAAATGGATCCAGGTGTAATTTAATTTATTCTGGTCTCATATGAAATACATCTTTCCTAGAATTTATCATACTATTTGTCATTAAGATAAATTGGGGAAATGTATAGATAAATGTATAGATTTAGCTGTGTAGTCTTAAGCCAAGTTACCTCAGCTTACCAATTTGTTAACTATCTGAAAATAGTGCCTAATATAGATGTGATTAGAAATATAGTTTAGAAAAGTGAACTCTTCTTTGATTCTTTGAGGTTATAGATTTAATTGTTAAAAGACTAATGTAAAAATGTTTTTTAAATAATCTTTAGAAATACAGAAAATAGTAACAATGGTTGTGAAGTTGATATAGTAAGGATACCTTATCTATGAAAAGCAGAATATTGAGATCTTACCAACCCTACTAAGAGTTTGAAGTAATGAGATTTGAAGTTTAATTTTAGTTGGGAACTAGAAATTACAAAAGGAAAAGAGGGGGGAAATTAATTCTGTTTTAGGCTTTAATTTGAAATGCCTATAGAACATTCAGTACATATCATCTTACAAATATTTGGTGAGAATTTTTTCATCTGCAGTGAATGAGCTGTTCAATTGGGGATTTTTTTTTTTTGTAAATCCCATTTTTATTGACATATTTTGTTTGTACATCACACATTTGCTCAATATAGCTTTACAAAGCAAGCTATCTCTTATAAGAAATTTTAAAAAAAGAAGGGGTGGAATAGCAGTTTAGCAAAACCAACCAACAGATCAACTAGGTTGCCTGCTTTTCCTTTCCCTTCACTTTCTTCAGCTCCTTTCAGATGGATGTTGCAGGTTTATCCACCTGGGGCCCTTTGCAGTGCTGCTTCCCTTCCCTTATTTTTTCTGAGGCACTGGGAGACCTGGTTGCTGTAGAATGTAGAGGCACCTGGTGGTTTTCCAAGCTGGTTTTCCAAGCTGGTTTTCCAAGCTGGTTTCCCCCTGTTCCCCAGTCCTCACTGAGGACACTGGTTTTAATCCTATCTCCTTTGCCCTCCAGAATATTCTATTTCAAGCCCTTCAATCCCTTAATGTAAAAACTGCTAAATCTTGTGTTATCCTGATTGTGTTTCCACAACATTTGAATTGTTTCTTTCTTTCTGGTTGTTTGAAATATTTTCTCCTTGACCTGGAACTCTGAATTTGACTATAATATTCCTAGGAGTTTTCCTTTTGGGATCTCTTTCAGGAGGTGATCAGTGGATTCTTTCAATTTCTATTTTACCTCTGGTTCTAAAATATCAGGGCAGTTTTCCTTGATAATTTCTTGAAAGATGATGTGTAGGCCCTTTTTTTTGTTCATGGCTTTCAGGTAGTCTAGTAATTTTAAAATTATCTCTCCTGAATCTATTTTTCAGGTTCGTAGTTTTTCCAATGAGATATTTCACATTGTCTTCTATTTTTTTATTCTTTTGGTTTTGTTTTGTAATTTCTTGAATTCTCATAGAGTCATTAGTTTCCTTTTGTGCCATTCTAATTTTTAAGGAATTCTCTTCTTTTTTTGCTGTTTTTGCAATTATGTCTTTGGACAGTTTATTGAACAAAAGGCCATTTTCAGAAATACAACAGTAATTACATTTGTTGAAGAAAGATTAAGCAATTTAGAGTCATATTCTCTAGTAATTTAGGAATGAAATTTTTTGAGTGTACATGGAGTAGTTTGGGGAAGAAGTGTCTGTCAGATATATAATATAAGTATACAAGTCCAGACATATTGTGTAACTATAAAGTAACGAACCACCTACTTAACAGAGATTAGATTCCTTATGTTGTTAGAAATACCTTGTATGGTATCCATATTTAAATAAACATTCAATTTACTGCAGTTGTATGTAACACAAAAGTTACGTCTGCTAAAGGACCCTAGAGTTCCAGCCTTTCTGATTCCAGCCCAACACCAGGTAAGCTGCCAGGACCCTACAGCCTCCAACTGCCAGCATTGGAGGCCCCATCACACAAAACCAGTGACCAGGCCCTGGTCTCCCAACACAAGAAGTTTGGGTCAGCGTCCTCTGCTCCCCAGCAGGAGAGCTCAATCTCTTTAAAGGACAGAAAATAAACACCATGAGCAAAAAGAAACTTACTATAGATTCTTATTATGGAAATAGTAAAGATCAAGGCAGAAATTCTGAAGAGGACAACATTGTCAACAAACCCACATCTAGAATCTCAAAAGGGAATATGAACTGGTCTGAAGCTCAAAAAGCCTTCTTAGAAGAGCTCAAGAAGGACTTTAAAAGTCAAATGAGAGAGGGAGAAGAAAAAATGAGAGGTATGCAAGAGAGAGTCAATAGCCTGGAAAAAGAAGGACAAAAATTAACTGTAGAAAACAAGTCCTTAAAAAATACAATTGGCCAACTGGAAAAAAAAAGTACACTGAAGAAAACAAGTCCCTAAAAAATACAGTTGGACAAATGCGGAAGGAGGTACAAAATCTAATAGAAGAAAACAATTTGTTAAAAATTAGAATTGGGCAAATGGAACCTAATGATTCTATGAGAGAGAAGAATCAGTCAGACAGAAACAAAAGAATGAAAAAATAGATGAAAATGTAAAATACCTCATTAGTAAAAATAACTGACCTGGAAAACCAATCTGGAAGAGACAATTTAAAAATTATGCATCTACCTGAAAATCACGATTGAAAAAAAGAGCCTGGACAGAATCTTTTAGGAAATCATAAAGGAACGCTGCCCTGAGGTCTTAGAACCAGAGGGTAAAATAGCCATAGAAAGAATCTACCAATCACTCCTGAAAGAGATTCCAAATTGAAAATGCCAAGGAATATGGTAGCCAAATTCCAAAATTACCAGGTCAAAGAGAAAATACTACAAGCAGCCAGAAAGAAGCAATTTAAATATGGAACCACAGTCAGGATTACACAGGACCTTGCAGCATCTACATTAAAAGACCTTAGGGTATGGAACATAATATTCCATCGGGCAAAGGAGCTTGGATTACAACCAAGGATCAACTACCCAGAGAAAATGAGCATGATCTTTTAGGGGAAGACATGGATGTTCAGTGAAGTGGGGGACTTCCAAACTTTTCTGATAAAAAGGCCAAAGCTCAACAGAAATTTGACCTTCAAATACAAGACTCAAGGGAGACATAAGAAGGCAAATGGGACAGAAAAAAAATACACGTTGCTAATTAGGGCAAATTCTTTACATTACTACAAGGGAAGATGTCACTTATAACTCCTGAGAACTGTATTGTTATTATACCATGTTCAAGGGGTACACATAAAGGGGGTAGACATAAGTTGACTTTGATGTAATGATAAAAAAAAATCTAATCAAGTGGGTTAAATGGATCCCAGTAAGTGGATTAATCTGATCCAAGAAAATGTACTGAGAGAAAAGGAAAGGAGGAGGCAGACAAGGGTAAATTACATTGCAGGAAAAGGCACAAAAATAGCAGAGGAAAAGAAGGGAGGGAGATGAGCATTGTTTGAACTTTACTCTCATCAGTCTTGGCTCCAGAAGGGAATAACATAATCAGTTAGGTATAGAAATCTAACTAGCCCTATAGGCAGTAGGAGGGGAAAGGGGAAAGAAAAGGGAGGGAAGAAGCAGTAAGGGTAAAGGGGAAGAAAAGAGAAGGGGCTAATAAAAGGGAGGCAGGGCTGAGGGAGGCAGTGGTCAAAAGCAAATCACTAGTGAGGAGGAAAAAGGAGGAGAAAGAAAAGCATAAATGGAGGGGGGGGGAATGGAGAGAAAGTCACAGATAGTAATCGTAACTGTGAATGTGAATGGTATGAACTCTCCCATAAAATGAAACCAGATAGTAGAATGGATTAAAAACCATAATCCTACAATATGTTGTTTGCAGGAAACACATTTGAAAAAGAGCAACACACACAGGGTAAAGGTAAAAGGCTGAAGCAGAATATATTATGCTACAGCTGAAGTAAAAAAAAGCAGTGGGTAGCAATCTTAATCTCAGATAAAGCAAAAGCAAAAATAGATCTTATCAAAAGAGATAAGGAAGGAAACTACATCCTGCTAAAAGGCACCATAGACAATGAAGTAATATCATTACTAACCATACATGCATCAAATGGTATAGCATCCAAATTCTTAGAGAAGTTCAGGGAGTTACAGGAAGAAATAGACAGCAAAACTATAATAGTGGGGGACCTCAACCTACCCCTCTCTGAACTAAATAATTCTAATCACAAAATAAACAAGAAAGAAGTTAAGGAGGTAAATAGAATACTAGAAAAATTAAGTATGATAGACTTCTGGAGAAAATTAAATGGGGAGAGAAAGGAATATATATTTTTTCTCAGTGGTACATGGCACATACACAAAAATTGACATCTACTAGGGCATAAAAACCTCACAATCCAATGCAGAAAGGCAAATATATTGAATGCATCCTTTTTAGGTAGTGATGCAATAAAAATTATATGTAATAAAGGGCCATGGAAAGATAGACTAAAAAGTAATTGGAAACTAAATAATATAATCCTAAAAAATGATTGGGTCAAACAACAAATCATAGAAACAATCAATAACTTCATTCAAGAGAATGACAATAATGAGACAACATACCAAAATTTATGAGATGCAGGGAAAGCAGTTCTTAGGGGAAGTTTTATATCTCTAAATGCTTACATAAATAAAATAGAAAAAGAGGAGATCAATGAATTGGGCATACATTTAAAAAAACTAGAAAAATAACAAATTAAAAGCATCAATTAAACATCAAATTAGAAATACTGAAAACCAAAGGAGAAATGAATAAAATTGAAATTAAGAAAACTATTGAACTATTAAAACTAAGAGCTGGTTTCCAGACTTGACAAGATACTTGCTCTTGGGTTTAAAAAAAAAAGTCAATTTCACAGTGCTTATTATATATTAGCTGCCTTCAGAAACTCTTTGGCCAAGGAAGACTAGCTTTCTCTCTGTTTCTCACATGTAACATCCCATCACCCATATCTGTACATTTCCACAGAAGGTTTTCCCTGTGCCCGGAATGTACTCCTTGGAATTCCAAGTTTCTTTCTTTCTTTGAAGTTCACTTTCCTAAAAGAGGTCATTCTTAATCTCCTCACATGTTATTGTCTCCCCTAGACCTCAATCTACCTAGGATTTATTTTCTATACATTTTGTATCTGAAGCAGTCATAGAATAATAGATAGAGATCTTGCTTCAGTTAAGAACTGGGTTTACTGACTACCCCTGACACATGCTGGGAGTCTGATGACGGGCAAGTCTCTTCTAAATGCTCTAGGACAGTGGTATCCTAATAGATGGGGGGAGGCAATGCTGGAGGGGTGACACACTAACCAATACATAAGGATTCCTGCAGGCTGCACATTGACTTTGTTTTAAAATGTAGTATTTTCTATACTCTATTGTATTTTTATTTATTTTGTTAAATAGTTCCTAATTACATTTTAATTTGATTCAGGCAGCTCTTCGGAGTATTGCCAGACAAATGTGCCTGCGTGTTTGACATC
Source organism: Vombatus ursinus (assembly GCF_900497805.2). Lineage (NCBI taxonomy): Eukaryota > Metazoa > Chordata > Mammalia > Diprotodontia > Vombatidae > Vombatus > Vombatus ursinus. The sequence continues at coordinate 21,667,904 of NW_020954590.1, forward strand.
TCTGTTTTAGGCAACTTTCTAAGACTCTAAGTGGCAGAAAAGGTGCCAATCAATATTGGCAGGGGGAGTTTCCTTATCAATATTTCCCTATTCCAATGAAATCACAGCTCTAGTCCTTACTGCTAAAATACATACAAGTAGTTTCTCCAGATAAAATACATTCTTCTGATTTGTGGGGATTGTTTTGCTTTTGCTCAGCATTTAAAACCTGGCACGTACAGTAAGTACTTAATCAATGCTATTAATTGAAATAAACCACAATTGACCAATTCTTCAACACCTTGTAAACTTGATTTTTTGAAAGCAAGTTTCAGATTTTACATTTATACCTTTTAAATTTCACATTATGAGTTTTGGCTTTATGTTCTGGACCATTGAGATCTTTTTGGATCTTGACTGTTGTCCAATATATTAGCCATCACTCTCTGCCTTGTGTTATTTGTAAATTTGATAAGGCTGCCTTTACCCATGTTATTGATAAAAAATTAGTCAGGCAGAGATCCACAAAATGCTCTATTAAATATCTCCCCACCATCCACACAATTCACAAGAGTTCAACGGAGAAGCACAGGAGAATGATCATCACTAAAGTGATTAACCATCAAGGTGCTGAATCTGTGTCTGAAAATAGTGAATGGTTTCCTTATCTCTTGCTTCCTACCCTTTCAACAACCTATTGCCCTGGGATCTCCCACTTCTTTTCTCCTGCTTATTGTGACAAGTCTACAATTCCCCATGGCTACTGTGCCTATAAGAGGCAAAACTGTTAGAGCAGATAGAGTTAAGTATTAAGGCTTCAGACACTAGTTATCTCACCTTATGACACTTCCCTGGAACTATTGCCCTCAGGACTCTATCTACTGGCCTCTTATACAGGCCTGATCTCACTTCTTCCCTAGTGCATGAGAACAAATTAACTAAAGCTGCCCTCTGCTATCACAAGAACCAGTCAAACAGTACCATACTCTTATTCAATGACTAGCAAAGTCCCACTCCTCAATCTCTTAATCCTGAAGAATAACTGTCTGCCTTGGCAAAAAGGTGCTTCTTCTTACACCTCTCTCCACAATCTCCTCCACATCCCTTCTCCTAAGTGTCTGTCCTGTTCTTTCCTCCCTCTTAATTGCTCTTTCTCACAAACTTCTTTTCCTTTTCCAATAAACATACCATCATTTTCCACATTTTTCCTTGCATCTTCTTGCATTCAAAGAAACCTGGATCCCTCACCCCCAAGACAATGTATCCAATACTGGATACAAACTCTTTCTTGCTTCCCCTCACTGCCCCCTCCCCAAAAAAACAAGCAACTAATCACTTTATCAGGAGGAGGTACATTCCTTGATCTTCACTGGCTGATAACCTAGGTAGCCGGCAAAGTATCTCTTGTTCCCCTTTTCTTTGTGACATATTTTTTAAAGACAGAACTTTATAAAGTTGTTTGCTTGATATTTTAAATTTGTATGAGATCAAGCCCATTTGTGATTTATGTTCTATTCTAATTGCTTTTTCTTTTTTTGAGCTGTTGGTTTCCTTTTTGTGAAGAGATTTCAGCAGAGAGAGAAAAAAATGTTTGATATTGAGAAACAAAGATACAAGAAAGATTAAGGTTAGATTTCTGGGCCCCCAAAGTGCCAAACTTTCTCTTGGTTAGGGGCTGAGCCAAAGTGAGAAAAAAAATCTTGTTTTATTTTTATAATCTTGCCATAAAGATGGAAATAAACTGGATTAAGATTTTGTTTTGCTTTGTTTTTCTTTGCTCTAGGATCAGAAGGATTCAGAGCACTGATGTAAACTGAGTCATTTCTTCACTTATGTCTTCTCTTTGTAGAAACGGAGTGCAAGGTGGCAACAATGGAGTAAAAACTACCAAGCAAGAAGAGGGAATGGGTGCTTGGACTTGGCCTGCAAGGCCTGTATTTTAAAGCAGAGGTCAGAGACAGAGCAGTCTTTGATATTCTGTCAAACAGACAGATGTGAAGGGTACCCAGTTACATTGCCCAATCCAGCTCAGTAGCAGTTTTCCACTGGTTATTCTTTCTCCCTTTTAAACACATTCTAAGCAGTTTCTTGCTCCATTCCAAACCTTGCTCTCATATTTGGGTACTTGAATATAAAAATTAATGTCACTTCAAGTCACTCTGGAAGTTTCTCAAGTCCCAAGACCTACCTCAGCCCACACGTGAATTATCACAGCCTAGATCTCACTTTTCCTTCCGCAACTATCTGACCAAAATCTTCTCATCTCTCCTTATGCCTCATTACTCCTAAACTTCTTAACCTTGAGCTCAAACTTTGCTCAAATTTCCTTCTGGAAACACATTCATTTCAACCCAGTCTTAACTCTATGGTCAACCTATCAAACTATCCACTGCCACAAAATCTTAGACCCCTTGCCCTATAAAACCAGTGATTATATCCTTCTAAACTTGAGCTTTGGGTTATCCCTACCATCTGTTTTTTGTCCTCTTGTTTCTGAAAATGTATGTTTACTAATCTCTGTTGAGTCCTCACTGCTGCTGAGCATTGCTTTATTGGTTTTTATGGAGTCTTCAACATGTTTCTACCTTTTCTAGCCTAAATTTTCTGTCATTAAAATATATCTTCTTAATGTGCAATGGTACTTTGTCCTCTCTTCCACTCCCTTCATTTTAATCAACTCTGTTCTTTTTAAACAAAGTATGTGCACTTCCATTTCCACATACCAGTTATGGACATCACCCTACCTATGTCATGAATACCTAGGTCATATTTGCTTCCTTGTAATTTCTACTTGTTAACAATGTTTTGTGCATCACCCCCCCAGGACTTTATATAAATTTACAAAGCAAGAAATAGTACTTTGGCCTCACAATGCCCTGTGAGTTTAGTTTGTTATTCCCATTTTACAACTGGAAATATGGGCTTAAAAAATTTTGTCCATGGCAACCCACCTGTTAATTATCAGAGGTGGGAAAAGTTTCCTTATCAAGATTGGTCAAATCTACACCAGTTAGATTTTACCTGAAATAAAAAGCATTACATTGAAGGATGAACATACATAAACTTATAAATGCACAAGTGTTGAATACAAGGGTAAAAATTCTCCTTTATTGGTAGTTCACCTCTAGCAATTTACCCTAAGACTCAATTTGCTACTCTGTCCAATGTTGCCTGAAGTTTAGACAGCTGTTCCTTTCTCCATTTTTTTTTTAATTTCAGCAGTGTATTTTCCATAGAATCTCTCTGCTTTCTTGTTGAACTTGGCATTTTTCATTAAGGTAGTCAGTATCACAGTCATCATTATACGACCTCTCTGACTGTATTTTTCTTCTTTTTTCAATTTGTTTTTCTAGATTTATAACCATCCTATCAATTTCTTTTGTAGAAGGGACATATTTCATGCAGAAGACTATTATTGGGTAGATGGTGGGTTGAATTCTTCTCTATGTTTTTCTCACAGTTTTATTTTTTTTAATGTTTCCATATCGGGTTTGATCTGCTTGGTCAACCTATGACACTGGCTTAACCAAGGAGCTGCACAGTTCGGGTTCTTCCTCTTCTTCCTTTCCCATCTTTCTAGGTCTTTATCACTGATCTCCAGTGGTTTCATTCGTTCACAATCTTCTCTCCTTGCAGCACATTCCTTTTTCTTTTTTTGACTTTCATTTCCCTTTCAGCCTCCCAGTTTGCAGGCAGCTTTGGCCTTTCAGCGTCCTCCACGGCCTCCTGATGATTTAACTCTGGAGCCTGGCTCCTTTCCGTGGGCTCCCTCTCCTCTCGCTTCCAGGCAGTTGGGCCTCGGCCCACTGTCGGGGCCTCTCCCCTTCCTCTTCCTCTTGTTCCTCCTCCTCGTGCTCCCAAGTCTCTGTGGGGTCTCCTCTGCCTCCACAAAGGACGGCGTAGCTGCGCAACCCGCCCCTCCTCCGCCGACCACTAGAAAAAACGAACAAGGAAACGACTTCACAACTTCCAGTTTGCCGTACTTTTGTAATGACGTATTTCCGGAAAGCTTCGCGCTTTTGTGTATGAAAAAGTATCCCTGACCAGGGGCCTACCATTTTTACATTTAAAGCCGTAGCCCAGAAATTGAAATCTTATTCTCTGGAGCCTTCTTCTCACTGACTATTTTTGTCTGATAAATGCCTGTCTCTTCTGAAGCTTTTGCCTTTTTCCAAAATGCCACTAGAGGGATGAAAATGCCACCTGAGGTTCTAAGGTCTTCAGTTGCTTGCCCAAGACCCAGTAATCTTTAGCAATGCTCTGTAGGTTTCTTTGGCTCTTATCTGATTTCCACATGAATCAGCAAAAGATAGAAGTAGTCATCAATATATTTAAAAATCTTGGGATTTTAAAATCACATACTTCATCACATACTAGATATGTATGCCAAGAAGAGAAGTAACTATTCTATTGTTATCAGTTTGACAAATAGCTAAGTGGTACACCATAATAGAGTTCACCATTGATTGCTACTTGTCTCTTCTTCCTTTGACCCTTAGTGCATAACCTTTCATCTGACAGCACCTATAAATCCACACTAATATTTTTTTCATTTCCCACCCACCGGACTGTATTTGACTCAACCATTATCACCCCATCTCCTTCCAGGAAAAGCTCATCACTAGAAAACTCATTATCATGGAGATTGCATCAGCTTTAGTGATCATACTTCATAAGTACTCTGTTGCCTCTGCCTCTCTGAGGGATGGAGGATAGAGTAAAAAATCTCCCAAAGCCCCTATGTGAAGAAGCCCAGCTTATTCTTCATTTTATCTTTATTTCATGGCTTGTATTTGATTCTACCATCATCCTTCCCTCCCATTCCCCCTTTAGCTTCCTTTTGAAAGCTCCTTGAGAGCAGAGACTCTCTTTCTATGTCATATTTGTATACCCAGAACTTAGCATGTGGTACATCATAAGCATTTAATTAATGTTCATTTTATTGTATTATTGGAACACAAGTAGCTACTGACTACTTAGAAGGTACATCTCCTTCTTCTGTAGCTAAAGTCTCATGCCTTTTACTTCACTCCAAATGTTCAGTGGTCCCTTTCTCATAGGCATCATGATCTTCCCTCCGCCAACCTCCTAAAATGTACTATTCCCTTATGCCTCTTTAGAAAATTTTTATTTTCTTCTTGGTTTTTCACAATGAAAGTGCTCTACCTCAGTTTTTTAAAAGGAAGGCTTAATTCTACCTGATAACCGATGGGGTGAACAAGTGTTCTTCAGACTCCTTTATCTCTTGTTCTAGAAGGGAGTCTAGCCGGTACCTTGAATATAGATAATTTCTTTGCTATTATCAGAAAGACAAACTTTGCCTACTCAGTGGCAGTCACTACATAATTTTCCCTTTTCACAATACTTTTTGGAAGCAAGATCCTCAGTCTTTTGTTGCTCTTGCTTAAATAGAAGTACTCAAACTACTTTTGAAATGTTAGAAGATAGGGTGGATATTTGTTTATTTTCTGTCTTAAGTACTAACTTGAAAGTTTTCTGATTGTAGCTATGAAAATCTTACTTTTCTTTCTGAATTTTGTAATTCTCTCTAATGAAATTAAAGATGCAGGGTGGCATAGTGGATAAGGAGCTGTACTTGGAGTCATAATGACCTTGTTTTAAGTCTTGCCTTAGATATATACTGAAACCAAGTTACTTAAATTCTCTGTGAAACTTTCCAAGAATATATGTTGGAGAACAGAGGTGTCATAGGGTCCACAACACTCCTGAGTACAACTGAACCAGTTTAAAATGTAATTGGGAAATAATTAACAAAATAAATAAAAATACAATAAAGCATACGGAATATTAGCATATGGTTTTCTAAGTCAACATGTGGCCCACAGGGATCCTAATGTATAGTTTCGTGGTTCCCATTTATATTTGAGTTTAACACCATTACTGTAGACCATTGCCAATCTACACTAATAGGAAGAGTTTTCTTACTGGAAACTCCCTACACCCATGCTATCATAAGCCTGGGCTAAAGACAAAATAAGAAAAACAAACAAACAAGCAAATAAGAACTTAGAGAATTAGGTTCTGCTGTATTGTAGGTACTTGCTTTCTATTTATATGCTGTAGTTGCCTCATATAAATTGTTTACTTACGTACTTTCCACCGATATATTGCATTTCCTGGATCAATATATGATTTCAATTTATCTTCAAAGATTATACTTGTTATTTTGAAGGTATTCCCACCTATATTATTTGGCCTAGCTAGGTGACGTAGTAAATAGAGTGCTGGACCTGAAATAAGGAAGACTCATCTTCCTGAGTTTAAATCTGGCCTCAGACATTTCCTAGGTGTGTGACCCTGGACAAGTCACTTAACCCTGTTTGCCTCAGTTTCCTCATCTGTAAAACGAGATGGAGAAATAAGTGGCAAACCACACCAGGATCTTTACCAAGAAAATCCCAAGTGGGGTCATAAAGAGTCTGACATAATTAAACAACAAGGGAAATATCTCATGAGGAAATGCCTTTCACTGATACAGATTGGAAACCTGTTTGTTACTCAACTTATCTGTTTGGGTTACTGAGAAGTGAAGTGACTTGGTTATGTGTCATGCCCCTTGCATGTATTAGTGTCAAGATATGAACTTCAGTCTTTCTGACTTTCTCCTTCAAACTACTTCTGGCATTTGCTTTAATCCTAATAGTGGTCAATTTTTATTTCACTCAATCTCTTTTTATGTCTTTAGTCTTTTTATAGTGTTTCAGAACTGAACACATTTATGAATTAAATGTTTTTTATGAGTTTTGCATTTGACTTTACCAAATCTTTGTTTTACAAATATTGTTGAAATCTTGCAAAGATTCTTTTAAATATTCTTTTAAAATGTGCATGACACATTTTTTACACAAGAACTCGAAGTTAATGAATTATTGCTCTTTTGTTAAATATGGGGATTTTTTTAAAACTTAGTTTTCACAAACTCCTTTATTGCAGACTATCTAATATCACTTGAGCATTCTGTCAAGCCCTATGACACAGGAATAATCATTTTCTGGGAATTAATTTTGAAGTTGAATATTTGGACACTTTTCCTTTTAGAAAGTTCTGTTTCCAATAGGCCTTCTCTGTAGATTCTAAAAGCAATCTCTACTTAGACCCACTGAGAACCACTTCTCTAGATCAATGTCTTCTGGAAATAGGAGAATGCATAAAAGGATGCAGTTGCAACTAGCTTTCAGGCTATGATTTTCAGTTCTCCAGGTTTTTCTAGCATCCTGATTGTTCCTGACTACAAAGAGAAAAAAAATTATTCTTTAACATGGGATGCATAGTTTTGCTCTTTTTTATATTTTTCATTGCTCAGTAGCAAATTTTAGTTTTATACTTTTTATGCCACCTGTGTTTGGCAGTCACAGAGGCTAGTTCATTCATGATGCAATTCTTTGCCCATATTCTAGCTAGAAGTATATGAATTGAAATAACTGATGAATGAAATGTATTTCTTAGAAATAGGCTGAAACAGAAAGTCATTTGGGGATAGAATCTTACAAATAAACATTTGATTAGTCTACAATGGATGACTTTCATTATAGATTATAGGCAGATAATCAGTGGACAGAGTGCTAGACCTAGAGTTAGGAAGATCAGAGTTTGAATCCTGCCTCAGACACTTACTTGCTATGTAACAACCTCAATCTGTCTGTTTTCTCATCTATAAAATGGAAATAAAAATGGCACCTATCTCTCAGGACCGCTGTGAGGATAAAGTGAGATAATATTTGCAAAAGTGCATTGCAAATCTTAAAATTCTATATAAATGTTAGCTATTATTACTAGAGAGAAATCTCATTTTGAAAAGATTACATGATTTTAGAAATGTCACTCTCCCTTTTCTCTCAGGGAGGTACCTAAGTGCCACATCATGAAGTAGAAATGACTGAATTCTTGTAGGTCATGACAATAAATCAGACATTCTTTCAAGTCTTACCAGATCACAAAGGTCTGAAGTATGAACCTGGTGATAGACTTTATGTCTGTTATTGGAGGAGTAAATAAGTTAGCCTCAAGATAATTAATTCTTCAGAGGAACTCACAATTAATTTTTAACCAAGACCAGGAGAGTTTGCAATGTGTTTCAGTAGAAAGCATCAATCCTGATAAAAACAGATTTTTGAACAATTGAAAACCAATCAAGCAATCAATCACAAGCATTCACTAAATTTGTTATCAGGCATCTGTACTAGGCTCAGAAGATGAAAAGGCAGAAATGAAACCCTTTGTTGACAGAGAGCTTACATCCTATCAAGGAAAGATGTACTAAAATATAATTTCCACTAGTGGTTTAGTATGTATAACTCTTCTTGGGTTGTTTCTGAAATCATTAATTTATTTACTGTATTTAATTACTGCCAGATTTAGTGTTAACATCACAGACCATTTGAAATGCAGCCATATTGTAACAGGGCATTGGTCAATGAGTCAGTAGACTTGGGTTCTAGCTTTGTGCCTTTAGATAAATTCTGCATTTGATATTTACTCAGTACCTATAATGTGCTATGCACCTTGGTGAATACAAAAAAAAAAATCTTCCATAAGACTTAGGAAGAAAGTGATTAAAACTAGTTATTTTTTAAATACATGTTCAAATCAAAACTTTTTTGGGGGTGGGGAGGAAATTTACAGAGTCTACAGCATATCTACTCCAAGCTATTTTGTATTCAATGATTACTTTCTGATTTTCAACCAAGTTTAAGGTATGTGAATGCTAGCTCTCTACAGGTTTCTTCAACCATTTTCTTAATGAGAACTCTCAGAAATACAATATCTTCACAAATTCATTATATACTTTTAAACTGGAATAATTTAGTTCCAGATGTGATAGGACCAATCTGTAATCGACATTTAAAAGAAAATTAATAAATCACAGAATCACAGAATTTGAGAACTGGAAAGAATCTCTGTGGCCATCCTGTTTTAACTATAAAACTCTAGGACAACAACATTATAAAATAAATAATAGTATAAAGAGATTCTAGAGATATAAAATAAATTATATTCTTTCCTGAACACAACTGAATTCCACATCAGATGGTATTCGAAAGACTAGTGTTTCTGCCATGTCTAAAACTTGTTATTAAAGTTTTTATAGTTTACAAATTAAACCTTTAGGTAATACCTTGAATATGATATTAATATAACAATGAGTGTAATCAGCAATTAGCGGGACACAGTTAACTACCACTGATATGATTCTTGCTATGATGCAACTTAGGAAATCTTGGGCAGGAAATTTTGCAGAGGGCAGATGACAAGAAGAGATATACGATGCAGTAAACGGTCATTAAGAGCCTACTATGTGTCAGCACTGGGGTTACAAATAAGAAAAAGAAAGGCAGTCACTGACCTCAAAGAGGTTACAATTTAATGGGGAAAGTAAACACACAAAAAGGTGAAAAGTGGGGTGGGGTGAGGGTGGGAAGAAGGTACCTTCGAGGGGCATGATGATGATAGAATTGAATATGAGCAGTGGAGGGATATGAAGAATTCCCTGGGCTTCTGAACCCTCTTTAAATAAAAACTTTGGGAGGAGGTTTTGCTCCACCCTTCAGTCATCTGATCAGAGGAGTAGAGGCTACTGAGCTACTGATAAAGTATTAGGTAACCTTTTTTACCTTATCTTCCCAGGGCCCTGGCATTCATACCATTTTATAACATATATATATAGATGGATACACACCTACAATACACATACGTGTGTATGTGTGTGTGTGTGTGTGTGTGTGTGTATGTGTGTGTGTTAGTTCCCTCACCACAGTCCTGTACTGGTACCTTTCTTCTGCTTCCCAGCATTCTAACCCCTCTTTATGGGTCTCCTCTCATTAGCACATGTGCTCTTTGAGGGTACAGTCCATCTTGCTAGGTTGCATTTGTTTCCCTAGTGCTTAGCACAGTGCCTGGCGTATAATAAATATTTAATAAATGCTTGCCTTATCACTCTATCTCTTTTTCTTTATTTCCACTTTTATGTTTAATTTTTGAAATGCCATAATACCACTATATTCAATATTCTATACTCACTATACCTCCAAGATAAGGTCTCTGAAGGGAGACAGGGAAGCAGAGCCAATATACCCAATCTAGTGAAGTGGTGTGTGCATAAAGATGTAAAAATATCTTTAAAGTACAAGCAACTCCATGTGAGCACAATCCCTAGCTCAGAGGTGCAGCCTCAAGGCAACATGTGGCCCTCTAAGTCCTCAAATGCAGCCTTTTGAATGAATCCAAACTTTATTTGCGAATTGTGAATTGTGTGAATTCACAATTCAAGAACTCAGGTTCCCCACCTCTGTCCTAGCTCATAACAGTGGAAATAGCAATGCTTTTGGAAGTAGACAAAGCTGTATATTACTCTGTAGGTTGCTTAACTTTTCTATGACTGTTTGCAAAATACCCTCATTTGTACAATGAGAATAATGCCTATGAATATGTCACAGAGCTTCATCGTACTTAAGACATATTCTTAAAGAAGCATAATTAATGAATATGCTTTGTAAGCCTTAAGTACTACAGAAATGTGAATCATTTTGTTTATATTATGTGTACAGTTAGGTGGCACAGGATTTTAGTCCTGGCTCAGATCCTGACTGGCTAAGTGACTCTAGGCAAGTAAGTCACCTTGCTTCTGTCTTCCTCAGTTCCTGGATCTGTAAAATGGGGATAATGTTGTTGTTCAGTCATGTCCAACTCTTTGTGAGCCCGTGGACCTTACCACTCTAGGCCCTTCTATCCTACACTATCTCTTGACATCTGTCCAAGTTCATGTTCATTGTTTCCATGACACTATCTATCCATCTCATCCTCTACTGTCCATTTTTCCTTTTGCCTTCAATCTTTCCCAACAATCTTTTCCAATGAGTCTCCTGTTCTCATTATGTGGTCAAAGTATTTTAGCTTCAGTTTTAGGATTTGACTTTACAGTGAATAGCCTGAATTAATTTAAGTATTGATTAACTCCCAGGGTTGTGAGGATCAAGTAATAGAAATGTAGAATGCTTTGTAAATTTTGAAGTGCAATTAAAATTATAACCATTATTATTATGAAAATACCAGCCTAATATCTTACACCCTACTCAAAGGTCTCACCTTAGGCCCTTCATTTTTGAGAAGAAACAAAGGTTATTATAGGTTTTGAGTTGTTGGAGGGTGATTCTGGGTCTGATAGGCAAAAGAGGGTGGATCGGGAGGCACTTGAGGTAAAAAAGGTGACCTACTAAAGGATAAAAAGGATACTATTTAGAAAGTGACTCAGGCCACTTACTTCTTCCTTTTTCTGGATTTCTTTCTGGATTTCTTTCTGGATTTCCAACAAAGGAAAATACTTTAATCCAGAGTTAACACCCAAAATGTGCGCCAAGGAGTTACCATCAGACCAAAGACTATGATAGGCAGTGAAATTATATGTAGGGTTACAGGCTTGACCAGTGATTTCGTTGATACAAGGAAGAGACCCCTACCCCATGGTCAGCAGCTTCTTTAGGCAACTTGTGGTCTTAGAGTTACCTCCCATTATATGTGGTGTATATACATATATGAAAGATTTCATTCTCCCATAATGTATTACAGGAGAGAGTCATGTTGCATTTTTCACATTGTTAAAGTTAAAACTACAAAGATAATATAAAAACTAGATAAAGACTATAAAGAAGATAGAAGAAAAAGGGTAAAAACTACAAAGAATCAAATGCAAGCTAATGACTTGTTTGTTCCTATTTATCATGAACTAAGGACTTAATTTTTGCTCCTGGCTTTGTTGTGCTCAGCTTTCGAAGTCTGTAAGATGAGGACCTTGGACTAGATAATCTTTAAGGTTCTTTGGGATCTTTTTAATGTGGTTCTAGAAGCAACACAAGACATGGGCACTTTGGGCAGTTGCGCTTTCCATTGGCATCTCAAGTGCTGTGCTCAGCGTGGGGGAGGGGAAAATTGGTTGCCATTGGAAAGATGCAAATATCTATCCATTCAATGTTCTTTCTAGAGTTTAGGGCTTTAACCAGTCAACTGAGCAACAATGAAATAGTTTTAAAAAGGATTCCATACTCTATTATACATTCACACGCACAAGCGCCCAATAGCTGGATTTTTTTTTTTTAAAGTACATGCTCAGGCATTTTGGGGAGCGCTGTTTAGAGATCTGGTGGGAGTCAAGGCAGAGGAGCTTGTGAAGGAGTCTGAATCCTCAATCCTCGGAGATAATGTATTCCAAGGATTGCCCGGCTCATAACTCCCCTCGTCCAACCTTCACTGTCCTGGTCCACTTCTCCTATTCACCCTGCAGGTTACCAGAGTGCAACGAAGTCACATTAGGCAGCTTTCCAGAGTTAACATGTTGCAGGAGGCTGGAGTGCACTCCTGTTCGAGCTAGAGGAAGAGAGTGGCTACTTTCCCTCTTTTAACAGTCTTTCTCTGTTCCCACTCCCATTCTGTCTGGCCCATTGAGTCTCCTTCCTCAATCCCCCTAGAGGCCACTCATTCCGCTTCAGCCCCAGTGCGAGTCGGAGCCGCATCTTTCCAGGGGAGGGGCGCAAAGGAAGACTAGCCTATAGCTGCAGAATTCTTCCAGATAGACCCATTTCTCACCTCCCCCCCCTTCTCTTCTCTCACCTCTCCTCTCAGACCACCCCTCCCCAATTCCAGACCTCCCACGCTTCCTCCTGCTAGCCCACAGCCAACCCAACCAGTCGGAAGCTAAGAGAAGAGGTCCAGCCCCGCGAAGGCGGGAGTGAGCTCTTTGCTCCTGGAAGCTGGCAGGCTGGCGGGCGGACGGGCAGGCGGGCAGGCGGGCAGGAGGCCAGGGCGCGGGTTGGAGGTGGAGGTGGAGGTGGGGGTGGGAAAAGAGAGTAAGTGCACGTCACGTGCACGCTCCCCGGGCCCAGATAAATGTCCGGGAGCAAGAAGGAGCCCCGGAGAAGCGCCCAGAGCAGGGGCTGGAAAACGAGGAGCCTGAGTGAAAAGAAACGAAGTGAGGCGCTCGAGCTCACCCAGGCCCCTGCCTTGCTTTTTCCCCGGGGGCCCTCAAGAGATAAAGCGCCCAGGAGACAGGGGCTCCCATCCTGGCAGCCGAGCCAAGCAGTCCCCGCTCCGCCCCGACTCCTGACTTTGAACTTCCGAGCGCTTTTCTTCCTAACCAACTTCTTCCAAGGCTGCCAAGAGGCGACTGAGAGCGTTCCCCTTTTCCCCGGGAGAGCACAGCAAAAAGCCCCTGCCTGGGCTTTCACTGAAAGAAGAAGGCAGCCTTGATCACAGTCATTTGTGTGCCTTCAGTCTGGGTCATTAAGGAATCGGAAAGCTCGGCTGTAGTTGGGGGAGGCAGGCAGGCAGGCAAGCAATCTCACAGTAGTTCAGCCTAGCTCCTAACTGTGGACTTCACGCTGGAGAGGTAAGGGCTTATTCTGCCATGTATTCCACGAACAGTGTGGAGGTAGCTTCTTCTATACTTTGCTGCTTGCCTTTATTTTTTACATTTTTAAGGTAGTTAATCCGTAGGAAATTAGAAGTCTACGGAGGGTGCAGTCCTTGGAAAATTTGAAAGGTGAAGATTTTCATGGGTTTTCCCATGTTGGAAGAGTGGGTCTCGGGCTTCTCTTTTGTCTTGCTCTTTTCATCCTGAATTGGTTATCTCAGGAGAGCGCCCAGGGGACTAGAGAGGAAAGAGGAGAACAAAAGCAACCAACTGCCTTAGAGAAAGCTAAAGCTTGTGACACAAGGGACCCACTGGCAAACTCGGGTTCGGACCACAGGAGAGGAACAGAGGAACACACTGTCCAGGGAATAAGGACTCTCGATTCTTTGGGGAGTAAAAGAACGATACACGTGGGTAGGAAACAGTGCTGATTCCTCCTCTTTGAGTTGGTTGTGGTAGTTGTAGGTAGTACGATTCAAATCCACATGCAAGTGATGTAAAAACAGCATTATAAATTTCTTTAGAAAGAAAGAAGTGACAATTCCTCAATCCAGTTCCCCAAAACGAAATGTTTTTGAAAATTGTCACTAAAGGCATAGACTTGGTTTTAAAACTTTCTTTCAAAGGTTCCCCAAACAACAAACTCCATCCAATCACTGGGTCATTCTCTTCTTCTTCTTCTTCTTCTTCTTCTTCTTCTTCTTCTTCTTCTTC
>NW_020954590.1:21682026-21751289 GCF_900497805.2 Vombatus ursinus
CTTCTTCTTCTTCTTCTTCTTCTTCTTCTTCTTCTTCTTCTTCTTCTCTTCAAATTCAAAACTTTGGATTAGCAAAGCCAACATTTAATTTAAAGTCTCTAAAATGGGACTGCTCAGATTTTGGTGCATCCTTAAAAAGGAATCTGAGAATATTACATTCTTATTGCTGACTCTAGAATGTTAGAATTTAAATATGACCCAAAATAAAACTATTGTGGTTGGTGATACAGATGATCATATATTGGGTTTTACTTCTACTCTAACCACCATTTTGTGTTATCCGGAATCTTACAATTAAAACTTCATTTTTTTTCCCTAGCTTTTCACCTTAGAGGACAATCTGTTTAATTTTTAAATTTAATGATACATAGTTTGGCACATAACTGCACAAAATGAATTTCTATGTATATGTTAAACTTACATTTATATAAAGTTATGATAACTAGAATAACTTATTTAGAAACCATAAATAGATGGTGTCCCTTTCTGGTTCAACCTACAAGGGCACCTTTCATTCTTTTCTAACTACAGTTTAACTTTGAAAAAAATAATGAAAATGAATTTCATCCACTTTTCCCTTAATCACTGAACTCTCATTCCTGCCTTTAGAGTCAAAAGGAGTGGAAGGAAGACTTTATCTTGAAGTTTATCGTAGGGGAATCCTGAGGTCTTTCATGATGAAGTGTGCAGTACAAGAGTGGCTCAGAATAACTTCGTTGCTATTCATTGCTAATGCCATCCCAGCAATGGTTGTCCCCAATGCAACAGTTCTGGAGAAACTTTTGGAAAAGTACATGGACGAGGATGGTGAGTGGTGGATCGCCAAGCAAAGAGGGAAAAGGGCCATCACAGACAATGATATGCAGAGTATCTTGGACCTTCATAATAAGTTAAGAAGTCAGGTATATCCACCAGCTTCTAATATGGAATATATGGTAAGGACATATTGTGAGTGGTTTTCACAGAGAAATTGTTCATTGATGCTTTCTTTCAGCACCACAGTTAAATATCCTAGTGTTACTTCCTAATTTTACCTGCTTTGTAAGAAGTATGAAAGCCTTTCTATGGTAAACTCTCAGTTTTTTTTTTATATTAACTTTTGATAGGATTTTTGTCATTTGTACTAACTCCTTAAATTTCAAAATGAATGAGGTAAGTTTTATCTGGCTAAATTATGTGAATCTTTTGTATCTGAAGCCACTGAACATCTGGCCTATTTTCTGTTTTACTGACCCAGTTGAGAGGCATTTTTCCCTAAGACTTTAAAGTAACTAGAACATCTGAAAATGTTAGGGCCCTGTAATAGGGATATATATGCATACATACATACAAATATATAACATATATATATATATACTCAAATATACATATATAAATATGTGTATATATATACATACATATTTCTAGATATAGGTCACTAATATGAATCTCTAATAGATCATAAGGAATATTTATCTAGAAATGTGTCACATTGATGTATCTATCTATAGATAGATTGCTATAGCAATTTTGTTACAGAACAGCAAATATTTGTTTTGTGAGAACACTTCAAGTAAAGCATCAAATACAGAATCAGGCATTGAAGGCTAATTTCTTTTTCTTCCCCTACAAGTATTTAACCCATTTTTAGAGCAAAATAAGAAAGATTAGGAAACAGATTTAACTCTGTAAACCCATGAGGGTACCTGTAAGTAAAGAAACTGCTTGGTACCCTAGTGACTTTGAACATTAGGCACTTTCTGAAAATATTATTAGCTAGAGGATAGTGTGAGATTAGATAAGTTTAATAAGTTTTAATTAGTGATAACAAGGCTTAATTTGCACCTGGTTTCAGTGAACTTTCAAGATGTGTACATTTCTAATTCAAAATCATAGCACAGTAGGTTAGGTTTAGATGACCTTTTTTAAGGTCTGAAGTTGAAAGTATTTAAAGTCATTTGCAATCATCCTAAAGTGACCTCAGAACTAACTTTGATGAACTCTTAGGATTCAAATATTAATTTAACCAGCTATGAAGTAAGGTGTCTTTTTATTTAAAACATTTTCTTAAAAAAAGACTCAGTCAAGAACACCAAACTATGTTATCTATTTTAATGTATTGAAAACAAAAGCCAATTTTTAAAAATTCTTTATGGATAGTATGTATTACCTCAATCTTTTGCTTATTTGGTAAATCTTAAAATACACCATTTATTTTGTGTTTTATTGTACAATGCCAAGAATGAACTTCTAAGTGGAAAGAAAAACAGGAATATTCTTTGACTCATACCATATATGCTTCTGGAAATCTGAAGAATCAGTTGCTTTCTAATGGAAAGAAGATTGTGGAAGGTGGGGAGGGTTGAGGAAGATAAATTTACAAAGACGATCCCAGAAATCTCAATACAGGTTGCAATTTTTTGTTGCAGAAACATACAGAATTTACATGAGAGTATTTCTTTCTGTGCATATGTATGTATGTGTGTGTTATAGCAAACTTTCAAAATTAACAAATGTCTATTGTAGGAAGTCTGGTATAAGAAGTTTATATGCCCTCCTTTTTTAGTTTCACTGGTTTCATCCTAGCCTTGAAATGGAGATCCAGAAACCAGACAGGATTTATGTTGTGTTGCCCCTAGATACTATTAGGTCTGGAACCATGACTTGGCCTTTAGCTTGACTACAGAGGAGTTCATTGGCAAAGTAGAGACCAGGTTTTAATACTGTAATATGTTTTCCAGACTACAAAGTTAAGGAAAATTCTGACAGCACTTGTGCTTCTGTTTTGAGATACTTTGGATTAATACTAAATAAGTTTATAACCACAGGGGTTGATCCACTGTGAACATATTTTTTTCCTTAGATAGGTACTTAATAACTCATTTACTTAAAAGTAGGTTAAATGATGATTCCATTTTTAAAATCTAGTGTAATATACTTAATATTTATTTTTGCCACCTTGTGACCTACTTTTAACTGGTGGATGACTACTATCATTCTCAAAATATCACTTATTTTAGACAAATTTAGGCTCTTAAATGCATTGATAGTCAAGATAGACCTGAACTCACTAGCAGTGACTTGAAATCCAATTAGCAACACTATGTATTGAGAAAAATGGACAATTATTTACTGTTCTTAAAAGTCTGTAGCATAATTGGAAAGACTAGACAAGCACACATGTAAAAGATGTCAGAAACTTTGGATGTTTTTTCAAACTACACGTAAACTAAAGGGATATAGAATAACAGAATGAATAACCCACATAATCAGAAAAGGTTTTCTAGAGGAGATGGGTTTTAGTTTGGGTTTTGAATGAAGAGATGCCAGATGGTTAGGGAGGAATTGAAGGAAACTGAATAAATGAGTCATAAATGAGCATGTATTTTGTAGGGCACAGCAAATAAGTTGTCTTGGTTGGATCAGAGCATTCCATGACAAGAATATTAAGATAAAAGATAGAGTCCTAGGGCTATATTTATGATGGATGCTCTGGAACCACTGTTGAATGTTGAATGTCATGATCTACCTGAGGAAGAAAATTCTTGAAAGAATATGTAGAATGGAAGGCATGGAGAGAGATTAGAACAGTTAGTCTGTCTCAGTGGTTTTTGCTAGAATCCAGAAATGAGGTGATGTTGGCTTAGACTAAGGAAGTTACCATGGTATTGAATAGAAAAAGATATTTTGTGGGGAAAGAATTGGCAGTACATTGCATGCAGATGACAGATAAGAGAGAGATATTAAAATGATTTTAAAAGTTATGAACTTGGATGATGGAGATGATAATGGTGTTGTAGATAGTAAAATAAACCATTTCAGTTTGGACTTGTTTTGTGGGTTCATGGAGTTAAGGTATAAGTTGTTAACCTATAATTAAGTAGAGATAATAAGCTTACATTCTACAAATAGTCATTGAAAGAAATTTGTGAGTTCCGATTTTAACACTGAATTTCTAAGTTCTCCTTCGCCTATTCCCTGCTTCCTTACCAAGAATCAAAGCAATCATAGGTCATAGATTTGTTACAGTTCAGATAATGGGATAGACCTGAATCTAAAAATAAACATTATCAAATTATGCCAGGTGTATTAATGTAGACTATTGCCACTGACAGTTCTATTTATCTATCCATCACTTCTAAAACCCTAGTGCCAGCCTCCCACCTGGGAAAGATATTGACTGGCACATATTCCACTGTCCCTTTCTTTTATGGCAGACCTGAAGGAAATGGGTTAGAATTTTGGCATACCACTTTTCAAGGATATACAGGCCTCTGATTCCCAATCCACCATTCTTTTTAC
Organism: Vombatus ursinus; assembly: GCF_900497805.2. NCBI lineage: Eukaryota > Metazoa > Chordata > Mammalia > Diprotodontia > Vombatidae > Vombatus > Vombatus ursinus. The sequence goes on from NW_020954590.1 coordinate 21,686,308, forward strand.
TAGTTAACTTTCTATTGTAATCCAAACAGCCAGTCGTGTATAAATATTTGTTGAATTGAATTGAATTCAGCCCAGGGCTCATGTTGATAGATGTGATGGCTCAGTTAGAACTTGAGTGTTTCCAAGTTACTGTGGGGATCATTTCCTTCTTATGCTTCACAACTCACCAAGCAATCCTAGAAGCTTAGGGATGGCACAGGGTAGTGAGCTGACCTTGGTGTGTGCCAGTGTGGGCAGTATCCTGCCTCTGGCTCAATATGGCATCTGCCCAAACTTATGAAAATTTAGCCTGTGAGTTACCCTGTTTCCTCTCATCAATTCAATCCCTTTTGACACTGTTTTTCATTGGTGTGTTTCCCCTGCAGGATAAAAACAAAAAGAGATTATTAAATCATGCCTAGTTAATTTAGATTTCAGAATTTTATTCTTCACTGATTAAAATCTGCAGAATATTTCATTGAATTTTTTAAATAGATTTTTCAGGTTTTTATGGTTTTCCTAACATATTTTGGCACATATCCTGTGGTTTTCAGGAATGAAATATTTGTCTCCCATTGAGGTTTAATATAATATAGATATAGATATCAATCTAACAAGTCAAAATAATGTTTCTTAATTCAGCTAAACGTTTGCTGGATGTCTACTATATGAAAGGCACTGTGCTCTAAGTAGTAGCTATTTTCTTCACTAGTCAGAAAATGTCATTATTTAAATGGAAGCTAATTTGCTTAGTTTTTCTTTTAAGTTGTCACTTTGTTATCAGTTGTTTAGTAGTAATAGAGGTATAGGTCCTTAAAAAAATAAACCTGTTGAAACAGGATTTAAAACTCTGAAGAACTGCTAAAGTAGTACAGGGAATTCATTTTATGGAACTTGAGGACTTTAAGGAATTTTCAGATTATATTAAATAGTAAAGTAGATGGTAGCACATGGTTGGCAAAGTTGTGTGATTATAGTACAGTTCTGTTAGAAATCATAAAACCCTAAACAGTGGAATGAATAGGACCAAAGCTAAGTTCCAGTTATTTTAAGTGGTAGGCAATGATTGCTAGAAAATGGGAGAGATTCCTGTGGTATGGACTGGAAAAGGACAGGAAAGAAGCTACAATGATACAGGAGAAATCCAGGAGTGAGAAACATGTAAAAAATCTAAAAATGTTTTGAAAGTAGTCCCATTGCTAGGATGTTAGCATGCCACAAAGAGGTCCATGATCTTAAGCTTTCTCATAAAAATATTCTTAATTAATTTGGTCTAGGAAATTTCCCAAAGGAATATATCAGTATTTTTTTAAATGGCAGTTGAAGGGAAAATAGGATTTGCTTTGAAATAATTTACTTCACATTTAGCTTTACTAAAATCAACTAGTCCATAAAGCAAGGAATATTTTTAGCTCTAGTTAAAATCATAATGAGAGGAAGCATGTCTTACTGGTTAGAGGACTAGAATTGAAGTCAAGGACACATTAGAGTGCTGCATCTGATAAATACTACCTGTGAAACCCTGGGCAGGTCAATTAACCTTTGTGTTCCAGGCAACTCCCTAACACTAAATTATAGACAAGTTACATAACCACATCTGTGGAGGGAGTTTCCTACCCTTGTCAAATTATTTGGACCTCCCACTCCTCAAGAAAAAATTAACAATGACAAATTCTTTATCATCATCATGTGTCAGTGTCCTCTCCTACTCCTAACTCTCATACATAAGTCCACAAAATCATTACATTCCTTTAAAGGATGATGTTGTTTAGTCATTTCAGTTGTGAACAACTCTTCATGATCCCGTTTGGGGATTTCTTGGCAAAGATGCTGGAGTGGTTTGCTATTGCTTTCTTCAGCTTATTTTACAGATGAAGAAATTAAGGTAAACAGCATTAAGTGACTTGCTCCAAGGTCACACAGCTAGTGTCAGAGCCTGGGTTTGAACTCAGGTCTTCCTGACTCCAGGCCTGGTTCTCTCTATCCACTGTTCTACCTCATTACCCAAAGGAGGATGTATTGAACATCTAATATATCAAGAGACTTGTAACTGACAACACAACTACCCCTCAAAAGAAATACTTTTACTGAGAATAACATTGATACTATGGTTGAAATTATGTCTTTTGTTAAGACCATGTAAATGAATTTATTCACATTACAAATTGACTCTTTTGAGGATAAAGTCAGTATCTCAAGGAGAGCAGTATTGCTTTTTTCTTGTGTTTGAAACTATACTGTAAAATTTAGATCCATTATGCCAAAGGACATATTCTAGAAGGGCGTAGTTGATCCTACTGATACCCTATTGATATCATTCTTCAAGGTTTTGGACATAGCCCTGAACAATTTCAGTTTTCCCTTGTAAATCATTATGGCTTTGTCATTTTGAATTTATCTAACTCTTTCTGGAATCTATTTGTATATTCCATCTGTGCAATCTCTTAAGATAGCAAACTACCTAACACCTGTTATAGAAATAAAAATTACTTTTATTTTCCCTAAAATTGCTACATTTAAGCTTTGTCTTTTTAAATTAATTACATTTTTTATTTTCAAGAATTTTTTTTCTCCCTCTCAACTCCTCTAACCCACTAAAAAGAGAATACAGAACCCTTATGTCAGATAAGCATAGTCAAAGAAAACAAATTCCCATGTTGGCCACATCCAGATATGTGTTTTTCAGTCTGTATGTTAGTCCATCATCTCTTTGTCAATAGTTGGTCTGAGTTCTTCATCAGTCCTCTGGAATCATGATTGATCATTGCAGTGATCAGAGTTTTTAAATCTTTCAGACTTGTTTTTGTATTGTTACTGCTATAGTATACATTGTTCTCCTGGTTCTGCTTACATTTAACCTTAAGAAAGAATCCTTTGCTTTAGAATTTGGTTATTATGGGATTTGATTAATAAGTACATGTTTACCAATTCTGTTCTTGACCTAGCAGATGCTAACTACATATACATTCAGTTGTTGAGAAGAAGACTAATTTAAATCTTACACAACAAACCCTCCTCTCCGTTGGCCATTTTATGGACACTTTTTGTTTGTTTTATTGTATCTTGAGGTATGATAGGCAGAAGAACATATTGTCTTCCAAAGTTCATTATAACGAAGATTTGCCTTTGAGAGGATCTAAGATATGTTTATTTACTCCAATCATGAAGATTTCTATTAAAGAGTTTCTACTTATTGAACAACCGTCTTGCATAGTGTGGGCCCGAAGGAGGCAGATTTGACATAATGAAGAAAAGCACTGGATTTGACATCAAAGGTCTCCTTCCTTTATTGCCTAGTCCTGGTATGATGACACTTTACTACTCCAAATCTCAATTCAGTTCTCATTTGTAAATTGAGGGACTAATCTCCAAGGTCTATTCTAGCTCTGATGTCTATGAACCAAGGAGAGAATTATAATGAGGTTCTTTAGTGAAAGTGATAATTCATTTTTCTTCATACATTCTAGGGGGAGAAATCACATGTTGAGGAGGAAAGAAGGGAAGAGGAAGGAAAGGGAAGGGAATAAGCATTTATATAGAGCCTACTATGTGCCAGGCTTTGCGCTAAGCACTTTACAAATATTATCTCATTTGATCCTCACAACACTTCCATGAGGTGGGTACTATCAGTCCCATGTTTCATGGAGCTTACAATCTAGGAGTGATGTCTTTCCAACTGAATGAACATTAAATTCCTGATAACAAAGAGTAGATTATGTCAGTTTATCATATATTAATCCCTTGCAGGAGTACTTGGTATGTTGGGTTTGGTTTTGTTTTGTTTTGTTTTGTTTTTTACTTTGGCAGGCAAAAGTCATAATCCTTTTCAATGTACTTATTTTGGGTCACTCTTTCACAGCTATCAAAAGAAAAAAAATAGGGGCAGCTAGGTGGCACAGTGGATACAGCACTGGCCCTGAAGTCAGGAGGACCTGAGTTCAAATCTGGCCTCAGACCAAACACTTAACACTTACTAGCTGTGTGACTCTAGGCAAGTCACTTAACCCCAATTGCCTAAAAATAAAAAAAACAAATTAAAAAAAAGAAAAAAATAGCAGTAAAGATTTCTTAGAACCCTGAATCTGCATTCTTATGAATGGTTTTGTCAACAGACATTGCATATGTAGAGTACTGTTAAGAAATATAGAGGTGAGTGGGTAGTTATGACTCAGTTGATGATCTGTGCTTATAATGTAATCCATAAGATTTATTATCTTGGGGAGTTCCCAGTACAACAATTCCCTCTATCAAAGTAGATTACATCCTATGTGTGCCTTAGTAAATAATTTCTATGGAATTGCTTTGAGGTACTTAGTGGTTACTTAACTTCACTAGGATCATGCATGGTCAGAAGGAGGATTTGTAAACAGCTTAACAATATAAACACCACCCCATGCTGCCTCCATCAGGTCATTAATACCTACTATTAAATCTTGGAAAGGAAAGGGGAAGAGGGAAAAGTATAAGCATTTATTAAGGGTGTACTATATGCCAGGCACTACAGTAAGCATTTTACAAATATTACTTCATTTGAACCTCACAACAACCCTGGGCGTTATCCCCATTTTTACAATTGAGAAAACTGAGGAAGATGGAGGTTAAATGACTTGTCCAAGGTCACACAAGTAATAAATGTCTGAGGCTAGATTTGAACTCAGGAAAATGAATCCTGACTATAGGTCTGGCACTCCAACCACTTCACCACCTAGCTGTCTCAAAGAGAACTTAAAACTATAGTTCATTCATTGCACAGATTCTTGATGGAGCTAAGACTGATACCCATTTTTGTCTAATTTCTGATTCATTGTTTTCCACTTTATCTGGCTTCCTGAATTCGTGCTGTCTTATAATAACACATTGGCACTGTTCTTAGTTACTTTATAGCATATTTTAAAGGGGGTTTAAATTTAATGGAGTCATCAGTTGCTATAAGTGATGAGTTGCAAACTACATAATACTACGCTTCAAGTACCTTTCTGTGTTTGAAGAACAATTATTTAGTGTAAGAATTTCTTTCCTGGCCTAGCATTGTTATTTTTTTTCCAAGTCAGTGCCATTAACTGAGAGAGAGTAAGTTCTAAGGTGTTTTAATGTTTAAACAAATTATCAAAAATGCATCATACTAATCAATAATTTCCCTCTATTTTTAACATAGTATACTTCATCTCCATAGTCAAATCATTGACTGTGGATTAATTCTCTTTGGTGTAGATTTCTAGGATGGTGGTAGAATCTTGCCAGAGGTATTTTCCCCAATGTGGAAATAATATTTTCACCACAGAACACTTGTTGGCCATGAAATCTCATAAGATTTTGTTGCCAACAGAAACATATGTGGGTGGTGTATACAGGCCCAGGGCCATTTTGGCCTATCTGCCAGTAGGATGTGTTTTTTTTGTTTCCCCTCTGATGGAGTTTCCATCCATAGACCCTGAAGACTTAGCAACCATCTGGGGAGCAATGGTATAGGATCATAGATCCAAATGACACTACCAGCATTGATGTATTCACATTTAAAACACCTGGCCTGTTTTCAGATGATTACAGTTTTAAAATGCCCATTGATCCAGTAGTATAGTAGTATTTACAAGGATTCATTTACTTCTTTTATTATTGTCATTTAAATCAACAAGGCACTTAAATATAAAAGGGTCAGATATTACACAGTTGTTACTTGGAACAACACAATTCTGCCCCAGCACTTGGCACTATATCCCTATAATATTATTTCAGAAAGCCAATTAACAAAAACATTTGAAGATAATAAAATTTGTGACAGTATTCTTTGTAAAAATAAATCTCTTATCATCAGAGAGTTAAAAATATTTTTTCAAAGTAAGACAATACTAATTTAAAACATCCTTACTATTAAAGCTATCCTTTTCAAATCAATTAACACACATTTATTAAGCATTTACTATGTGCCAGGCACTGTGCTAGAGATACAAAGAAAGTTTAGAAAAAAAAAAAAGCAGTAACAAAATAGTCCCTGTCCTCAGCACAAATTCTAAAGGTGTGTGTGTGTGTGTGTGTGTGTGTGTGTGTGTGTGTGTGTGTGAGAGAGAGAGAGAGAGAGAGAGAGAGAGAGAGAGACAGAGAGAGAGAGAAAGGGGGAAATATAAAACTAGGTAGAAGAAATAAAAAAACTGCCAGTTTTCAGCTAAATGATTATTAATTGGTTTTAATTATAAATTAACAGCATTTATTAAGGACCTACTGTGTGCAGAGCTCTATGCTCAGTGCTGGGGGATACATACATTTTTGATAATATTGGGCCCAGCTGTCATGGCATTTAGAATCTGGTGGGGGGTGGGATGGGATGGGTAGACACAGTCATGTATTTGTATTCTTGTTATTTGTGTATATTTGCATTAGAAAGTAAAGAGCCATCCCAGGGATGAAGGTGGTAGAGAGACAATGAAAGTCTTGACTGACTCTATGCAGCAGGGAGAAGTCAGAGAAAAAGAAGATGGTATTTATCCTGCCTTTTGAGGATAGATCAGACTTCAAAAATAATAGTTTTTGAAGACAGTTGTCTTAGAATCAGAAAGACAACAATCCACCAGACACTTACTAGTTGTGTGACCCTTAGAAAGTTAGATAGAAAACATCTATCTGCCTCTGTTTCCCCATCTGTAAAATGGGGGTGATAATAACAGCTGCTTCTCAGGGTTGTTGTGAGGATAAAATGAAATAATAAATGAAAAAGGAAACATTCACATTAACAATTATTCCTTGCTAACATATAGTGATAACCATTGTTGGGAGGGAGGCAAGAGAATCAGATCATAGAGCAAGAGTTGGAAGGGACCTCTGAGGCCATGTGGTCCAATCCACTCATTTTAAAGATTAAAGTTAGTCCAGGTGATATGACCAAAGTCACACATGTAATAAGTATCTCAGATGGGATTTAACAGAGGTCCTGACTACAGAACCAACACTCTTCTCACTGTACCACTTATATCTTAATCTATTGAAAATTAAAAAAAAAAATGAGACTCTTCTGGTTCTTTGGCCAGCCAGTAATGGCATAAGATAGGAGTTATTCTGGATGTTTTCTAAATTATGTATGTCTTACTTGTCATGAGGGATGACATTGAATGTTTTATTAATGTTAAAAGTGTTTGCAAATGTCTAGATCCGGGTAAGCAAATTATAGTCTACAGTTTTTGTCAGGCCAGTGAGGTAAGAATGGTTTTTACAATTGTAAATAAAGTGTTACTGTATTTAAAAATATAAAAAGTATCCTTAGCTGGCAAGCCATTCAAAAATAGGCAGCATCCAGATTTGAACCCTGGACCTGTTGTTCTGCCTCCCCACCCCCTTCCCCAGCTATATATCTACCAAAATCACCAATTGTGATGGGAGTGTGTGTTTAATTTTAAAAGTGCTGTCTCAAGTATTCTGAAAAAGAAGATAATAATGCCCTCTATTTAAACTGGATGGTTTTTCCCAGAAAATATTATTGGGGGTCAAAGAGATCAACATATATTTATTTTGACAAAAATGTTTTATTCTAAGAAAAGGTGAATTATAGATGCAATTATGAGGGGAAGTTTCATTCAGGTCAGATATCTATTGTGACATAATTCTTAGAGCCTGGTTGGCTTTAAAATAAGTTTTGGTGAACAACTGGGGAAAAAAGTCTTTCTGAACATTTTGCCTGAATTTGCAAACCTACATTTAAGGAAGGGTTGGTGGGGACTAACCAGCAGTTAAATGGAGGTGGTTAGGAGCCATTGGTAGCTTTAAGCCACAGTATTATATGCAACCAAAAAGGGAAAATTACAAATACTGTTGCTGCCTTACAATATTATAAAATATTTTAGTAAAACTTTATTTTGGGCACAATTCAAAATATTCTGTTCATGTATCAAAGGACAGACATATTTAGAGTTTTCACTTTCATGATAGGTGATCAGGGTAGTTTTTTCTGTCATGATAGCTGATATTCAAATGAGGAACCATAAATAAAATAATTAACAGGAATGGGGAACATAAGATAAATTAGCATATAACAAAATCATTTAACTTCCTTCATCAAATAAGGATGAGCTACATGCCAGGTCACTTGATGGATTTTTGAATGTGTTGATGCCTATGGTCTTTGAGGAATCTTAAAACCCTGAGACAAAAGATGAGAAAATGTCCTAATGTTCAAAAATGAGCAAGAAGCTGAATACTTTAAATAATAAGCCAGGAAAGTTAATATTGATTCCTGGTAAGATTCTACTAGAGAATAAAGGATAGAAGGGGAATTAGAACTTAGAAACAGCACTTAGAACAGAAAGGATGTGTTCCTTAAGAACAAGGTGTGCCAGACTAGCTTCATATTTGTTTGCTTGGTTTTTTTTTGACCAATAAATGAGAAGAATTTCAAGGACATGTTATATCTAGATTTTAGAAAAGCATTTGACACTCTTTGAAGTGTCATAAAATGAGGAGAATTCAGGACTGCTTTAATGAACCATCCCAAAGATGATTTATTAAGGAATCATAATCAAGCAGGAGATTTCTGTAATGGACATCTGGATGCTCCTTCCTTGGCCTGTTCTGTTCAGTGTTTTGGGAACACATGGAGGGCAAATTTGTGGATAGTTCAAAATTTGGAGACATATTCTTCACAGGTTGGGAATTCCAGAATGATTGAATCAGAGCCTTGGGGAACATCAGTGGTTGGGGGCGAGACATGAATGATGATTCATAAAGGCAGATTGAAGTGTGACCAGGCAGATAAGACGGGAACTGAAAGAGAGTGGTGTCATAAAATTCAAGAGCTGGAAGAGTACTCATGAGGAAGCGTTGACCAAATGTCAGATACTTCAGAGAGGTTGAGGCAGGTGAATACTGAGAATCATGGGATATGGCACTAAAGAGATCATTGGGTTAAAATAAATTAATTGCAGAAGCATATATTAGGTAAGATATGGTAAGCAAGCAGTTCATGAGAAAAAAAAGGCTCCTTTTGGCACTTCCAGAAACTCAATGAGTTAGTTAGCATAATGTGGCAAGGAAAGGCAAAAGGAAGTTGCATTAATAGAGGTATAATGTTTTCATTAAGAGAAAAATGATCATCCTACTGTACTGTCTCATAGGGAGACCATTTCAAGATAATGTGTCCAATTCTAGACACCACATTTTGGAAGGAATATGGAAAAGCTGGAGTATATCCAGAAAAGGATAGTGAGGAAACTGGAGACTGTATTGTAGAAGGATTGGTTGAAGGAACTGGAAATGTTGAACCTGGAGAAAAGACCTAGATAGGACATGATAACAATCTTCAAAATGTTGAAAGATAGTCACATGGAAGAGGAATTAACTTTTCTTCATCTGGGATTAAAAAGCAAAATTAAGACTAATGGGTGGAAGTTACAAGATGATAAAGTATGAATCAAGATAACGGAATACTTCATGTCAATTAGAGTTGTCCAGAAATATATTAGGTTGTCTCAGGATGGGTAATGAGTTTTCACTTGAGGTCTTCATACAAAGGCTATATAGACAAAAGGCATGATTTGGGTAAGAATTGAACCAGATGACTTCTAATGATGCTTCTAGTTCTGTTAATTAATATTTTAGAATAATTATAAATTAATATTGAGTAAATCAGTAAATGTTATTCAAGCATTAAAATGAGTCCATTATCAATCTTAGTTTGTTTAGGGACAAAGATACTGGCCCAAATTCTCTACCAGTTTGCCTCCAAATTATGATAAATTGCTTACCAATTGCTATTTTTGTAGTTACTTTGGCTTTTTGTTTGCTTAATAGGTAATCACTTTTCAGAGTTTTTTTTTTAAAATGAAAACTTACCTATAACATATATTCAACATTTACACATTTTAGAATCATACTTTTAGGACCAAAAGGCTTAGAGTTTATTGTTTCAGATTTATTCTACTTAGCTAAAGTTATCATATAGAACTCTAGCTTTGAATTTTTAACATTATATTCAAATTATAGTTGACCAACCAATACAATTATTAGATTGTAAATTTAAACCAAGAAAATATAGGGGAATGGTCACATTCAAAGATTATTTAGTGTTTACTCCATACCCAGAGAAAGGTCTTTCATTGCTTATTGAATCTCCATCATTGATTTTGGCCTTTTCAACACTTTTTTCAACGTCTTTCATGAAGGCCTAGAAGGTATTGTCAAATTTTCAAATGATGCCACTTCACAAAGAATTGCTAAATGAAAGAATCAAAAATCCTTCCCCCTTATTATCTCACCTCCCCCTAGGAAATATCAATGAATTGGAAAAATTCTTCATTTAGGGTCAAAAAGTCTTACATGTTGGCGTGTGTTGCAAGTTTCCTGACTCAGAAAACCACAAAGAGCTATTCACAATGATGATTTTGCATCATGAAGTTAATAACAACTATATCCATGACAACATCTTCTAATGTCTTCTAGGCATGACTGTTTCATATACATAGGGACCTTACTAATTCATTGATAACTTGTTAGGGACTCTGATTTAGGCTAATCCCTCTCTGGTGTAGTTGTGATCATTGACTGATTGACTGTTATAGAAGCCAATTGGTTTTATTTGCTATAAAGAGACTGCACTCACTGCTATGACTGAAGGATCTCTCCTTGACTCTTTAAACTTTGGTAGATTCTTGGTTGTTGAGCTATGATTTTATGTACTGACAAATCTTTACATTGGCCTCTAGCATTGTTAAATAATTCAGTGTTTTCCCTGACTTTCCAAAGTTGACCCCCAACAAGGATACCATTCTATACCATATACCTGTCTATTAGTGGCCAAGTAGTACAGAATGTTAATAGTGTCACTGTTCTCTTAAATAGTCAGATCACAGATAGAGTATTGAATTCAATGTCACTTTCCAAGAGGGGTAATTGATAATTTGGAGTGAGAACAGAGAAGGGATTCAAGGATGGAATTTGAAAAAGAGGAGTTTGAAAAATTTGCAATTCTATCAAAAATTCACAGAATCATAAATTTTGAGATGGAAAGGACCTAGGAGGTCTTCTGTTGTTTGTCTTTTCTTTTTGAAGGGGACTAATGACATTACAGGTGATGTTTTGATTTGTGGGTGAATTGGATTTGAGTGAGGCAGGACAAAAGTCAAGATGACAGTGCTTCCTTTGGCCACCTTCATGGCCCACTGGGGAAAAAAATGATGTCATCTACCCATTCTGATGGGGAAAATCTTCACAGTTTTGGGGTAGACATCCCCTTAACTCACCAATAGGTTTGAGGCCTGTTGATTACGCTCAACCTGGTTTAGCCCACCTGCCAAGATGGTTTACTGGGGTGTAGACCCTGCATGTGCTACAGCTTCTTGGAGCCACAAGTGAGTTGGGTGAAGGTGGAAGCCAAAGGTTGGTGAGCAGCCCTGAAAAGGGCTCAGCAAGCCCTCACGCCAGTGGTACTAGTCTTCCCCGATCACCCTATATAACACACAGATTTGACAAATGAGAATCCTAAGGTTCAGGGAGAGTAACTTGCTTAAGGTCGGGAAGAAGAAGTAAGTAGTAGAACCATAATTCAAATCCAGGTCCTACGAGTCCATATCTAATGTTCTTTCTGCTATACTGCACTGCTACTGGATAGCTATGTAATATATAATTTAAACAGTTGTAATGTGGAGGTAGGAGTAGATATATTTTATCTTTCTCCAAAGGACAAAATTAAAATAAAAAAGTGATCATGGTTTTGACTTAATATAAAGACATTTCTAACATGATATAATGGAAAGCACTTTACTTGGGGTCAGAAGTTCTAGGTTTATTTCTTGACTCTGTCACCTACTATAAATGACTTGGAGTAAATTATTCCAGGTTCCTTGACCTCAGTCTTCTTAACTGTGAAATGGAGATATGATGATTTCACTACTCACCTCTAAAGACTATCTTGAGGAAATACTTTGTAAAATTGTGCAGCTTCTTTCCTTTTGGAGTTCATTTCTTTTAGGTCAGGGCTTCGTGTTTGTGTTTTACTGTGTTAGATTTGCTCTTCTCCTTTTCATGATGACTCCAGACAATGTTTTCTGCAAATCTGTCAAGTCACTCTGCAAGTACTGACTGTGTCATTGGACAGGAAGGGGGGAGAATGGAATGGAAAGGGAAGAAGGCAAATAGAGGTGTAAAGCATAGAATCAGGGGTTGAATTGGAGAGTCAATTGTTTAATTTTCATTGAGATCATTTGTACTTTAGAAATCAGCAAACACTAAAATGAGGGCCTGATTTATTGTCTTGTTGATTGTCTAGACCTAAAGTGATGGAGAAAATATTAACAGTACAGATGAAATTTAAAAGTGTGTTGTATTTAACAGCATTTTCTGCCCTAAAAGTAGGTTGTTAAATATTTACACTCCTGCCTAGAACTTTTCTTCAAGGAGTTTACAATTTAGTCCAGCTGTAGAGACAACATACATGAAATAATAAATAATAATAATATACAGAACACTATAATTAAATGCTAAAATGTGGTTAGGGATTGGACTTGTGATTTTTTTTTTCATGTAGAAAACTTACAGGTTAGGAAATAAATGCAGGTCAGCTCCCTCTGTGCAACTCTTAGAAAGTTGGCTAGAATGCTGAGAGATTAAATGACTTGTCTTTGTCACACATCTAATATATGTCAGGATCAGAACTTGAAATCTTTCTGACTGGGTTATTTAACTATTATGTTACATCCCCTCTCAGGAACATAGAGTACAGAGTTTAAATGCAGAGAATGAAGTGATCATTGAGGCCTAAAATGGGACTTGGCTGGGCCTTCAAAGATGGATAGGATTTGTATAGTTAGCAAAAGGGGATATTTAAGGTGATAGAACTGATATGAGACAAACGTACTTGGAGATATAAATAATCATGGCATGTTTTAAAGGACAGTAAGGAGACTAGTATGATTGGTCTAAAGTTTGCTTTTGGAAAAATAAAATAAAATTAGATAGGTAATATAATGACAGATTATGAATAGTCTTGAAAGTCAGCCAGAGGAGTATAGGTGAAAGTCGGGAGGAACTGACATTGATGAATAACATGATGAATAACATGATGAAAGTGGTATTGAAGGATGAATGGTTATGTGGCCAATGCACACTGCATTGAAGAAGAAGAAGAGATTGTACCAAGGAAAGAGAATTATGAGGCTGTTGTAGCAATCCAGTAGTGAGATATTACAATAATGGAAGTAGTGGGAATATATTGCAGATTGGATGTAAGAAGCATTTTGAAGGAAACAGTGGTGGGAAGTAGTGACTGGATATAATGAATGAAGGACATGAATAAGTTTACACTAATGCTAAGGTTTCTGTTCTCAGTAATCAGGAGAACAGTGATGCCATTGAGGGGAATAAAGAAATTGAAGGCTGTGGCATTTGTGAAGGAATGATGTTTACCAGCATCTCAAATCTTGTGAAATGTCCACATGTACATTTTAATAAGAAGTTGGAGACTAGAATTCAGGTAAGGAAAATTGATAGTTGAGATGTAGATTTGAGAATAGTTAACATCGAAGTGATAATCAAAGCCATAGGGATGATTGAAATCTTGGGGTTAAGGAATAGAGAAACAAGAAAAGAAAGTTTAGGACAAGGGTGAGGAACCTGGTGGCCCTCTAGCTCCTCAAGTACGGCCCTTTGACTGAATCCAAACTTCATAGAATAGAACTCCTGGTTTAGGATATAACCTTGGATTAAAAAAATGAAGGTTGAGATAAGTGATGGGAGAAAGGAGAGAAACCAAATAACCCAGCAAAGGAAATAAAGAAGTAATTGTTATAGAGCCAGGGCAAAAACCAAGCAGTGTTGTGGAAGCCAAATACAAAAAGAATGTAGCCAAGAGGTCAAAGAGAGTGGAGATGGAAAGATGCTAGCTGGGAAATAGTAGAACTAGATTTGGCACTGATTGGATAAACTCATTGGTTCGATGCCAGATCTGAGGAAGGCCTCCAACAAAGTGTCCTAGAGGTGGCTATTTGGCTTTGTGATGTTTTAGGGTTTTTTTTCTTTTTAAATTAGTGATTTAGATAAATTCATGGGTAGCATGCTTATAAAGTTTTCTGATGACCACAACTATAGGAAAAATATCTGACATACTGCATGATGGGGAAGGAGGGAAGAGAAGGGAATAAGCATTTTTGTAGCACCTACTATGGGCCAATCGCTATACTAAGCAGTTTACGAGTATTATCTCATTTGATTCTCACAACAACCCTGCAAAGGAAGTGCTGCTATCACTATTTTACAGTTAAGGATACTGAAGCAACAGAGGTTACTAGATTAAATAAAGTATTTGTTGAGATTAAGAACTGTTTTATTTGAGTGCTAGACATGGAAACTATGTTACAGGAAACTAATGAGGGAATAGATGGGGAAATGGAAATAGGTATCAGTCAATTATTTAAAAATACTGGCATTGAAAAGAAGAGAAACAACATGATAGCTGGTCTCAAAAATACTTTTTAAAAAGTAGAAGTTTTATTTCTTTCAGTTGCCAAGTAATATGTGTTTACAAATGATCTTATTTCATGAATTTCAAAAAATTTCAATTAAAAACAACAAAGATATTTTATTTTGCCTAAATATCTGATTTGCAAAAGTAAACTAATTGAAGTCATTTCAAAGTATTTGGCACAGAAAATGTCTGAGAAACTTACATAATTCATTTTAAATGCTGATTGTGCTCATTTCAGTAGTTGGTAACACTGATAAGAGAACATACTTATTTAGAAAAGATGCAAAATTGTATATAAAATGTGTTATGTTCTCCCATGAGAAAGTAAGCTACTGGAAGGGAGAGGCTATCTTTCTTTTTGCTTGTATTTATATTCCGAGAGCTTAGAACAGTGCCTGGTATATAACAAATGCTAACAAATTTTAGAAATTAAAAATATAATCTAATTTATATGGAAATAGAAGAAAGGACTTGGGGATTAGTCACTTTCTCTCTCTGGGCCTGTTTTCTGATTTCCGAAATGAGGTAATTGGACAGAACAACTTCTAACATCCCTTCTCAGCCATGATGCCTGTGATAAATATTATGGAAACATTCCAAACAATGAAAGCTGTTTTAGGCATCCTTCATTACCATGGATACTTGGCCATTCAAGTGTGGTCCAACAAGTATTATGCAAGTTGTGCATAAAAGATCTCATTGATTATGGTATTTTTCTCCAATGACATGAATCCTCCAATAATTTGGTAGATAGCTGTAAAAAAGTTATGTGCCAGAAAAATTGATTAATCTGCAGCTAAACCTAGTAATTAATTAATTAATATTACTATTAGATGATGACTTTTAAAAGCTGAGACTTGAAGGAATCCACGGAAGTAAGAGGCAGAGTTGAGGAGGGAGAATAGTTTAGACATGGGAGACAGACAGTGAAAAGGCATTACAGTCAGATGATCATGGGAGCATTTTCAGCTGATAGGGATAGACCAGGGAAAAGACATAACATTTGAGCTAGGTCTCAGAAATGATGGCAGAGGGAATTCCAGGAATAGGAAATGTCCTGAACACAGGCCTAGAGACAGGAAAGCATAGTCTTTAGGTGTTTCTGGAATCAGGACTGCCATTAATTTTTAATAATAATAATAATAATGATAATAATAACAATAGCTAATATTTATATAGTGCTTACTCTGTGCCAGTCCTAAGATCTTTAAAATTATCATATCATTTGATCCTCACAACAACCATGAGGGGTAGGTG
Organism: Vombatus ursinus; assembly: GCF_900497805.2. NCBI lineage: Eukaryota > Metazoa > Chordata > Mammalia > Diprotodontia > Vombatidae > Vombatus > Vombatus ursinus. The sequence goes on from NW_020954590.1 coordinate 21,701,981, forward strand.
CTATTGTTGTCCCAATTTTACAGTTGAGGAAACTGTGACAAACAGGGTTAAGTGATTTGCCTAGGGTCACATAGCTAGTAAATATCTGAGTCCAGATTTGAACTCAGGCCTTCCTTACTCCAGGTCAGATGCTCCACCCATGGAAATCATTAACTGCATTACAAATTCATAAATTAGTGATTGCTGATATAATCTCTGGGAAGGAATTACTTTGTAGACAAATTCCAAAAATTCCTTAAGAAAAAGATCCATAGTCATATCTGTAGATGGAAATTTAAAGGCAGAAAATTATAGGAGACACCAACCTTCTTTACTTATGTGAAAGAATTAGATATAACCAGAATGGTGTTTTTATTTCCTTTATCCTTTTAAGATGGAACAAGCAATTGAATAAGATTTCTAGAGGAATATTTATAGGGCCTTGCAGATAGACCACATTGCATTGGAAATGCTTGAATTACACTGCTTCTATTTACTCTGGTACTTCAATGATTTACGGTTTTTTTGGGGCCAGCATTCTCTAGAGAACTGGACTTGGAATCAGAAAGACTCATTTTCCTGAATTCAAATCTGGTCTCAGATACTTTCTAGCTGTGTGACTCTGGGCAAATCACTTAAACCTATTTGCTTCAGTTCCTCAACTGCAAAATGGGCTGGAGAAGGAAATGGCAAACCACTCTAGTATCCTTGCTAAGAAAACCCCAAATGGAATCACAGAGTTGGACACAACTGAAAATGACAGAACAAAAACAATTCTCAACTAATGCAGATTACACCTTCTTAGTGTCATTTAGACAGACTATATATATATATATATATATATATATTTATATATATATATTTTTTTAGAGCTGCTGTTACCTAAAAGTTCATCATCACATGAAATAGTCTGGAAATGATTTACAAACTTAGCTAGGTTGCTCTTTGGGCCTATACTTGAAGCTTTCCAGGTTGGAACATGCTGAAGCTTACACTTCCCTAGCAAAGCTTTCTAGAAAACTGGGTCACTTCCACACTAAAATGAGACATTTTAGAGACTTTGTGAGTCTTTTCAGTCTTATATTGGAACAAAAACTTTGAATCTAAAATCATAGTTGTTACGTAAAATGCTTAGTTCATAAGCTATGAATTTAATAGTGCACACAGTTTTAAAATCTGTTGTATCTGACACTGAGTAACCACAAAATTGTGTCCAAAAACCCAAATATTTTATCCATCTAAAATCTTTCAATTAATAATAAATACATGAGGTCAAATTTAAAAAAATCACTAATTAATTGACTTCCATTCGACAATGGTAAAAGTAACTTACGTCATTAGCTAAATTATATTAATTAGTTAGGTTTTTCATATGTTCATTTGTGTGTGTATGTATGCATATATTACACTGATACTTTGGGAGAAGTATTTTGTAATGGATTTATCAGAAAAAGCCAAAGGATCCATTCTAGTTTTCCTTAATTATTGCAAATAATAATGTTAATGTTACTAGTAACATTAATAATTAGCATTTATATAGCATTGGAGATTTTCAAAATATTGAACATATTTCATTTGATCCTCACAACAACCCTGGGTGGTAAGTGCTATTACTACTCCCATTTTACAGATTGGGGGACTGAGGCAAACAAAGGTTAAGTGATTTTTCTAGGGTCACACAGTTAATAAGCGTCAGAAGTGGAATTTGAACTGAGATCTTCCTTAGTCCAAATTCAATGTTCTTACACACTGGGCTACCTAACTGCTGAATAATAACAGAGAATGAAGAAAACTTGGTAGCCTTTCTTTACTATGGAGGATCTATTTCTATAATTTTACATTATTTTCTTCAAAGATACATTTCAAAATTTTAAATATTTATTCTCATTAAATGTAATTCCCCTACCCATTTTTGAAAAATAAATTCTTCCATTTGGGACATTTAAAGTGAAACCTCAATGCAAAAGATAGAAGGGTAGGAACTGAGTACCACCAGTGAGTTCTTACTAAAATCTCAAACTCCATGTATACACATACATATAACTTTTCTTTTTAATTGTAGACATGGGATGTAGAACTGGAGAGATCTGCAGAATCCTGGGCTGAAACTTGCCTGTGGGAACATGGGCCTGCAAGCCTGCTTCCATCAATTGGACAGAATTTGGGGGCACATTGGGGAAGGTAATTTAAAATAAAACTTTTAATTTTACAAAATGTGAATGTTTTCTACACAAATTTATATTAACATATCTCTGCAAGCTAACATAATCTTAGGGCCAAATTAAATTAGACAAAAAAAGTAATAATAGCAGCACCTGAACAGCTCCACTGTTAAATGGATTAAATTAGTGACAGAAAACTCAAACTTTTTTGAAACTTGTAATTTCTTTCAAAAATCTATCTTTAAGACTATGTTAAATGGCTCATTATAATATTGATTATGTATTTTTCAGTATTTAGTTTGGAGTTTTAATAAATTCTGATTTTATTTAATATAGATACAGGCCTCCAACATTCCATGTCCAAGCATGGTATGATGAAGTGAGAGACTTTACCTATCCTTATCCACATGAATGTAACCCATATTGCCCCTTTCGATGTTCTGGTCCAGTTTGCACACATTATACTCAGGTATGTTTATTGGCTACAGACTAAATCTCTATTTCTAGTGTTGGATCAATATTATTCTAGGAGCAGTAATTGAATTTGTAATAAGATGGGAGTGGCATTAGATTTGGAACCAGGAAATTTAGGTTCAATTCCCAGTTCTGCCACTTAGCATTACCTGTGGAAAGATCTTCAGGGATTATTTATTCCAGCCTTCTATTTTTACAGATGAGTACTATGAGTCCAATAGAAGTGAAATGACTTGTTCAGGGTCATAAAGATAGTAAAGAACAGAGCTGGGATTGGATCTCAGGTACTTTGACTCAAAATTTAGTATTCTTTCTGTTGTTTGCCACACTGCTACCGTCTGACTTATTACTATTGAAATGGAAGAGACATAATTTGAAATATACATATCATGTATGAACCAATGTGGACTTTATACATTTCTCTTATCATTATTGTTCATTTACCAAAAGTGATATTTTAATTTATTTACAGCACTTATACAAAAGTAAGAGTTTCCATTTCTTTTTTTCTCTGATAATGTAAAAACAAATATTTAAAAAAAAAGTTTAGATATGTGATGGTCACAATATACTAAGACTTTGATTTATCATTGCTCTGATGAGTTTGATGGCTAGACTCTTTCTTTGTCAAATAATTTTTAAAGAAGGCAATCTAAGTCTAAATTTCTGTAGGATTCCCCCCTCCCCCATTCCTCTCACAATATGCAGAAGAGAAGATTGGACCAGCCAGTTGTATCTTTTTAAAATGAATGTCGGTCTCTATTCTGAGACCTGTTAATGAAACACACCTTCCTTCTGTCAATAAATAGGTGAGGAAGTAGGGGAGATTAATGCAGCATAAGCTATCAGATGTGATCTCTATGTTGGTTTTCCATGTATTTTTCTTTATTACAAGGGAGGGCTCAGCAGGGTCAGGGATACACCAAAAATGATCATGGTATTAAAAAAAAGGAATAAATAAAACTTTCTGAAATAGGATGGAAAAACATGATTTAGTAGAAATAATATATTAAGCTGGTAGTCAAGAAACCTATGTTCCAGTAGGGATGTATATGTATTATACAGTGTATCCCAAAAGTCTTAGTGCAATTTTAATCTGTTAAAACACAACACAGCACTAAGACTTTATAGATACACATACATACATGTGTGTCTGTCTAGCTGTTTGTCTCTTATGGATAGACAAATGTGTGTGGTGTGTGTGTGTATTTTGGTTTTGCCACTAATTAGCTTTGTGACTTTGGGCAAATTATTTTTCTGTAGTTCTTATTTTTTCTGATCTATTGAATAAATGTAGTTGGGCTAGAACATCTATCAAATCTTTTCTGTATTTCAGTTTGGTGGCCTATATATAAATCCGGAGATTAATCCTTAGGGTTTTTTTTTCTTTCCCCTAATAGAAACTTATTTGATCTCTTTCTGCAATCTTAGAGCATTCTGTCTAATGGACAAAAACTGAAGGGCTATTTTCATTTATTCACTTGTTTATTGATGCAATATTAATTTTTTTTCTGTAACTCTTGACCAGTCAATGCATCAGCCATTCATTAAATACCTACCATAGATGCTCATAGATGCTAGGTGATGGCAGCTTTATGCTAGGTCCATAGAAGATTTCACCTATGGGTGTCAGTCCTTTCAGTGTTTAATAAGTTTATCCCTCTTTTAAAGGATAAGAAAACAGTAGGATAAGAAAACAATTATATAAGCAGCTAGAGATGCTTCCTACAACATTTTAATATTTTGTCAACATCATTTCCACTGATTTCTTCTGAAAAATATTGTTAATTTGATTTAAGTAGCAAAGTATGCTATATCTGTAGCTAAATAATTTAAATAATTTAAAAAGTTCATCACTCATTAAATCTTATGAGGCAAGGATCCAATCAGTCCTTGTCCCTGGACATAGGGATAATAGTTGTAATAACTCTGCATTAATATAATCTTCCACAGTTTACAAAATACATGTGCATCTATTGGCTTATTTGCTTGTCAGAGCAACCCTTAGAAGAAAGCAGAGAAATATTATCAGTCCCATTTCACAAATACGAAAACTGAGACTTAGGAAGGATAAGGGACCCAAAGGTCACACATAGCTCTTGATTAGCAGTCAGAATTACATGATTGTTTTTCCCACATTCATTCTTCAGGAATTCACTCATAGAAATGTTGATGTTCTTTATCTAATTGGATGTAACTTTGTTTCCTGTCATGTAGGTTGTTTGGGCTACAAGTAGCAGAATAGGTTGTGCTATTAATTTGTGCCACAATATGAACATCTGGGGACAGATATGGCCTAAAGCAGTTTATTTAGTGTGCAATTATTCTCCAAAGTAAGTATAGAAACAGGAATGAATTTCTAAATTTATGCTTAAAACTTGAAAATGCTTTCATTTGTCAGACTGCTGTTCTTAGCTTGTACTCTTAAAAATGTTTTCAGCATGCTCACACTATACAGATCTTAAAAGGCAAGTGTAGTTGTTACTTCTCAAATTCAATAGGTTTAGTGTCTTTAGCAAAATTTGAGAATGTAAACTCCATGAATACAGAGACCATATTTTTGATCTCTTTTCTTTTACTCAGTGCATACTGTGCTCCATAATTATTCCCTCATGTTAATGCAATAGATGTGAATTATTTCACAAAGAACATAAACAATATTTGGAAAACAGTTCAGTATATGTGACACAGTCACGACATATCTAATTTAATTCTATGGTAAGTAGATTTTGTTACAAGGAATGGCATATACGTATATATTTTGTGGCAAGGTTTAATCCTCTGGCACGTAATAGGAATATATGTACTCAGATTATTTTGCACATTTTCAAAGATAGAAATAGGGCCATTATTTATATTTTATAATTGTAGAGTGAAAGATTAAGAGTATGAGCCAACTGACAGAATTTGGTCCATTGACTTTTGGAAGAATTTCAAATATTAGGTTGTTCAATTCTTCATAATTGTAAGTTAAACTTTTGATGTTATATTTCTCTTTAAGGGGTAACTGGTGGGGCCATGCACCTTACAAACATGGTCGGCCCTGTTCTGCGTGTCCACCCAGTTTTGGAGGGAGCTGTAGAGAAAATCTTTGCTACAAAGGTATATTAATTACTATTGTTATATTGAGGTTTTTTTTTGCCACTTCTACATTAAAACAAAATGCAATTTGGACTTTCAGATTATATGCTAACATGAATGCCACAAAAGTGACCAGAGCTACACTATAGTAACTGTATGGGAAAGTTTTGTAAAATAAACACTTAGAATTATCTGTAAAATATCCAAGTTCTAATAACTGTGAAATTGATGGATGGAAATTCTCATGGCTATTCCAAATGGCCAAGGGAGGAAAATATATTTACATACTTCAAAAAGTCAGAAGTTGATGTTTATTTCTTTTTCATATCAATTTGATTTATTGTTAATTTTCATTATTCTTGTAATATTGGGTTAACATAGTATTAATTTGGGTGGTTTTCTTTTGCACTGTTATCCACAATTTCCTCAACATAATTATCAGATTGTAGATTTTGTGTCCAGCATCTCATTCAGTGTATATTTTAGTGTACTGAGGCCAGAAAATGGTTCTGCATGTCCCTTTGCCCAAGGAATAAGAAGACAAGATTATTAGTGTTGAAATATTACAAGGAATAAGCATTAGTGTAGAAGTTTTGTCTTTTAAATAGTTGTGAGAAGTTTTGAGTAGAAGTAAAGTTGGCAAAAAAATTAGAATCAAATTTATCTAATAAAAAGGTGCTATAAAATGAATGAGTTAAAATATTCATTTAAACCAATATTTAAAAACCTGTATTTTTGTCAATGTCGCAATCCCCTTGGATCTATAACTTGCAGCCCTAAAGAATTTCCTACTATAGAGGTTAATTGATTTGCTATGGTCACCCAAGTAGTATTAGAGGCAGACACTGGAACCCAGGCCTTCCTGATGCTGTGCCCTAAAGTGGCCTACCACACTCCCTTTCCCTCAAAGAAAAGGCCCACATAGAAGTTAACAGATTATATTATTTCAATTCAATTAAATACACATTTATTAAGTGGCTGCTGGCACTGTGCCAAGATAGAAATAAAACAATCCCTCAAGGAATTTAGGTTCTACAGAATGATTTGTGAAAATATTCTTTACTATATTAAAAAAAAAACAGGTGTAGGATTTAAACAGCTTTAGAAAAAAAACTAGATTGTAATTTTAAAATATAATTCATAATATACTCATTTTACAAGTAACTTAATCTGATATTTTTGTACATATGATCTGCCTTCTACATTTTTGCTGCTCACCAGACATTAAGAAAAGGGAGGGATGATTGGCTCCAGTAGATGAAGCCCATTTTCTATTACTCTTCAGTAGGGCTTAAGGTATTTATGGTTAGACTTTCTTTAACTAGAGAAGCACAATAAGTCACAATGAGTTTTCCTGGTGTCTTGCCTGTTCTAATAATAATGATGATGATGATGATAATAATTGATAGAATTTACATGGAACTTTGGTTTGCAAAGCCCTTTACAAATATCTCATTTTATCACAACAGCCCTGGGACGTAGGCACGATTATTATTATTCATAGTTTCTAGATGAAGAAACTGAGGCAGACAGAGGTTGAGACTTGCCCAGGGTCACACAGCTAGTAAGTGCTTGAGGTAGGATTTAAACTCAGGACTTTCTGACTCCACCCAGTGCTCTATCTACACTGTCACCTAGTTGTCTTTTATGAACAATGGTTTCTTCTTTTCTAGTGCCCTTTACTTATTCTCTTTATGTCCTAAATCAGTGATATCAAAGTCAAATAGAAATGGGGCCAATACTCCATACATAAGGATCCATGTAGTCTTCATTTTGACTTACTTGTATTTTTGTTTATTTTGTAAAATACTTCCCAATTACATTTTCATCTGTTCTGGGCTCCACTTGGGAGGATTGTGTACTACTTATAGAACACAAGCTGCTTGTTTGACACCTCTGTCCTAAATATTTCCCACACCTGGAAACTTTCTGGTTTGTAACTCTGAAAACTAGTTCCCTGAGGAGGGTTATTGTGGGAGTCGGATGAGAAGATTTATGTGAAGTTTAATGTACTATTTGAATATCCATGTTCTATAGATGAAGTTTATATAAGTTGAGTGACTTGTGCCTGCTTGTATAGTTTATAAGCAGGATTTGAACAAAGATCTCTCTAAGTTGATTACAGTTTTAATTATTTTCTGTTTTACCATACTGTTTCTCAATAACTACAGTTGAGTGATAGATTTTTTCAGCTAGTTTTTCCTCATATTTATCTTACTCAGTATTTGTAAAAATATTCTTACAAAGCAAGTTTCTGGAACTGATATAAATGTAAGATGGGCTTTTGATTCTCTCTCTTTAATTCATTCTATATAACAGAAGGCTCAGAAAGGCATTTCTCTCCTCATGAACCAGAAGAAACAAATGAAATTGAACAACAGCAGTCACAAGTGTATGATCCCCAGATTCAAGCAAGAGCTGATGACAGTAACAGAAATGAAGTTATAAGTACACAGCAAATGTGTAAGACCTTTTCCTTTGTATTAAAGGGAATGATTACATTGGAATTTTAAAAGACTTTGATACTTTCCATCAATATGGAGATTTTTTTCCACTGGTAAAAATCAAAATACCTTCCTAATTTTTCATTTTGTGCAGTTACTACCTAATTCCTCATATGTCTGTTTGCCACAATAATAGTACCAACATATGAAAAACACTTTCAAATTTAGAGTCTTTTTCACAGGATCTTCCCGACACCTCAGATTCATCCTTTGTTTGTAATTGGTTGGTGCTGGTTATACGTGGACTTAATGATGGACTTTACAATAGTTTTCACTTGGTGATATCCTGTATCCAGTTTAGATCTACTACCTGTCTTTCCACTATCTTTGCAATTTTGATTCTTCTGAGATTGTGGTGGTGGATAATTCATATCTACATAGCCTCAACTTTAAAATATTGGAGTCATACAAGCAAAACTTCGAGAATACTATATTGAGTGCCATTGACATCCATATCTTACTTTTACTTTTCATTTTTCAAATGGGTAAAGCTCAGACCATAGATTCTGAATTCTGTTTTATCTAAGAATAATATATATAGTGAATTTTAAAAAAAATTAAGTTTTATAGTAAATGAAAGAAATGAAATACATAATCAAGGATATATATATATATATTATATATATATATATATATCTGGAAAAGAAACTGGGGCAATCTTGGAGTCTATGGTAAGGAGAGTAGATAGATGATTCAAGTGTTGTTGTAGTACTTACATGATATAAATATCCAGAGAAGACCTTTAGTACAGTGAATGGATCTTCTCTGGAGAATTTATGAAAGGACCTCAACAGGCTAAGAATCTATGGATGGATTTTATATGTGCTATACTGTTAGAGGGTGTATACCTGTAATTGAGATAATGAATACATTGGAATTCTGAAATACATTTAATTAAAGATTTAATTCTGATGTTACTATTTGATGATGAACTTTTAATCCTCATGTTTATACAGGATTGAATTTTTTGGTTATAGGATGGATATTTTCATAAAAGATTCAACTATTTGCTTGTAGGCATTTAACTGTTTTTGAATCAAAATGATCTTATGTCTTAAATAAAAAGTCTGACCTCTGTTCTATTACTTAAAATACTTTTGTAATGGTTTGTTCTTATCTTTAGCTCAAATTGTTGCTTGTGAGGTGAGATTAAGAGACCAGTGCAAAGGAACAACATGCAATAGGTAACCTTTATGTATTATTCTCAAAATTTTATGGAAAGCAATACAAAATCATTATCAAATTAAAGCAATTTAACTTCTTTTCAAATGTTCTGTTTAGATATGAATGTCCTGCTGGTTGCTTGGATAGCAAAGCCAAAGTTATTGGAAGTGTACATTATGAAATGGTAAATATGATCAATAGAATTACTTAACAATTTGATACTGAAAACAATTGAAATGACAGGAGAAGGAAGTATGATATTAGAAGGCAGAGATTTTTGTTTGTTTGTTTGTATCCCCAGTGCCTAGCATAAGCACTTAATCAATACCTACTGATTAGAATTAAGGAGGAGTTTCTATAAATATTTATAGACACAACTTTTTAAAATGGAGGTTACATAGATCTGATCATTTTGCTGTGTGAATCTATGCTTCTTTCTCAAGTCATGTAAATAAGTTCATGTTCCTTTCAACCTTAAAGTGTGATAATGTTTCATCATCAAAATAATTTACTCTATGCCTTTCCCTTTCCCTTCCCCCCAAGCAATCAAGCATCTGTAGAGCTGCAATACATTATGGAATAATAGACAATGATGGTGGTTGGGTAGATATCACTAGGCAAGGAAGAAAACATTATTTCATCAAATCCTATAGAAATGGCATTCAGTCGATTGGGTAAGTATTTCTTTAGAACCAAATTATTGTGTGTTATAAAATAGAATTTATCTTTTTGGAAAATATCTGCTCTATTTTAAACATTATTGTTTTTATTTTCACATTGAGGTATGCAGAAATACTACTCTAAAGCTGATGTCTCTATATGTAGGATGTGTGTGTGTGTGTGTGTACACACATATGTATCCACAGACTAGATGTCTGTGGTAGAAGGTAGAAACCTAGCTACAGAAGTGTACAGAAAATATTAAAAATCAGAATATACTTTTTCTGTTCAATCCTGAAGAACTGATTTTTAAAGGGGTTAGTAGAAGATAAATCAGATTTTTCATTTTAAGGGGTAGCTGCTTTAATTTTTCTATCCATGGTTATGGCAGATATGATTTATATAACACTAAATTGTAACATATTTATTTTTAAATTGTGCTCATAAGATAACCTGATACCTGTATTTTTAAGAGAAATATTTTTAACAGAAATAGTTATCTGTGCAAAACAGGAATCCACATATCCACTATTATGACCAAACTTCTGAACTCATGTTCAGAAATTAATTTTGAAAATAAGATTCTTCTCAGGCATAAGAAAATGTCCAAACTTAATTTCAGTAGCAAAGTATGATATTTTTACAAATTTTATTTGAAAGAAAGCTTCTCATGTTTTAAATTCAAAATTATGTTTCAGGATTCAGATTCAGAATTGTTTTTCAATTTTTTTGAAAATTAGCAGTTATATATTTTGCTTTTCATGATGACAATATTTGAATATTCAGAAACATTTTAAGGAATTTGCTTTCTGTATGCTAAGAAGAAAGTCAATTTTTAAAAGATTTTCATACCTATAAATTGTCATAAGTTAAGGTACACTCTTGAATTTTCCAAACATCATCATTTCGGGGCAGCTAGGTAGCACAGTGGATAGAGCACCAGCCCTGAAGTCAGGAGGACCTGAGTTCAAATCCAGCCTCAGACCAAACACTTGACATGTACTAGCTATGTGACCTTGGGCAAGTCACCTAACCCCAATTGCCTTACCAAAACAAAACAAAACAAAACAAAATCGTCATTTCAAGGTAATATTTAAGATGTTCTGTTCACTGCATATATAATATATTGGTATTAAAGATATTGAAAAACTGGTAGTGATGGATGTTTTTATCATAATTTGATATGTTTTATCAGAATATCATTTCCCCATAATGTAGACTATAGAGTAGCTTGGGGAAAAATTCTCATTAAAAAGCATGTTATATGGAAATACCTTCTTTGGGAAGAATTGTGTTTTTTTGTTTTAGGAAACAGTTTTTCATTTGGATCACAGAATTATAGATTTAGATCTCCAAAAGATCTTAAAAGACATTGAATTCTTCATTTTAGAGAGGAGGAAACTAAAGCTGAGAAAGGTTAGGTGACAAAGTCATGCAGCTTGGAAGGGTTGGAGGCAGGATTGAAACCCGAGTCTTCCATGATTCCAAGTCCAGGACTCTATTCACTATACTGTTTTCAACATTTTACTAATAATGTGTTTTCTTAAATACCCAAATACCCAGAAGTCTCATTTGAAGCCATGTTAAAAAAATTAAAATTTAACCACAACTTATTTGGATACCATTTGAGTTTATAACTCTTTCATAAAATAGCATTAGAGAAGTCTTTTAGCATTTCCTTGTATCTGTTTTCAACTCTAGTTAGAACTCTGTATACAACAACAACAACAAAAAGTTTTCTTCAACATATTAATGAAACATAAAAGGTGAATAGAGGTGGTAGATGTGAAATGATAGATATTAATAGACATGAAAAATTTTAAAATTCCAGTAATAAAAATATAAGTTGCTTATAGTACAGAATTTATCATAATTTTTAACTGTTCAGTTAATTCATATTTAATATAGTGCAACATATTCATTTTTACTGATTTAACTTTAGATTCTTATTATTAGTATCAAGTAGCACATTACAAAATATTGAATATGTATTTATGTGTATATAGTGTAGAAGGTAGAATAAAGTATTGCTTCCCAAATAAATTTATAAAGAGGTTTTTTTTCTTCCTACAGGGTATATTGTGAACATTTTTATGGTCATATAATAATATTTTCTTCATGAAATACAATACAATTCTATTTTTGCTCCATTCACATAGGATTAAAATACCCACAAATGTTGCTTAGATGTAGTACTTAATAATTAGATTATGTTTTGTACAGATTTTCTTTTGGGGATATAAGCAACTTCAGAGATTTGTTATATTGTATGTTAGTAATCATAATCCTTATTATTTATATTGATTAAAATAGATCAACTTCCTTTTCAGAATAAAATAGTTTTCTTTTTATATTAATGCTTATAATAGAGTATTTTCACTCCCAAATTCAATCCCCACCCTGAAATCCTTATCTGTGTTCAGTAGTTGGTATTTCATTTATGTAAAATTGTGGTCTTTTTTGGTAAAGGTTGGGGGAAGGGAGTAACATTATGCAATATTGAACACTATGCAGTATTTAGGTAGATAGAAATGAGGGTTTGGGGAGTTAATTTTTTTCATAATTAACTTAATGCACTTTTACTATGTGGTATGTTATTGTTTTTTTTTCAGCTGTAACTTTGTGCAATAGCTATGTCCCTGAAAATTGGGTAAATCAAAACCTATTTATTGCATACTAGGGAAGTTTGATACTTAATGAAATCTTTAATGGAACCTTTTGTCAGGCAAATGCTTTCATTTATTGTATTCATATCTCGATATGAAAATATTGGATCTACTTAAAACAATGTAGGACTGCATGAAGTTCATGAGAAATCTGATAGTTGAGATTGATTTAATATAGATTGCAATCATTTTCATATTAAATTCATGCAACAGCCTGTTTATACAAAATTTAGATTTCTGATGACCTACCTGTCCAAAATACTCCAAGAGGTCTCTGAATAACTTCATTGTCACAAAGCCTTATCTAACTTTTCAGAACATACTAATGTGGTCTAAGAAATGGTGCAAGGTGTGTTACAGTATTAGAGATTATATTGATACTAAGCCTAGTATGTTGGATATTGTTTGCATCATCTTATTCTTCTTCTAGTTTCTATTAGATAGTCTATTGTGAGGAAAATGGCAAGAAGGAAAGAACCACTGTTCTCAGCCATCCTGTATCCAAACTCCTTTCTTCCTCCCACCTTTCATTTCCAACCCTATACCCCAGGTTACCTAACACTTTCTGGGATGGCAAGAAGGACAAAGGCAAGGGGAAAGTGTGTTGGGGATGGTGGTATTAAATACTCAACCAGTACTTAAACAGAGGGCTCTCAATTCCAAAGTTAGTGTTATTTCAATTCCATAAAGTTATTCTTTGTGATAAGACTGTAGATAGAGTTACAGTACAATAAGCTGGAGATTTGTAGTAATCTTTGGTTTCCTTTGTAGTGAAAGTTCACAAATATAAATTATTATTATTCTGTTAAATACCTATTTTAAAATAAACATTAAAAGGAATTTTACTTTTGATATCTCATGAACTTAGTATTAATAAGAGAATCTTAAATTCTGCATTTTACACGTTACTTATTGTTTTAAATTATTCTTTATGTTGTGTTAAATATTCCCACTGAGAATTCCCAAACATGTCCAGATGAGTTTTGTACATGATGTAATTCACTTACATTTTAGTAAGAAACTTTATCAAAGGCTATGTCAGTAACTATTGTCAGTATTAATGACAGTCTTGTTATGCTTAAGAAAATTATTGACTCATTCTGTCTTTTTTATCTTTAGCAAATATCAATCTGCCAATTCCTTCACAGTCTCTAAAGTGACAGGTTAGCACTTATTTTTAAGCTAATTTTAATACTACTGATTTTATTAATTTTCCTATGCATTTATTGATTTGTATTTATATTTCTTTAGTTCAAACCATTACTTGTGAAACAACTGTGGAACAATTATGCCCATTTCACAAACCTGCTTCCCACTGCCCAAGGTAACATTCTTGAAAACTTGATGATAATTTCTACATTTGGGACTGGATTTGTGATTCTAGCAGTATAGATAACTGCCGCATGAGGGAACTTCATCTATCGGTATAGGTTGGCACCTTCTCTGTAACTTATAGACTTAGAAATTTGCCCTGAACATTTCTAGAGTACAAGAATTATTTTTCCTTTTATTATAAGTTTCTTATAGTATAAATATTATTAGAGTTTATTGTTAACTAGAGGCAGCTAGATGGTTCAGTGGATAGAGTACTGGGCCCGGCTTCAGGAAGACCTGAGTTCATACCCTGTTTCAGACACTTGACTGTATGACCCTGGGCAGGTCACTAAGTCTCTGTTTGCCCCAGTTTTCTCATCTATAAAATGGGGGTCATAGTAGTGTCTATCTCCCAATGTTGTTGAGAAGATCAGATAACATAAAAATTATAAAGCACTTAGCACAGACCCTGTCACATAGTAAGCGCTATATAATAATTACTATTATTACATGTGAATTTTGTGGATATTGTTGTTCTAACCTTGTTACTATCATTTTGACTGTAATCAAGTGTTTACTGTAAAAGCTCTGTATTGTATAAAGCACAAGAAAGATCTAATTCTTGTTACAATAGAAGAGTTGTACATATCTTTATTATGATTGTTGAGATTATCCATGACTCTTATGTTTCCTAGAGTAACATCCATGGTGTGTACCATGGAACTCCCAAGCCATATGGACCTGTAGCTGTCGTATCTTTTATAAATAGTGCTTGGGTACATACATGTTGAACCTCTTTGTATTATTAGAGTACTACCCTGAACCTACTGGAAAATTAAGATAATTCTATTACTGTCATGCAAGACCTAACATATGTAAGACTATGCCATATGATGCCATTTATTGAATGACCTCTCCACAAATTACTGTCTTTTCTTTGGGTTTTTGTGGCACTTCTCTATTGGTTCTTCTCTTCCCTGTCTAACGTCTACTTGGTTTCCTCTGCTGGATCTCAACCTTGAACTGTATCTCTCCTACACTCTTTATGTTTGTGAGTTCATTATCTTCTATAGGTGTAATTATCATCTATATACAGGTGACTCCCACATCTATGTATCCCACCCAAATCTTTCCTGAGTTTCAGTCTTACATAACCAACCGACTTTTGGGTATTTCAAATTGAATGTCTTGTCTCAAACTCAATATGCTCCAAACTGAACTCATTATTTTTTTCCCATCAAACAAAGCAGTCTTCCACTCTTTATTTCTGCCGAGGGCACCATTATCGATCTAATTATCTAGGATCACAATATTGAATAATCTTCTCTCCCTCATTCCACAAATCCATTTACTAATTGTAAGGTTCTTTGATGGCAGGAGCTATTTCATTTTTCTCTTTAGCATACTATTCTTATACATAGTAGGAGATCAATAAATACTTTTGGATTGATAGGTTTTCTGTGGCATTTCTTGTTGTTGATGAGCCATATCTGACACTCTGTGATGCCATTTGGTGTTTTCATGGCAAAGATACAGGAACGGTTTGCCATTTCCTTCTCCAACTCATTTTATAGATGACGAAACTGAGGCAAACAAAGTTAAGTGACTTGCCCAGAGTCACACAACTAGTAAGTGTCTGAGGTGAGATTTAAACTCATGAAGATGAGTCTTCCTGACTCCAGGCCCAGCACTCTATTAGCTATGTGACCTAGCTGCCATCTTACAAAAGTCTGTTTTTGAAAGTTATTTAATTACTATGTAAGATCAATGATTTTACCATCCTATCTTTAATTCAATTATTCTTCTGTATTTTGTAATTCCAAAATATGATCAAATTTAACTCTTATTACAAAACAATCAGAAAGCATAAATGCCCACTATCCTCTTTTAAAACTTAGGTGGGGGAAAAAAAGGTCATCAGCTAGCATTTGTTAAGTACCTGTTATGTGACAGGCATTATATAGGGGGCATGTTTCAAAGACAAAAAAGAAATAATCAGTGCCCTGAAGGAGCTTACCTTCTAAAGAATTAAAAGTAGTATTTGTGCAAAGTGTTGCACTTCACTCTCAGTATTAAGAGTTTTTTCATTAATGTTCAATTCCATTCAACAAATATTTATTAAATGCATACCATGTGCAAAGAACCTGGCATAGCAATGTACTTAATAGTGTATTTAATAAATATTCCTTGAATTGAATTAGCTTCTACAGTATCAAAGCCCCTAATGCTACTTAGATTTTTAAGTTGGAGATATTCTGATGAAGATGCAAACCTTAGTATACAGGATATGAGTGTTTTGTTTAAAAGTACAAACACAAATGAAATATAGTATACAATTTTACAATTGTCTTTCTTTTATTTAATTCATTAAACTTAATTAATGGATAGTAAGTATGCTGAATTAGACATGATAAATCATAACTATCTACCTAGGGCTATAGGTCTTTAAATCTTTTGTATACCAAAAGAAAGGAGCTCTTTGGACCATTTCATAATTATTACATAACTAAGCCATTAGTTTTAGTTATTGATTGAAATTTTTAAAAAAATTACATATTAGTCACATTGGGAAAGAAAACACAGGACAAAACAAAACAATAAAAACAAAAAAAAACACCACAAGAAAAATAAAGAAAGTGAAAAATAGCATGCTTTGTTCTGCATTCAGACTCTATCAGTTCTTTTGCTGAAAATGGAGAACATTTCATCATGTGTTCTTTGGAATTGTCTTGTGATTGAAGTATTTAAACTATAATCTCAGCTTGTTTTACATATATGAAATTTTGAATTGAATTTTTATGTCTTTAAAAAACATTTTATCAGGAATAAAAGTGTCCTTTGGGTTGCAGTACTCTGAGAATCAGTTGAAGGATATGTGCTAATCTAAACTGGTAAAGGAGAATTTTCTTATTGGGAGTTCCATATGCCAATGAAATCACAACTCCTGTCCCTGACAAAATGCAATACATAGTAAGTTCCATAAACCAGAGAAGAAAGGCATTTTTGTTACTTTGTAGTCACATCATATATGTTACTAAGGTAATGGAAGATTCAGGTAAAGAAGAGGAAGCATATTTTAGTAAGTAATCATTCCTTTTTTTGCATTTCAAATATTGTGAGTAACCTTAGAAAACCTATCATCCTTTAGATTCCTTGGGGGGGAAATAACATCAAAAGGAAAGAAGACTCATGCTCTTTGGTACATATTTGGGTGGGTGGAGCACCTTTTTGTGGGTAGCAGAGAGGGCATCAATATTGAAGACTGTCTTGACTTTCTACATGGTTATAAATATTCCTCAACCACTGAAGTACTGTGTAGCTACAATCAGTTTTATCTTGGACTATTTTGAGTACTCTGAAGTAGTGGGGTTTTGAAATCATTCCAACAAAGCTGAAAGTCTTAAATGATGGTGGCTTCACTGTTCTTTGATTTTTTTTTACCCCTAGTCATTCCTTCCTTGAAGGCTTTCCTTACCTGTAATTTATTCTAAAGAAATGACAAAATAAACAAGTTAAGGGGTAATTTTTCTAAATGACAAATTCATGCCACTTTGGGACACACATTGAAATGATTTCTTCAGATTGCCACTCAGTCATTGTAATCTTGCTTTGTCCTATTGAAGTTTGAATATAAAATTTTCAACTTTTTTTATAAAACTTTACCATAAGAAAACCTAAATTTAGGGAGAAACAAATCAAGTGTTATATATTTTATAAAGTTCTAAGTATCATTTACTTTATTTGTATAAATCACTACCTGCTCTTTATAAGTAAAGAATAACAATTAACAATGGAACCCCACCAAAATACCATAGATTTCAATTATAAAACAGCTCATTAGCAAGCATTTTTGCATATAACATGAATCAAATCATGTTTCCCAAAGTATAAGTACACAAAGGAAGAGTGTAATATAATCTGATTAACTTTTAAGGCAAGTAAAAGTCCTAGTGTAAGAAATCTATGAACTACCAATAGTGTCAATAAGTTAAACTGGTTGAAATACACCTTTAATGAAAAATCTAATTTACTTTTGGGGTGAATTATCACTTTGGGCTGTGATTTTAAATCAAAGGAGGCATCATACTCCACTTAAAAATGAGCACCCTGATATTTTGTAAGGGTGAGGACTATACTAAGAATTATATGATATGTCCTCTGTCAGAAAGTTTCCTTTTTACAGGTATAATATAAAGTGGTTGTTCAAATAAAAACTTTCCCCTTTTTTCCTTTGGAAAAAAAAACTTTAAAAATACTTAGCTGTTATCTAAAAAGATTCATTTGTAATTTATTGTTTTTAGTGATTCTTTATCATGTGTTATATGTTTCCATCAAGATTTTGCTAAAAAGCCAGTATGAATTTTACAGGAGAAGTAATTCAGTTCATTAAGCATTTCTTGTGCACCTTCTTTGTTGTAAGGCAAAGTTTTCCCTTGCCCTCTAGAAGCTAACATGAGCTATGGATTACATGACAACTTCAGTTTGAGAAGCCACTGCTTTCATGCAGTCTACTGTATATTGAACCATTTGCTAAGAAACCAGCACTCACCCAACCAAAGCAGAGTTATCTGAACACCAAACATAAAGAGAATAGAGTAAAACCTGCTTTCAGATCCTGAACAGTGTCAATGCCCAATGAATCAGCTATAACCTCAAAATATTAGTGCTATTGATATATCAAATAAGATAATATTTGTTAAAAAAAAGTATCTATCACAGTACCTGGCACACAGTAGGGCTTTATAAATGCTTATTCCCTTCCCTTCCCCCAACCTGTCTCAGTCTGGTTCTAACTGTAATTCATGCCGTTATCATTCTTGGAATTTGTCCCTCAGCTAAACTGCATTGTTCCTTTCCTACTTTCACATCTTGCCTTCATTCCTACTTTAGATATTCCTTTCTTCTTCTATCTATATGTCTCTTTACTTAGCCCAAGCTTAAAATGGACTCCTCAGCCTCTCGGACCCAATTCCAATCCTACTTCCTTCCAAAACCTTGACACAGCTTTCACCTCTTAGTAAAAGTGATTTCATCTTCAAATTCTGTGGAGCAAATTCTTCTCATATAATTCTCCCTAGTACCATGATTATTTGTTTACTTTTTCTTCCCTACCACCATTGTATTGTAAATTATCTAAGAACAGTGGCCTATGCCAGAATTATTTCTGTTTCCCCAGTGATTTGTCCTAGTAGTTCTTAATAATTGTTTGTTTGGATGAATAGATAATGAATTAAGGAGAGGTCATTCAGCACCTCATTTCCTCAAAATGACTTTTCTAGTAGGACATTATGAGAGATATCCCACAAAATCTCCCTACAGGTTTCCAAAAATTCACTTTCCAACCCAAAGTTTCCAAATTAACTCATATTGTTACATTTCGCTTTTAAAATTGCCTTAAAAGAGGAGCAGCTAGGTGGCTCAGTGGATAGAACACTGGGCCTGGAGTCAGGAGGACCTGAGTTCAAGTCCGGCCTCAGACCATACACTTGACACTTACTAGCTGTGTGACCCTGAACAAGTCACTTAACCCCAATTGCCTTACCAAAAAAAAAATTCTCAGTTGAATCTTTCAGGGGCAGCTAGGTGGCACAGTGGATAGAACACTGGGCCTGGAGTCAGGAGGACCTGAGTTCAAATCCGGCCTCAGACCAAACACTTGACACTTACTAGCTGTGTGACCCTGGGCAAGTCATTTAACCCCAACTGTCTAAAAAAAATTGCCTTAAAGTTTTGTGTGTATATGCATATGGACACAAATGTATATATGTGCGTTGAAGAGAAGTACTATTTGAATTTAAAAAATGAATCTGCCATTCCTATTACAGAAGAATATTTGAAAGTATTATGTAAAATATTTAAATTATAATAGTTTTCTGACGAGATATTATTTGCCTTTTTTTTTTTCGGCAATCTTTGGCATTTCAAGAATTTCCTCTTGTTTTGATGTTATGTCTGCCTCACTATGAAAAGTGTGTTTGCTGATTTTTTTGGCTTGTTTTATATATTTCTCTTTTGAAAAATTAAAATTGGGGCATGCCTAAAGAATTTACTTTGTCCTTGACTGCCCCTCACACTGAAAAAATACAAGCCACCTATAACTTGGTGTGGTTAATTGAACACTGACAATGTTTGTGTAAGCAGTAAAGTCCTGCAAACTCTTTTTAAGCTGAGGCATATAACATCTCTAGGTCATGAGTGAGGCAGGCAAAAGTTTCTGAATTACTCCCTAGCTTATATTCTTAGTGAATTTTAGGAAACCTATTAAGTTCCAGAGACATATGAGGAAGCTACTTCCTTAATACTATTCAGGAAGTAGTTTTTGTTTTCTTCTTGGCTGACAAAAGTAGAAAAAGGCTGGAAAAATGGGAAAAATAAAAACATTTATACCAAACTCTAGGGAAAGGTAAAAATAAGTTGGACAAATTGTCTCTACTGCCAGATTGCACACTTGTCATGTTTCATAAAAAGGAATAGGAAAGAAAAAGAAATATAGGTCAGGGTTACTTTTTTGTTGTTTTATATCTATAAATGTATATTCTTTATTAAATATTTTTTCAGGGTATACTGTCCTCGCAATTGCGTGCAAGCGAACCCACACTATGCTCGTGTAATTGGAACTCGAATTTATTCTGATGTAAGTAGCTTAATTTATCTAACTCTAAAGTACTTATATGTATGAACTGTATACCATTGCCTTTTTATATTTTCACGTGACAAAGCAAGGGAAAAATTATAGGTTGATGCACTCCCATTTTAAACAAGTATACTTTGGAGTTACAAAATAAATATTTATTCATCATTGTTTTCTGATTGTAGACACTATCCTGCTTTAACTAAGCTATTTATTCCTGAGGATTGAATTAATCTATGTTTGGCTAAGCCTAAGAATGTGGAGTCAAACTTTAAAAAAAAATCACTTTTTTTCCTTGTTACCCAGTTACTCATGGCTCATGAAGAAAAATTTCTTGGGGTGTTATTAGAAAAGAAAAAAAATCAGGTCATTTCTTGTTGTTTCGTGCAAGGGGAAAATGAAATTTATCATATATAAATAATATTTTTATTGCCCATGTGACATTTGAGGAGCCTAGATTCCAATGGAGACTGCAAGATCAATACTTAAAAAGAACAGATAGATGAGGTATGTAGAAATGAATGGTGTAACTAGAGTTAGGGAGGCTTAGCTGTGGAGCTGTCATGGCAGAAAAAAAATATTTAGGCCAAGTTTTGAAGTATGGTTTACATAAAAGGTGTAGTGAAGGCATTCTAGGTAAGGCTCAAAGTTAAGGATGAGCAAGCTATATACAGGGTTTACAACAAAGTGGTTTGCTTGTCTAGAACAAAAAGTATAACCTTGACTAACCCGCATATGCATAATCTGAAGGTGATTAGTTCCAAAGAGAAGGAGAGAACTGCTACCTTGAAACTTGTAGATGGAAGATCTTTACGACATACTGTAGGCTTTTAAGCAGTTAGAAGTCACATTAACAATAATTGAGGAAGATGATTTTTGCTGCACATGAATGTCATGAAAACCTCATCTATCTTGGTAATCTTCTAGAACGTTAGAGCTAAAACTTACACAACCAATACTTTTCATTATACAGATGAAGAAACAGAATGCCCCCAAAAAAAGAAATAATTTGACCAAGGTCATGTATCTACTGAGGGTTAGAGCTGGGGATAGAACCTTTATCTTCTGATGATAAGTCTAAAACTATTTTACTTGTCCAACAGTATGAGTCATTTTTGACACCTTCTCTCATTCCCAAGTTCTATTGGTGCTATCATCTCACCTTCCTCCCCTTCTTTCCATTTCTACTGCTATTTTTCCTGGACTATTACTACTTTTCCTTCTCTATACTTTATTCTAACCCCACCCCCCCAAAAAAAGCAAAGCTCTTTTTATGTTATTCTTCTTTTTTTTTTTAGGCAATTGGGGTTAAGTGACTTGCCCAGGGTCACACAGCTAGTAAGTGTCAAGTGTTTGGTTTGAGGTCGGATTTGAACTCAAGTCCTCCTGACTTCGGGGCCAGTGCTCTATGCACTGCACCACCTAGCTGCCCCTATGTTATTTTTCTTCTAAAACCATTTTTATGGGTCCCATTTTCCTACCTAGTAACCTTCTAATACAGCAAAAGCTCTTAATTATCTAGCCTCAGCCTAATTTTTCAAATGTATCTTTCATTACTATCATTATGCCCGGCATTTTGTCTTGTCCATAAAAATTCTGTAAATACAGGGTTTCCCAAAAAGTCTTAGTGCAGTTTTATATTTTAATAGATTACAATCGCACTAAGATTTTGGTACATCCTGTATTTGTTGAATTGAAAAATTTATCATCCTCAGAGAATGAGGAACTCTATAATAAAGTAAATATGCCAGATAACTGCAACCTTTCTCTCTCTCTCTCTCTCTCTCTCTCTCTCTCTCTCTCTCTCTGTGTGCGTGTGTGTGTGTAGAAGAACATTCTTCCTTCTCTTTATATTTTCTGTAGTTTTGGGAGGGTGTAAAAGGTACCAAATTGGGAACTGATAGCTGGGTTTTAGTTCCAGTTCTGCTAATAGCTAATAATGTGATCTTGGGCAAATAGCATACCTTTTCTGTTTCCTGGTCAATTGAAGAGATTCATAGGTTTCTTATTCTTTCTACTCTCAGCTATGTTGTACTTACCATTGCATCCTTTATCTTTATTATATGGTGCCATTTATTTTTATTCACTGTATTTTTGTATATACAGATGGGTGACTCAGCCACTACATTTCTGATTAACTAGGCTGCTTAGAAATCTTTTTGGGGTATTCTTATTTGTTTGTATCTGTTTTCTGAATGATAGATTTGTAAAAATACGACCTCTAGATGAGAATTCCAAATTTCTCTACAAGATTAGTAAATTATTTCAGTTCAGCTTTTCTTGTAAGATTAATTATGAATTCTTTTTTCTTAAATATACCTGAATCAAAAAACTTTTATAACTTTCATATTGAAGTAATCTCAGGTACTGGTTTCCTAAATAAAGTTTTCCTTTATATAAATATCTATTTCCTTAAGATTGTAATTTATAAAAATTCTACCATTCTCACAGTATTCCAGTTAAATGAATGGGTTGCACACAGTATAAGTTCATTTTTTGGGGGGGCTGGAAGATTGAAACAGAGAAATTAAGAACCCTATAAATAAGAAAATTCAACAAGTTTCAAAATATGCCATTCACTCTCAAATAACACAATCTCACTTTAAATAAAATAAAACAGGATTAGGGGTGGGAAGGAGGGGTGATACAGGTAAAAGCCCACAGACTCTATGAGGCAAAGGAATTTGTCCTGCTTCTGGCCTTGACCTCTGTGTCCTTGGGCAAGTCACTTAAACTCCATAGATCTCAGTTTCCTCATTTGCAAAATCAGGGGACTCTGAAGTTCATTTCAGTTCTATATTTATGTCTGTCTTTTTATGAGCTGAATTGCCTTTGCTATTCACTATATATGTAGATACAGTTCACACATTTATTCTTAAGAAAGGATTTTGGACTTTCATTCTGGTTAATTACAAATTCTCTGTGTTCAATATAAGTGAGTACCATTGTTTCCACTATAAATTCCTCATTGTTTTCACACTGTGCATCTTTGTTCTGGTAAAGACTGGATATGAAGAGAAAAATCCTTTTTGACCTTTGAACTTGATCAGGAATGCATACCAGCTGCCCAGGCATAGGAGAAACAATAGCTTAAGAATACTTTAAAGTGCTTAAGGTTTAATGAATTGTATATCCAAGCACTCTTTCTTGCCTTTGGAAAATGTTGATAATTCTCCTCTAACAGAACAGGATAAAATGTGAAATGTGTGCTGAATTACTGTTAATCCCATCTCATATGAATTATATCAAATGCAAATATTACTTGAGTGAGGAGTTTAAGACTATGATTAAAATGCCTTTGTGGAGTCATGATGTACATTTGTATATAGCAGCCATTTCACAAAGAGGAGAAATGATTAAAGAGCTTGGCATTTAGTTTCCTTGATAGGTTAAATACCAAAAGATAACACAAAGTTCAGAGCATAGCAATAAAGTAAGGTTGTGTAATTGTAAAAGAAGTGTTTATGTTGAGGTATGATGCTCATGAGACAGACCATATGTGTAGAAAGTGAAAAAAGCAGAAATCTAAATCAATGAAGTTAGGATTAAAGAAGATACATGAGGATGCAGGGTAGAGGTCTTATTTTCTTGTTTGGGGGTATTTGGGAAGTCTTCAAGCAAAAGATGTATAGTTTTGTCTAATCACACTCAACTATAAAAATATTTTAATAGAGTATTTGGAAGAAAGGACATGTTAATCACAAGAACTTTGAAGAACTCAAAGATTATTATTTAATCTTCACAAGAATTCTTAATCTGCTATCTGTGAACATAGTTTAAAAATATTTTGATAACTGTATTTTAGTATAATTGGTTTCCTTTGTGATCCTACACATTTTATTTTACATATTTAAAAATATTCTAAGACTGAAGAGGTCCATATGCTTCACTGAACTTCCAGGTATCCATGACATGCAAAAAAGCTAACAATCCTCTGCTGCTCTAGGATTAGAATTGTTCTTATTACTTTGAAGGGATTTAAAATGCAAATATCTTCCATTCAACCAGTAAATGTTTTCCACATGAATTCTACCTCAGTATAGCTCTTTTTTTAATAATGGATGATTAAAATATTATTATGAACAAAATATAAAATATTATATTAAAATATTATGATTAAAATATATATATATATATTTATGTGGTAATTCTACTTAAGGGAACTATAAGCCCCTCAGTATCATCACTCCCTTGAGTGATGTGTGTCGTATTCCTTTTCTACCTTAGTAGACAGTCTTCATGACTTGCTGTGGCTGTAAAAATTAGCCACCTAATGACCACTCTTTTGATGATGTCTTTCCACATTTAACCTATCTGGTCCTTGGTCAACAGAATTCCATTCTGTTTCTAGGCCTCTTCTTGATGGTTTTCCAGCACAGTAGAACCTGCTAGACATTGAATTGTGCTGGCATAGCCTTTAAGTACCCAGAGTCACCTACAAGCCAAGATGAGGCATCAGAGTAGGACAGATAAGGAAACAGAGAGGTCTTTTAATTTTTCCATTATCACCTAATCTTTGATTCCAAATCCTAATGTTCTTTACATAATACTATGCTGCTCCCCAGAAAATTATATTGAGTTGAAAGCATTAATAAAATAGTTTATACCCAAGGCTCGTGCAAAATATTTTTGTGAAACTAATGATAAGTGTTAATTTAATAAAATGAAATAATGAGTGAAAAGTACTAGAAATTCTATTGTACCCAGTGTAATTATAGAACATTTTTAGTATTGCATTTCAAATCTACTATTCAGTCAACAACTATCATTAGAAATTTTGTAGGAGCTGTGTCCACTCTTCTTTTCTTCCTTATTAATACCGTTACTTATAGGAACTGCCATGTCCAAATGTACCTCCCCAAAAATGAAAAATAAACATAGACTGAGTACATGGAAAATGACCAAACCAAGAATTCTTAGTTCTGAATATCATTTGTTTGAATTAGTTAAAAATTTCAAATCCAAGCATGATGAATATTCATGAAAGGAGAGCAAATAACTACTTTCTGCCACTGAATCTCTTTGTAGGGGGTGGTAGTGGTAAACCATTTAGGCAGTAGCTACCTATACCAAATGGCTAGATTGTAGGATGGTTTACTGCATCATTTCAATCATTCCTATGCTCGTTTGACCCTAGAATTTTCTCAGTTCACCTTTTTCATATCTCTGGACTTTAGTTCCCACATTGACTGCAGAGTAGAGATAGATTGGATGACCTTGAAGGTCCTTTTGTGCTTCACATCCATGAACTTATGTAATTTGTTGATTCATTATAGCCTTTTGGATGCTCAATATACCTTGTCAATTACCTCCTTAAATATACCTTTACATTTACTATCAGTTTATCAAATGTAATATGAGGAAACTTAATTGCAAAATAAGATGAATTTTTTTTTCTTTTACCCTCTCAGGTGTCTAGCATTTGCAGAGCAGCTGTTCATGCTGGTGTAGTTCCTAATCAGGGTGGTTATGTTGATGTCATGCCAGTAGACAAGAGAAAAGCTTACGTTGCATCCTTTCAGAATGGCATCTTTTCAGAAAGGTAAAACCTATAGTTATCAACCAGTATAATTTACCTGTTTCTCAGTTAATAGGCTTCTGTAGTTGATATGTTTTAAAGGTCAAGAGACTAGGGCAGCGTGTGGGTTTATCATGCTTGTATAACAATTGGCCCCTAAATTACTGGAGAAGCTGCAGTACCAGAACTGCCTGTCTCCTGTAAGCTTATAATTCATAGCCTGAAAAGCTGATTACAAATCAAAACAACTCTATTGTTACTTGATCTTGCAAGAAATATTTGATGGAAGATGTTTTCTTCACTCTCTAGGATTTTCTAGATTAAAATTATTTGAAATTATTCTAGGTGAGAATGGCACAGAGTTATTTGGCTTATCTAAATTTACTGCAGTCTATGTAATTAACGTAGTTGTGTTTGTGTGTGCATGTGTTTAAAGTAAATAGTAAACTTGATTTTTCTTAAGGCCCCAGTCACTCCTGGAGTGAAAATTAGATTCTGTTTTCCTTACTAACTTGACTAAGGACAAAATTATATAAGAATTTAGAAGCTATGATGCCATTCTTATAAACATTTATTTACACATGCCCATAATTCATGCATTTTTTTATCTTTTGCAGTTTGCAGAATCCTCCAGGAGGGAAGGCATTCAGAGTATTCGCTGTTGTTTGAATAGGACAAATGAAATGCAAAATGTTAAAAAGAGCACTTGGAAGGGGATGGTAAAGATGAATCAGAATGCTATGCTGTACTTCTCAACTGTATAAAGCTGTAACATTGTTGTATAGAAGATGTCAACTATTTTTAGCCCCCTAAAGTGTCAGTGCTTGTAAATCTGGATAAATTCTGTAAAATAAAAACATGGGATATTATTGGAAAAATATCTTGAATATGAAAGTTTCAGAAATCCTGTGTTAAATATTGCTATATTTTCTTAGCAATTATTTCTGTCATGGTTAATTATGTAGTCATAAATGTTCTACCTTTCGTCTATCTGAATGTTATTATATGGTGCTTTATGTATGCCACTAATATAATAAATCTAAAAGCATAAAATGGATGACCTCAGAGAGATCACCTTGTGCTTAAAAATGATTAACCTGAAAATGAATAGAAACTGTGCTGTCACTATTTCCATTTTCTAAAGTCTGTTATTACTTACTCAGATAAGCTCCACTGTTTTTCAATTTTATTTCTGTACAATTTTTCTCATTTTTTAGGTTTAGGCATGAGTTGAGTTCATACTTCATATTGGTTTTCTATTTTTTTGGTAAATGGTCTCCTAATTTTCAAATACAAATCTACCTTAAAAAGTAGATTAAAAAAAAGCTAGATGCCTCTAAATCTTTCAGATCAAGTAGATAGCCCCAAATGGACCATGTATTTAATGGTAGATGGAATAAAACAATAGTAATGATGTAAACATATGCATAGTGGTTATATAGCATATATAGTAGACGCGAGAGTAAACAGATTGAACATTTTATGTACTCTTGAAATCAAAATCATATCTCTTTGTTTTATATCCTGGCAAATACTCCTGCAGGCCAGGATGTATAGGGGCAAAATGTCTTATGAAGATGAATTCATTTAATTGCTTCACCATTGCCATTGATTTTCTTTATGGTGAATGGCCTCGTGCATTAATTTTTACCATATTATGGTACATGAAAAACATATAATGGCAATATTATGTTTGTTTCTATGAAAAAATGTATCATGCTTTAAGACTAAAAAGCTGTTAAACTTTATTTTTGGTATTTTTTCTGCTCATGAATTTACTATTTTTTTTCTTCCCATAAATATATTGACATTCTTCATGTTTCAGAGTTGTTTTTTCCCCCCTATTCTCATTTGCTATGTGGACTACCTCATATAGTTGAGCAAGTTTGTTTAGGCTTAGTAATGATTTTGAATAAAATGAATAAAGGTACTTGCTAACAGCAAATTCATAGGTATTTTCATCAGATTTTATATTAACATAAAAACTACACTGGAAAGGAACCAGGAGAGATATGAAAGACTCAAGAGTAGACTATATTTTTTGTGGATGTACAAAAAGAAAAAAAAATTAATATTTAGAAGAGTCCTAGTTATGAAAACTTTAAAAGACTGAACAAATGCACACTCACCAAGTTAGTAAAATTATGGCAGAGACAGATGTACTCAGGTCAAGTATGGTCAGAGATGGAAAAGGAAGAGAGTTGGATGGGAGCAAGTATTGTTCTTTGCCTTTCTTTGTATCCTCAATACTTAACACAGAGTCTGCTACATAGTCAATATTTACTAAATGTTTATTGACTGACCAACTGAATACAAAAGTGATTCAAATGGAGAAATGTTTGCTGGAGAACAAAGTTACTAATAAATTGTGAGGAACACCATGCATGATTAATGCTTTATCTATCCATCACTGTTAGGGGATAAGGTGTTCTCTGTAAGAAGATTTTCTAGTAACTTGTATTTACCCCCAAATTTTTCATTGAATTTTTTTTTGCTGCAAATATTTTTTCCAAAGAAAAAATATAGATATGTACATATATATGCATATATAACACACATATATGCATTTATGTATAAGTAGATATAACTTTACTTCTCTGTCATGAAACAAAGCAAATAAATGATTGACACTCAAAAAACAGTCTTCTCTTTGATAACGCATGATTATCTTACTACTCTAAATATTTCACTGTGTTGTAATACAATGATGCCTTTAGGGGCTGTGGAGTAGGACAGGGATGCTTTTCTCTATGTTAAAGTGTTGTAGGCTCCTGTACTTTTAATGATGTCTGTTCTTAATGTTTTTTTTTTTGTCTCTTCCATTGTAGTCAAACTTTCAGCAATCACTTTTCCCTTATGTTTTCTGCATTTAGCTTGTTCCCCATCCCCACTTTCTAGCTGATTTGCTACTTTTAATTTGTTATAGGCAGGAAAAAAAAACATGTTAACAAATTTCTTTCCATTCTCAGCCAAGAAAGCTAATGTTGTTTTAGAATCCCTTCTCAGGTCATTTTCATCTACCTGATGTTATCTGATGTGCACTTATTTATGTGTTGTTTCCCCTATTAGAATGTATGTTTCTTGAGGGGAGGGACATTTCAAAATTTGTTTTTGTCTTTATTTTTGCCTTTTCCCCCCTCCAATACATAACACCATCCTTGGAACATAGCAAACCCTCTGTTCTTACTATATTGACTGATTTCATCAAGAAACAGTTAGGACAACAGGGAGGTGATAATCCAGATGTCCGCTGCACTGGTCAGACTACAGCTGGAATGATTGTGTTCAGTTCTAGACACATTTTAGTGAGGGTAATATGAGTCGAATGAGTTAAACAAAAACTAGAAAAGAGCTAACAATATGAGAAAAGGTCTTCAGCTTATGCCATATGAAGATTCATAGAAGACACTGAGGATACACATGATGTAACTTGTAGAAAAGAAACTTTTTTTTTAAATGTTAACTGTCTTAAAATCCTTGAAGAACCATCACGTGGTAGAGGGAATGGATTTGTTCTGCTTGGGCCCACAGGGAAAAACTAGGAGCTATAAAGAGTCAAATGTTCTAAAAGAAATATTTCCTGGTGGTTAAAGCTGCCCAATTCCATGGCATGGTCTGCCTTGGGAAGTAATGGAGTTCCCTCTCTGAAATTCCTTAAGCAAAAACTGGATGACCATTTGTTAGTATGTGGTAGAGGAGAATTCTTGTTTAATTATAGTTTGATCCAAATTGTCTTTGAAGTGCTATCAGACTGAGACACTGGGATTCCGTAAAACTCTCCAAGGTTTTCATGTTAACATCAAATCCGTGGCTAACTTTCTAAGCATACAACTATCGCAAGCACTCAGTCCTATCCTGATTCTTTGTTTATCAAACACACCTTGGTTCTATATTATCATTGTTTCTTTTATCTTTTGTAGCATTATGTCTAATGGCTCAAATCCATATTTTTTCCAATTTGACCCTTGGACAATAGCTCACAAGCAAGTATCAAAACAACACATCAAATGATTGATGAAAGCGGGTACTTTATAAATGTTCATGGCAATTGATTCCAGATACATGAATGAAGTAAAAAGGCCAAATTCTTCCTAATATGATTAATTTTGTACATAAAGTTTTTTTATAATAAAATCAAGTCAGTTTTTTTCCTGAAGCTGTCTATAGAATACTTGTTACTTATACATTGAAAGACCATTGCTTTTATTATTTTTATTTTAAAAATCTATTCTTAAGTATTTCTGTTACTATTTCAGAACTAATACACGCTGTTGATACAACTTCAATTAAGACTTCAGAGCATGTGCAAGTATTACTTCTGGTCTCTTACCACATGAAGGAAAGGAGTGTTTTGATTGGCTGCTGAGCCAAATCTAAGAGTGAATTCAAAAGACTAATTGGTCAAGACATCATCTCTTTCCTTATAGATTTCATCTAAATGTGGGGACAAGAACTTTTGCAAGGTGCTAGATAGGATAGAGGCCTTGGGCCTTTAGCTTCCCATTTGGACTACCATCCTTGGTGCTGCTTCTTGGCTGCAGAGTCAATCTCATGCTGGACGGGGTTTAAGTTACTCTTTGAAGTTGTGCTGGTAGATGGCAAACTGATCTGAGCTCTGGCTCCTGGACTTCTAGAAGCCTACTTTCTGAACCTTTCAAAGCTCACAAGGTCACAGATTAGTTACCTCCAGACTATGTAAGACTGGAAAAGAATAGAGACAACAGATGCAGAAATTACAGCAGGGCTGCGTGCTAATGGACCATATGACAGTGGGAAGTTAAAAGATCTAATGCCTTTCTCACCATCTGGAGTCTTAGAGCAGTCCTTGACTACTTACATGAATGCAGTCAGGCAAGAAAGAGAAAACATTTTGGTTAGTTAGTACTTTTGGAATGCATTCTCAATTCTGGCTTAACCGTCAATTAAAAGGTTCCCCTTCATGTGGTGAGCAGATTGCAAACAACACAAACACTTGCTCTGAAGTCCATATGTGGATTATATTAGAACTTGGTTTATTGGATAGTCCCTTCATTACACTCATATGTTCAACCTTCCTTGATCCTGATCCGATAAAGTGAGGATCATCTGTTTCTTGTGACTCTACCCCTTCCTCCAAGTTTGTATATACTTCTTACATATTCCAGTTAGGAGAAATAGTGTGTTCTACATCCCATCATTTTTTTCTATGCTAATATATTTCCCTTATCATCTTTTATTTTCTCTTTTAAAACCCTCCACTCCCAGGGCCAAAATTGGTCAACTAATTCTCTCAATAACCTTTGAAGATGTTAAGGTTCTAAAGAGTCACTTACTTCTCCCCTTATTAGAATGATAGCAATGAACAAATAGCCCCTTCCAATTGCTCAAATAAGTTTACTTTCTAATATTTCTTTTGGATCTTGTTTTTACATTTTAAAATTACTTCTTAAGTGTAGACATTTTATCAAGAATGTTTGAGAATCCTCTATTTCATTAAAGTTGTATCTCCTACCCCACTAAACAGGATTAACTCAGCTTTTCAGGGTCAATTATTCTTGGCTGTAAGTCTATATCTTTTGCCTTTTGGAATGTTAATATTACATGACCTCTCACAGAGTAACATTGCTAAGCCTTGTGTGGTCCTAACTATGTATTTTCTTGGAATTTGAAGTTCTTTTTTTTTCCTAGCTAACTATAGTACTTTTTTTTAGATTGATAGTTTGTTTGCTTTTTGTTTCCAATTGCACATCAAGACAATTTTATATAGATCAGGGTCCTAGTGCTGGTGTCTGGTATATTCTGGTTAGCATTCATTTTTATAAGGTTTTAAATTCTAAATTTCTCTCTCTCCCTCCCTCTCCTCCTCTCTTCCTAAAATGGTAGGCAATTGGATATAGGTTATATATGTGGTATAATATAAAACATTTCCTTATTAGTTACAGTTGTGAATAGAGAAACATATCATGAGGGAAAAAACCCCACAAAAGAAATAAAATAAGTTTAAAAAGTATGCTTTGATCTGCACTCAGGGTACATCAGTTCTTTTTATTTTTTTATTAATTTATTTTGAATTATCAACAATCACTTCCATAAGCTTTTGAGTTTTAAATTTTTTCTCCCCACCTCCCTCCCCTAGACAGCATGCAATCTGATATAGGCTATACATATACATTCCTATTAAACATATTTTCACATTAGTGATGTTGTAAGTAAGCGTTAGAACCAATAGGAGGAACCACCAGAAAGAGGAAACAAAACACAACAGAAGAAAAACATTAGCAAAAAGTATACTTTGATCTACATTCAAACTCTATAGTTCTTTCTTCTTTGTGGATAGCATTTTCCATCATGAGGCCTTTGGAGATGTCTTAGATCCTTGTATTGCTGAGAAGGGTTAAGTTTATCAACATTAGTCATCACACAATGTGGCTGTTATTGTGTACAATGTTCTCTTGGTTATGCTCACTTCACTCAGCATCAGACCATACAAGTCTTTCCAGGTTTTTCTGAAATCAGCCTGTTCATCATTTCTTATAGTACAATAGTATTCCATTACATTCATATACTACAGCTTGTTCAGTCATTCCCCAAATAATGGACATTCTCCCAATTTCCAATTCTTTGCCACCACAAAAAGAACTGCTATAAATATTTTTGTACATGTGGGTCCTTTTCCCACGTGTATGATCTCTTTGGGATATCTAGAACTGCAATTTCTGGGTCAAAGGGTATACACATTTTGATAGCCCTTTGGGCATAGCTCCAAATTGCTCTCCAAAATGGTTGGATCATTTCACAACTCCACCAACAATGCATTAGTTTTCCAATTTTCCCACATTATCTCCGACATTTAGCATTTTCCTGTTTTATCAGGTTGGCCAAACTGATAGGTGTGATGTGGGACCTCAGAGTTGTTTTGATTTGCATTTCTCTAATCAGTAGTGATTTAGAGCATTTTTTCATATGACTATAGATGGCTTTAATTTCTTCATCTGAGAACTGCCTGTTCATGCCCTTGACCATTTATCAATTGGGGAATCACTTGTATTCTTATAAATTTGACTTAATTCTCTATATATTTTAGAAATGAGGCCCTTATCAGAGACACTGGTTGTAAAAATTCTTTCCCAGTTCTCTGCTTC
Source organism: Vombatus ursinus (assembly GCF_900497805.2). Classification (NCBI taxonomy): domain Eukaryota; kingdom Metazoa; phylum Chordata; class Mammalia; order Diprotodontia; family Vombatidae; genus Vombatus; species Vombatus ursinus. Next base: position 21,735,255 of record NW_020954590.1, read on the forward strand.
TTTCTTAACCTTGGTTGCATTGGCTTTGTTTGTGCAAAAACTTTTCAATTTAATGTAATCAAAATTATCTATTTTGCATTTCATAATGTTCTCTGTCTCCTGTTTAGTGATGAATTCTTCTATTCTCAATAAATCTGAAAGGTAAATCATTCCTTGCTCTCCCAGTTTGCTTACAGTATTAGCCTTTATATCTAAATCATGAACCCATTTTGACTTTATTGTGGTATATGGTGTGAGATTTTGACCTTTGACTAGTTTCTGTCATACGCTTTTCCAGTTTTCCAAGCAGTTTTTGTCAAAGAGAGAGTTCTTATCCCAGAAGCTGGGGTCTTTGGGTTTATTAACTAATAAATTACTATAGTCATTGACTACTATGTCTTACATGCTTAACCTATTCCATTGATCTATTTCTTAGCCAGCACCAACCAGTTTTGATGATTGTTGCTTTATAATACAATTTAAGATCTGGAATGGCTAGGCCACCTTCCCCTGCAGTTCTTTTCATTAGTTCCCTTGATATTCTGGACCTTTTGTTCTTCCAAATGAATTTGTTATTATTTTTTCTAACTTTATAAAATAATTTTTTGGTAGTTTGATTGATATGGCACTGAATAAGTAAATTAGCTTAGGTAGAATTGTCATTTTTATTATATTAGTTCGGCCTACCCATGAGCAATTGATATTTTTCCAAATATTTAGATCTGACTTTGTTTGTGTGAAAAGAGTTTTGTAATTGTGTTCATATAGTTCCTGGGCTTATTTCGGGAGGTAAACTCCTAAAAATTTTATAATGTCTATGGTAAGTTTAAATGGAATTTCTCTTTCTATCTCTTGCTGTTCAGCTTTGCTGGTAATATATAGAAATGCCAATGATTTATATGGGTTTATTTTATTGCCTGCAACTTTGCTAAATTTGCTTATTATTTCAAGTAGTTTTTTTTTTTACTGGATTCTCTAGGATTCTCTAAGTATATCATCATATCATCCTCAAAGAGTGATAGTTTTGTTTCCTCTTTGCCTATTCTAATAACTTCAATTTCTTTTTCTTCTCTTATTGCTAAAGCTAATGTTTCCAGTACAATATTGAACAACAGTAGAAATAATGAATATCCTTGTTTCACCCCTGATCTTATTGGAAATGTTTCTAGCTTGTCCCCATACCATATGATGCTTGCTGAAGGTTTTAGGTAGATGCTATTTATTATTTTAAGGAAGACTCCATTTATTCCTATGCTCTCTAGAGTTTTTAATAGGAATGTGTGTTGTGTTCTGTCAAAAGCTTTTTCTGCCACTATTGAGATGATCATGTGGTGTTGATATGCTCAATTATGCTGTTAGCTTTCCTAATATTGAACCAGCCCTGCATTCCTGGTATAAATCCTACCTGGTCATAGTATATTATTCTTGTGATAAGTTGCTGTAATCTAATGCTAATATTTTATTTAAATTTTTTGCATCTATATTCATTAGGAAAATCGGTCTATAATTTTGTTTCTCTGTTTTGACTCTTCCCGGTTTAGGTATCAGCACCATATTTGTATCATAAAAAGAATTTGGTAAGACTCCTTCTTCACCTATTTTCCCAAGTAGTCTATATAGTTTTGGAATTAATTGTCTTTAAATGTTCGATAGAATTCACTTGAGGGACAGCTAGGTGGCACAGTAGATAGAGCACTGGCCCTGAAGTCAAGAGGACCTGAGTTCAAATCCGACCTCTGATAGAACTTGACACTTACTAGCTGTGTGACCCTGGGTAAGTCACTTAACCCCAACTGCCTAAAAAGAAAGGGTAGAAAAAAAAAGAATTCACTTGAAAATCTTCCGGCCCTGGAGATTTTTTCCTAGGGAGTTTATCAATGGCTTGTTCAATTTCTTTTTCTGAGATGCAGTTATTTAAGTATTTTACTTTCTCTTCTGTTAATCTGGGCAATTTATATTTTTGTAAATATGTATACATTTCACTAACATTGTCAAATGTATTGGCATACAGTTGGGCAAAATAGTTCCTAATTATTGTTTTAATTTTTTTTTCCTTGGTGGTGGATTCACCCTTTTCATTCTTAATATTGGTAATTTGGATTTTTCTTTCTTTTTTTAATTAAATTAACCAAAGTTTTATCTATTTTATTTTTTTCATAAAACCAACTCTTAGTTTTATTTATTAGTTCAATAGTTTTCTTAATTTCAATTTTATTAATTTTTCCTTTGGTTTTCAATATTTCTAATTTGGTGTTTAATTGAGGATTTTTAATATTTTCTAGTTTTTTTTAGTTGTATGCCTAATTCATCTATCTCCTCTTTTTCTATTTTATTCATGTAAGCATTTAGAGATATAAAACTTCCCCTAAGAACTGCTTTCACTGCATCCCATAAGTTTTGGTGTGTTGTCTCATTATTGTCATCCTCTCGAATGAAGTTATTGATTGTTTCTATGATTTGTTCTTTGACCCACTCAGTTTTTAGGATTAGATTATTTAGTTTCCAAATATGTTTTAGTCTATCTTTCCATGGCCCTTTATTACATATAATTTTTATTGCATCATGATCCAAAAAGGATGCATTTAATATTTCTGCCTTTCTGCATTGGATTGTGAGGTTTTTATGCCCTAGTACATGGTCAATTTTTGTGTATGTGCCATGTACCACTGAGAAAAATGTATATTCCTTTCTATCCCCATTTACTTTTCTCCAGAGGTCTCTCATACCTAACTTTTCTAATGTTCTATTCACCTCCTTAACTTCTTTCTTGTTTATTTTGTTGTTAAGAATTATTTAGTTCAGAGAGGAGGAGATTGAGGTCCCCCACTAGTACAGTATTGCTGTCTATTTCTTCCTGTAACTCCCTGAACTTCTCCACTAAGAATTTGGATGCTATACCATGTGATGCCTATATGTTTAGTAATATTACTTCATTGTCTATGGTGCCTTTTAGCAGGATATAGTTTCCTTCCTTACCTCTTTCGATAAATCTATTTTTGTTTTTGCTTTGTCTGAGATCAGGATTGCTACCTCTGCTTTTTTTTTTTACTTCAGCTGTAGCATAATATATCCTGCTCCAGTCTTTTACCTTTACTCTGTGTGTCACTCCTCCCTTCTATTAGCCCTTTCTCTTTTCTTCCCCTTTACCCTTACTGCTTCTTCCCTCCCTTCTGTGCTCCCTCCCTTTTCTTTCCCCTTTCCCTCCTGTAGGGCAAGTTAGATTTCTATACCTAACAGATTATGTTATTTCCTTCTTGAGCCAAATCTTATGAGAGTAAGGTTGAAACAATGCTCACCTCCCTCTCTTCTTTCCCTCTGCTGTAATTGGTTTTTGTGTCTTTTCCTGTAATGTAATTTACCTTTGTCTGACTCCTCCTTTCCTTTTCTCTCAATACATTTTCTTAGATCCCATTAACCCACTTACTTGGATCCATTTAATCCACTTGATTAGATTTTTTTTGTCATTACATCAGTCTACTTATATCTGCCCACTTTATGTATACCCCTTTAATATGATATAATAACAATACAGTTCTCAAGAGTTACAAGTGTCATCTTCCCTTGTAGGGATGTAAACAGTTTGCTCTTATTAAAGATATATTGTATTTTTCTGTCCCATTTACCTTTTTATGTCACTCTTGATTCTTGTATTTGAAGATCAAATTTTCTGTTGAATTCTGGTCTTTTTATCAGGAAGGTTTGGAAGTCCCATATTTTGTTTGAATATCCATCTCCTCCCCTGAAAAATCATGCTCATTTTCACTGGGTAGTTGATCCTTGGTTGTAATCCAAGCTCCTTTGCTTTATGGAATATCATGTTCCACACCCTATAGACTTTTAATGTTGGAGCTGCAAAGTCCTGTGTAATCCTGACTGTGGTTTCATGATGTTTAAATTGTTTCTTTCTGGCTGCTTGCAGTATTTTCTCTTTGACCGGGCAATTTTGGAATTTGGCTACCATATTCCTTGGTGTTTTCAATTTGGGATCTCTTTCAGGAGGTGATTGGTGGATTCTTTCTATGGCTATTTTACTCTTTGGTTCTAGGACCTCAGGGCAGTTTTCCTGTATATGAAAGATACTGTCCAGGCTCTTTTTTCATCGTGATTTTCAGGTAGACCAACAATTTTTAAATTGTCTCTCTTGGATCAATTTTCCAGGTCAGTTGTTTTGCCAATGAGGTATTTTACGTTTTCATCTATTTTTTTCTTTTTTTTTGTTTCTTTTTGACTGATTCTTGCTTTCTCAAAGAGTCATTTAGCTTCCATTTGCCCAATTATAATTTTTAACAATTTGTTTTCTTCTATTAGATTTTGTACCTCCTTCCTCATTTGGCCAATTGTATTTTTTAGGGATTTGTTTTTTTTGAGTATACTTTTTTTCCAGTTGGCCAATTGTATTTTTTAGGGACTTTTTGTCTTCAGTGTACTTTTTTCCACTTGGCCTATTGTATTTTTTAAGGACTCTTCTACCTCTCTCATTTGACTTTTAAAATCCTTCTTGAGCTCTTCTAAGAAGGCTTTTTGGGCTTCAGACCAGTTAATATTCGCTTTTGAGGTTCCAGATGTGGGGTTTGTTGACAATGTTGTCCTCTTCAGAATTTCTACCTTGATCTTCACCATTCTCATGATATGAATCTATGGTACTTTTTTTTTGCTTATTTCCTGGCCTTTAAAGATATTGAGCTCTCCTGCTGGGGAGCAGAGGGCATTGACCCAAGCTTCTTGTGTTGGGAGCCTAGGGTTTGATCATTGGCTTTGTGTGCTGGGGCCTCCGATGTTTGCAGTTGGAGACTGTAGGGTTCTGGCAGCTTACCTGTGTTGGGCTGGAATCAGCAAGGCTGGAACTCTAGGGCAACTCTAGGTTGTCTGCTTTTCCTTTCTTTTCGCTTTCTTCAGCTCCTTTCAGATGGATGTTGCTAAGTGTTTATCCACTTGGGGCCCTGTGAGGTGCTGCTTCCCTTATTTTTGCTGAGGCACTGGGAGACCCATTTGCTATAGAAAAGGAAAAAAGGATCTACATGTACAAAAATATTTATAGCAGCCCTTCTCATGGTGGCAAAATATTGGAAATTGAGGGGATGTCCATCAGTTGGGGGAATGGCTAAACAAACTGCAGTTTATGAATATAATGGAATACTATTGTGCTATAAGAAATAATGAACATGCAGATTTCAGAAAAAAAAAAACTTGGAAAGATATGGGAACTGATGCAAAGTGAAATGAGCAGAACCAGGACATCATTGTACACAGTATCTGCAATATTCTGTGATTATCAACTACGAATGACTCAGCTCTTCTCAGCAATACAATGATACAAGACTTATGTCTTGTATAAGACTCAAAAAGGAAAATGTTATTCACATCCAGAAAAAGAACTGATGTAACACTTCTGCTTCTGGGTTTCTTTGGGATCTAGACCTGGATCAAAGAGTATGTACACTTTGGTTGCCCTTTGGACATAGTTGCAAATTACTCTCCAGAGAGGTTGTTTTTGCTCATCTTGTTTTGATCTTTTTCCTTTCTTTTAAATTTAAGCTCTGCTCTTAGGGTGGAAGGGACACTATCTCAGGTTTCTTGTGCCAGGGACTGCAGGTCCTGACCACTTACATGGTGCTGCACTGATGTTGCTCTGAGGCACACAAGAGACCTTAGGGTCTGGTGCTGTGCTTAGGGGGTCAGGTGGGGGTGGCTGGCACTGCTGGAGGCCATAGGGAACTGACAGTCTACCTGGTGCTGAGCCAGGGTCCTAGTTCTGGTATCTGGCATGTGCTGAGGCCAATGGGGTGCTTCTGCATTTCCCTGAGTCCACACTGAAGAATGTGGTGGGATCTGGTCCTGATGGCTACCTGTTTGCTTAGGCATCTATGGGGCTGGCATCTACCTGTTTGCCCGGGGCTATGCTGAAGCACATGCATGTATATTTTATATATATATATATATATATATATATATATATATATATATATATATATATAATGTATACACACACACACACATATATATATACACATACATATATATGTATGTAGATTTGTGTAATATCTATATATCACATATAATATATGTAAACTGTTGAGGTGTTAAAGTTTAGCATTTGCACTAAGACATTGGGGACATCCTGGATAATAAAAACATGTCCATTTTATCTTGAGTGAGCCACTCTATCAGTTGCTTAGTCAAAAACTCTTCCTATTCATAGATCCAAAGGACAATTTATTTCTTGTCTCCCTAATTTGTTTATGATGTGCCCTTTTAATATCTAGCTTGTGTCTATTTGGAGATTATTTTGGTGCACAACAGAGGTATTAAACATGTAGTTTGTGGGCTGCATGTGATCTACAATGTTCCAGAGTGTGGTCTGAACCACATTAAAATGTAATTGGAAAATATTTTTTAAATAAATAAAAATATAACAAAACACAGAAAATATTAACAGGTGATTTTCAAAGTTAATATGTGCCCTCAGGAATCCTTATTACAGTTTAATGGCCTCCATTTCTATTTAAGTCTAACACCACTGGTGTATGGTATGAGGTTCCCCACCCCTGGCTCTAGACTTAATTTCTACCAGACTGTTGTCCACATTTCCCAACATTTTTTTCCCCTAAATAGTGAATCCTTCCCTCACTAATTGGGGTCTTTGGGTTTATCAGACACTGTGCTACTGTATTTATTTTCTTCTGTATGTGGTTTCTCTAATCTTTTTCACTCACTGACCTCTTTCTCTTTTTTTAAAAGTCGGTACCAAATCATTTTAAATGACTACTCTCTTGGCTATACACTTTGATATCTCTTATGGATAGATCCCCTTCCTTTCCACTTCTTTTTTCATTATTACTCTTGAAATTCTTGTTCCTCCATGTGATTTTCACTGTTATTTTTTCTAGCACCATATAATATTATTTGGGGAGTTTGCTTAGTATAACATCAAATAAGCAAATTAATTTAGATATTGTTATCAATTTTATCATATTGACTCAAACTACCAATGAAAAATTAAAGTTTCTCCAATATTTAGGTCTGTATTTGCTCCATAAGGCAATGATGAGTCAAAATTAAAGAAGTGGATTTGAGTTCAATATGATGGGGCAAGAGAGCATGGAAGGTACCTCAAATGAATTGTGTGTATATACATTCTCCTCTAATAGAACATAATCTCCTTGAGGGTAGGGATTATTGTTTCATTTTTGTCTTTCCATTTTTAGATGGAATGAATGTCAGCACATAATAATAGGTGCTTTTATTCTTCCAGATAAATTTAAAAAAAATTCTAGCTCTATAAAATATTTCTTTGGTAATTTAATTGGCATGACACTGAATAAATAAATTACCTTAGGTATATTTGTCATTCTTATCATATTGGTTTGACCTATCCAAGTTAGTTAATATTTTTTTAAATGTTTAGCTCTGTCTTTACTCGTGTGAAAAGTGTTTTGTAAATGTGTTCATATAATCCCTAAGTTCCTGTCTTGGTAGGTAGACTCCCAAGTATTTTATATTGTCTGCAGTTGTTTTAAATGGAATTTCTCTTCCTATCTCTTGCTGCTGCGTTTTGTTGGTAACATATAGAAATCTTGCTAATTTATGTGGGTTTACTTTATATCCTGCAACCTTGCTAAAGTTGTTGTTTTAACTAGTATTTTTTAAAATTGATTCTCCAGGGTTCTCTAAGTATAACATCATATCATCTACAAGGAGACATAATTTTGTTTCCTTGTTGCCTATTTTTATTCCTTTAATTTCTTGTCTTACTGCTATAGCTAACATTTCTAGTACAATATTGAATAACAGTGGTGACAATGGACATCCTTGTTCACCCCTGATCTTATTGAGAAGACTTCAAATTTATGCCCATTACAGATAATGCTTGCTCTTGGTTTTAGATAAATACTGCTTATCATTTTATGAAAGGCTCCATTTATTTCCATGCTTTCTAGTTTTTTTTAATAGAAATAGTTGTTGTGTTTTATCAAAGGCTTTTTTTTCATCTATTGACATAATCATGATTTTTTGTTTTTTTGTTATTAATATAATCAATCATGTTTATGTTTTTTCTAATATTGAATCAACCTTGAATTCCTGGTGTAAATCCCTCCTGGTAATAGTGTATGATCTACATGATGTATTGTTATAATATAATTTCTAATATTTCATTTAAATTTGTGAATTGATATTCATTAGGATATTTGCTTATAGTTTTCTTTCCCTGTTTTTGCTCTCTCTGTCTTAGGTGTCAAAACCATATTTGTATCATAAAAGGAATTTGGTAGAACTCCTTTGCCTAGAATTCATCTTTAAATCTATCTGGTCTCAGGGTTTTTTTCTTAGGGAGTTCATTTGTGACTTGTTTAATTTCTTTTTTTAAAGATACAGTTTTTTTAAGTTTTCTATTTCCTCTCCTGTTAATCTGGGCAGTTTATATTTTTGTTAATTTTCATCCATTTCTTAGGGATCATTAGTTTTACTGACATACATTTGGGCAAAATAACTCCTAACAATTGCTTTAATTCATATTGCTTGGTGATACATTTAACCTTTTTGTTTTTGATATTAATAATTTGATTTTGTTATTTATTTTTCAAATTACCCAATAATTTATGTATTTTATTGTTTTTCATAAAGTTTTATTTATTAGATCACTTTTTTCCTTTCAATTTTATTAATCTCTCCTTTGATTTAAGGATTTTCAATTTGGTGTTTAATGGGTATTTTCAATTTGTTCTTTTTCTAGTTTTTTTAAATTGGCATGACCAATTCATTGATATGCTCTTTCTCTCTTTCATTGATGTAAACCTTTAGAGAAATAAATTTCCCTCTAAGTACTACTTTGCCTGCATCTAACAAATTTTTGATATATTATCTCATTGTCATTTTCTTTAAGAATATTATTGATTGTTTCTATGATTTGTTCTTTTATGTACTGATTCTTTAAATTAGATTATTTAGTTTTTAATTAATTTTTAATCTATGGTCTCATGGCACTTTATTACATGAAATTTTTATTGCATTGTGGTCTGAAAAATGTGCATTTAATATTTCTACTTTTTCATACATGGTTGTGGGATTTTTATGCCCTAATACAAGGTCAATTTTTGGGAGATTGCTACATACAGCTAAGGAAAAGTATAATCCTTTCTATTCCCATTCAGTTTTCTCCAGAGATCTATCATATCAAATTTTCTAAAATTCTATTCATCACCTTGACTTCTTTCTTATTTATTTTATTATTAGATTTATCTAGCTCTGAGGAGAAAGTTGAAGTCCCTTACCAGAATAGTTTTACTGTCTTTTTCTGTCTGTAATTCATTTAACTTTTCCTGTAAGAATTTGGATGTTATACCACTTGATGTATATATGTTTAGTATTTATATTACTTCATTGCTTATGGTACCTTTCAGCAAGATACAGTTTCCCTGCTTGTCTCTTTGAATTAGGTCCATTTTTTGTTTTGTTTTGTTTTGTGTTGCTTTGTCTGAGATTATGCCCTTTTTTATTTCAACTGAAGCATAATCAATTCTGCTCCAACCCCTTATTTTAACTCTATGTGTCTCTCTATTTCAAGTATGTTTCTTATAAACAGCATATTGTTGGATTCTGGTTTCTAATCCATTCTGCTATATGCTTCCATTTTATGGGTGAGTTCATCCCATTCACATTCACAATTATAGTTATTAACTGCACATTTCCCTCCATTTGATTTTGTTATGTTTATCCATCTCTTTCTCTCTTTTTATCCTGTCCCTCCTCTAAAGTCTATTTTGCTTCTGAACTCTATATTCTTTTCTCTTCCCTCCTTTTTATCCCCCCTTCCATTTCCCTTGTCTTCTTCCCCTCCTCTTCCCTGTTGGGTAAGGTAGATTTCTAATTCACAGACACATATATATTATGTGTGTCCTTTATATTACATATATGTGTATATACATACATACATATATGTATATATGTGCATATGTGTGTATACACTTTGAACAAACACAGATGTGAATTTTCAAGGTTCAAGGTTTGCCTATCACCTTCCCACACATCCACACATTCCCTCCCCCCATTATATAAGATCTTCTTTGGATACTTCTTTTATGTGAGATAATTTTCCCTATTCTTCCTTTCCCTTCCTTCTTTTCCCAGGGTATCCCTCTTTCTCAGCTACCTATTTTTTTCATCATCCCAATATAACCAACTCACTCCCACACCCTCTATTTATGTAGAATCCTTCTAACCAACCTAATAATGATAAAAGTTTTTTCTTTAGAAATTATATGTATCATCTTCCCATATAGAAAGAAAAAAATAGTTTAACTTTATTGAGTCCCTTATGATTTCTCTTTCATGTTTGCCTTTTTATACTTCTCTTGTATCTTGTATTTGAAAGTCAGATTTTCTATTCAACTCTGGTACTTTTATCAGGATTGCTTGAAAATTCTCTATTTCATTAAACATTTAGTTTTTTCCTTGAAGGATTATACTCAATTTTGGGGGGATAGGTACTTCTTAGTTGTAATTTCAGTTTCTTTGCCTTCTGGAATATTATATTATAAGCCCTCCTCTCCTTTAATGTGGTAGCTGCTAAATCTTGCGTGATCCTGATGTGGTTCCACAATATTTGAATTGCTTATTTCTGTTTTTTTAAAGCACTTCTCTTTGACCTAAGAGCTCAGGAATTGAGCTTTAATATTCCTGGGAGTTTTTATTGTGGGATTTCTTTTAGGTAGTGATCAATATATTCTTTCAATTTCTAATTTAACCTGTGGTTCTATAGTATTGGTGCAGTTTTCCTTGATAATTTCTTGAAATATGATGTCTAGGCTCTTTCTTTGATGGTACCTTTAAAATAATACAATAATTCCTGTTATCTCTCCTTGATATATTTTTTTCTGGTCAGTTATTTTGCTGATGGAATATTTCAAATTCTCTTCTATTTTTTAAAAATCATTTTTAATTTATTTTCAATTCAGGGAACATAATACAATACAATAGAAAAGATGATAGCACATGAAATTGTAAATCTACCATGTACAACTTGCTATTCCCTCCAAATATAAAACAAAGTTTTCATGTAAATTTCTTTTTCCCTCTTTTTTGTTCTTCCTTCCCCCTGCCCTAGAGATGGTTGCCATTAGATACAAATAGATGTGTAACACATACACATATGTAAAATTATTCTCTACATACTTCTATTTATCAGTTCTTTCTCTGGATGCAGATAACAGCTTTCTTTATACGTCCCTTACTTTTTATTTGAATATTTATAATATTCTAAATGACCTAGTCACTCAGTTGTTCTTAAAACCATATTATTACTATATACAATGTTCTCTTGGCTCTGTTCACTTCACTCTTCCTCATTTCATGCAAGTCTTTCCATGTTTTTCTTTCTTTTTCTTTTTTTTGGAAGTCAACAAGCATTTATTAAGTAACTACAGTGCAAAGTACTGACTGTAAAAAGTGCTAGTTTATACTAAGCACATCCATTCTGAGATAATCATGGATATTTTAAAGAATTGAAGTGAAGTATTATGAAATTTACTTTAAACAGTACTAATTCCAATTAAGCTGGCATTTATAACTGACCTATTCCAATGTCCACTGTCTACATTGAATGGTAAGCCTTAATGGGATAGTGTAATGTGTGAAGAGCAAAATGTCTAGGGTATAGCACATTAAGGGAGAAGGGGGCTGTGCTCAAGCATGCACCATAAAGGGGCTTCTTCCAAATCCATGGTATGGAGGATCCAGTCTCAAAAGTGGTTAATTGGTTCTCAACACAAACTGTCTCTTCATTACTTTGCCTAGTACCAAACTTGCTATTAACTTATTGCTAATAAGTTGCAATTGTCACTATCTATTGGAGGAATATGAAATATGTCCATTATAACAGAGCTGCAGTGATTTTCCCATGAATATATTTACCTCCAGATTAAGGAATTTATGCCCCCATCACAGCTTCCTTCTCCTGACAAAGCAAATGCTTGTCATTTTGGACTATTTTCCCCAATAGTTGTAAACCTAATTAGAAGAGAGAAAATACAGACTCTCTTTTCTACCCAAAAGCCAGAAAGACTCTTGTATTATATGCTCCCAGGCATAAAGGGAGGAATCAGACTGTGAATACTAGCTAAAAAGACTTTAAAAGAAAAGCCTTTACAAGCACAAATATTAAAACCTTTGAAAGTTCAGCAAATCTTCCAAAAATTCAAGCATTTCCTTATGAAAAACTTATTTGAACTTTCCCCATCTCTCTGACATTTACATTTCATAATGAATCATATAAGAGCAAGGTCACTAAGAAGATTCTGCCATGATTTCTGCAAATCAAGTTGGTGGGGGGGAGAGGCCCAGGTTTTCCTCTCCTCAAGTGCTGCACCCTCATTTACTAATTGGGGAACAGAGTTCTTTATAACTCAGTAATAGTAAAATATCTGCAGAAACTGAGGGTGCGGAATGGGGCAAGAGGAAGAGAGAGGAAAGAGCTAGAAAGGAAGGGTGAGCACTTGTGTTAGTGTTCTAGCACTTTAAATTTCAGAGGCAGAAAACAGAGACCAAGTTTGGTACTAGACAAAGTAATGAAGAAACAGTTTGTATCAGAACAAATTAATCACTTTTGAGTCTGCATTCTCCATACCATGTTTTTCTAAGATCAATGAGCTCATCATTTCTTAAGGCACACTAGTATTTCATCCCAACCACATCCACAACTTTCATTCTTTTGAATTTGTTTTATTGTTTCTTGATTTTTTGTAGAGTCACCACTTTCACTTGCTCAATTCAAATTTTTAAGGAATTATTTTCTTTAGTGAGCTTTCACACTTATTTTTCTATCTGGCCAGTTTTCCTTTTTAAGAATTTATTTTCATTAGTGAAATTTTGTACTCCTTTCACCATTTGTCTAATTCTGCTTTTTAAATTGTTATTTTCTTCAGTAATATTTGTGCTTTTTTTTTTTTACCAAGCTGTTGTCTTTCCATAATTTTCTTGCCTCACTATCATTCTTTTCCCCATTTTTTATTCTCCCACTCTTATTTGATTTTTAAAATAATTTTAAATGACTTCCAGGATTTCTTGTTAGGCTTGTATCCAATTAATATTTTTCTTTGAGGCTTTGTTTGTACCTCTTTTGACATTGTTGTGCTTTTCTAAGTTTGTGTCTTTATCTTCCCTGTCACCCTAGTAGATTTTTATGGTCTGGTTATTTTGTTGTTGTTTGCTCATTTTTCCACCCTATTTCTTGACTGATCTTTATGTTAAAGTTGGGCACTATTCCCAGTTGGGGGTGGGGGTAGGGAGGAGGTGGGACATTGTCTCAAGCTTCAGGATTTTTCATTCTGCTGTTTTCAGAGTATTCCTGGAGGGGGGATTTCAAAACTTTTGGTGCTTTTATGGTGGTGTGATCTGGGGTGAGGTGTGATCCCTGTCCTCCTTCTCTTTATTCTGGTCTTTACCCATGAAGGTCCCTTATTCTCTTGGGATTGCAATCGATACTGCTCTTCAGGCCCCCTGTTCCCTTGGAACTGAAACCAATACTTTTCCTCAGGGTCTCTGATTACTTGGGACCAAAAGTGATACTGCTCCTTAGCATTCTTGACCAAAAGTGCTCATTTCCACCTTTTGAGCTATGACCCAGAAGTGAGTATAGGCAACAGAGTTGCCAAACAGTGTCTGGTCCTATATCCAGTGCTAGCACAGGGGTCCCCTGTAATATCTTTCTAATCAGTTGCCAGGTTCCCTTATCATCACTAGCTTGAGAGATCCCAAAGCTACTTTTGCTTTTGCTACTCCTATCTTGTCCCACAAACAATGTTATATCCACTTGGACGTTAGGTCAGCCTCCACCACTGTGTCACAGATCATCTCTCTTTCTGACCTCCTAAATGCCTTGAGCTTGAATAATGTTTCACTCTGACCTTCTGTTAGCTCTGCCATTCCAGATTTCAATTTGAGGAATTCTTTTAAATTTGGAGGAGGATGTTGAAAGAAGTCAGCTGAGTTTTTCTCTGCAACCCCATCATGGCTCTACCTCCAGAAGTCTAAATGTACATATTTTAAACATAATTGAACATATATTAAAACAAAGATGGCTTAAAATGAAAATCCTGTGGAATTTGTATAGAAAACTCAAGTTTGAATATAACCTCAGACATTTTCTGGTAGAGTGACTATAGACAAGTCACTTAATGTCTCTGAGACTGTTTCCTCATCTGTAAAATGAGGATAATAACATCTATGTGAAGAAAATGCTTTGCAAACTTTAAAGCAACATGTGAATACATTATTGCTATTAATTAACTTCCATTAGGCCATAAAGGCAGTTAGGTGGAGCAGTGTATAGAACACTGGGCCTAGAGTCAGGAAGGCCTGAGTTTAAATGCAACCTCAGACATTTACTAGTTATATGATGCTAGGCAAATGACTTTACCCTGTTTGCCTCAGTTCCTCATCTGTAAAATGAGCTAGAGAAGGAAATGGCAAACCACTCTTTGCTAAAACTCCAAATGGGGTCACAAAGAATTGTACATGACTGAAACAATGGAACAAGGACAAGAAGGCCATTGAGATAAAAGAAAAATTCTTCAATATAAGTTCAACATTTATCAAACACTTACTATGAATAGGGCACCATTAATTCATCTTATTTTAATTTAGAAAAGAATGCCACATTTACAAGTCGCAGTTTAGTACATTTTTCCATGTTTTCATTTGTCATCAAAATCATGATATAATGTCTCAGTGTATAAACTTATACTGTGGGCCAAAATGAGTAAGCTCACTTGTGAGAGAAAGAAGATGCAAGATTTTCAACCTAAAGATGTATCTGAATCTTTTCTATCTACCTGTAAAATAAAGAAGAATTTCCATTAAAAAACTGATAGAAAGGGGAGAGAGAGGAAAAGAGGGAGAGAGAATTAAAAATCAGGGTATCCTATCAAACTCATTGGTGATATGGCCAAAATGGCCTTGCTCAATGAAAAAAAATACTAAATGTGTGAAGAAGAGAAATCCCAGAAGGTAAGCCTATTCAATATTGGACAAATGATTTAACTGAATTCCTAGTGGAATGGATCAGCTGTTTTGGCAGTCTATCTTCCCTGTGTTAGAGTCATTCCTAATTCTATGCTGTTGTTGTGAATCATGTTGGACAAAACTCAGAATATGGCACTAGGCACTTGAAATGAGTGACCACACCAAGGTAAGAACAGCCAAGAAATTGGAGTGGTTGAGCTCAATGTTTTTTGAAACCAAAGATTATGAGTTCTACTCTCATGCCAAATACATTAAGCTAACTGGTCACCATGGTGTCTGCATATTTAAATGTCCATGGATTATTCTCTGATGACATCTCTCCTGTGTTTATGATCCCTCTGCATGAAAAATGTCACTTAGTTTGACTTTGTATCAGATTGATTTTTATCTAATATTCAAATTTTCCATGCATAACATTCACACTCAGTCCTTCATTTTCAATTTTTCTTTCAAGATCTTATCCAAGAATTGATTTTTAAGGAAAATGCACGAAGTATTTACTGAAACACTAAGTTCTATTAATATAACTTTTTTTTCATAAGTCTGAGAAGCAGCCATAGCTTTGTGGATAGAGAACTGTCCTGGAACTAAGATCTGGGTTCAAGTACTATCCCTGATCCAAGCCGGTTATAAGATGTTAGGAAACTCACTTAACTTCCCAGATGTACAGGTAATTCTCTAAAACTGTAAATTAAAAGTTTCAGCCTGTATTGGCAGAAAGTTTCCTCATCTAGGAATTCCCTATTTTGGTAAAATCATAAGTCTAATCCCCACAATGACTAGATAATGACTAGACATTTTCTCCAAAATCTACTAACTCTTAAAAATTGCCCCAAAGAAGAATTGTGCACCAGAGTTACAGCAATTATAACTGCACGAGAAAACAAAACAAACAAAAAACACTCTGACAAGGTAATAATTAACATTTGAGAATTTCAAACCTTAAGACACTCACTGAGTTCCACTCTCACAACAGTTTCCATGCTCAGAAGGATGCACAATGGTATCAGAAGGAAACTTGTGGTCAGATATTTTGAGAAC
>NW_020954590.1:21751299-21772949 GCF_900497805.2 Vombatus ursinus
GCCTGGCTGTACTAGGCCCGTATGAAAGGGAATTAGAATTCAATTGGGGCCAGTCCTGTCCCTTCATTATCTACATGGGGTAGGGACTTCAGCTGGTGAAAGGTAAAATCATCATTTTGGAAGAATACTGAGAGAGCTTTGAGGTGCCATCTGGGGACAGGGGGCAAGGGGGGGATAAAAAAAGTGATTGTTAAGGGGGGAAAACCTAAATAGTGAATGACATTTATTTCATTAACAACAATAGCAGCAGCAGAAGCATCAGCAACAAAAAAAACCAGAAGAAATTAAAGAAATAAGGGAAATGACAATGGAGGATCAGACCTGAAATATTTTATACTAAATTTTGCAACCATTACTACAGGTGAATCAATGTATTTTGTGGGATTAAATAGCAAAGTGTGGGGTGCATAAAAGGGGAGGTGAGATTTTGAGGATTGAGGGGCATATGCTATATCCTCAAATCCATGAGTACACAATGAAAGGAAGATGCAGGCTTTTAGCAAGGAAAGGTCAAAGGAGAATGGAAGAAGTGGCAAAGAGATGGATAGAAATTGGAAAACAAAAGGAGAGATATGATCCAGAAGGGGAAAGAGTCCCACTGAAGAACTCTAACATGTCAGTACTTTGTAATAGGAGAAGATGGTCTTAAAATGGATCTGATTTACAGAGATTTAGCAAACACTTTTGTTCCTTTGAGAAGGTTATGCCTCCCCAGACAATATCCTGTCTGAGGAGACTGGAAACCTGAGCTCCTTAGGGCAACCAATTTCCAGTAGGATGGGAATATGTGGAACCAGAGAGGAAATTGCATAGCAAATACCAAAGAGGATCATGATTTGTAACAAATGAAAATTTCTATCATGGGGTGCAAAGGGAAAAAGGAGTGAAGGGAAAAATTAAATAAAAACAGAACAGAAGTTAAAGAGAAAATAAGTATACAGGTCATGAATTGATTAATAAAAGTTAGAAGGAAAAAAGAACAAGACACAAAAAATCCTTTTTATTAAATATGCAGAAAAATTTAATAATAGTAGATGGAGGGAAGGAGAGGATGAAAGATTTTAATTAAGCCCTTTGGGGGGGGGAAGTTGGGGGAAGAAGGATAAAGAAGAAAAGAATTAAATAACAAAGTAAAAGGAAGAAAGATTGAAGCCAACAAGGTCTATCTGAACATGCTGCTTTTTCGGTAGGTGGCACCATTAGTGAAAAAGGCAACACAAAAAGCCTTAAGACCCAAGTCGTTATAGGTAGAGCCCCATTGGGTTAGTAGAAGAAGAGAGGTATTATCAGGCCTGAAACTGGAACCTCAGAATCACAATCTGAACATAAATGCTATTTGCAATGCTATCCACTGGCAGTGTTCATGGTATTGTGGATTTTCCTGAACAATGTTGTCCGATGTTGGTGTCTGCTGCACTGGCAAGCATCATTAGCTTGTATTAGCCTGAATCTATGATCATCTACATCTGTAATCTGTATTTCCTCAAATTTGTCTAAGCACTCTGGATCTTAGATTTTCTTAAGGTTGGTAGCCATATATATGTGTGTGTGTGTGTGTGTATCTGTGTGTTATGTACATATATACATACTTACACATATTTATATGCAAATATACCTATATACACACATACACACGCATATATGTGTGTCCATAAATATACATATATATCCCATATGAGGAGGCTACATATCTATCTATCTATCTATCTATCTATGTATATATATATATATAAAACCTCCTTGTATGGGATACTTTCTGATTTTGCCACTTTGCCACTGTGGCTTCGGCTGGTATGGCCAATATCATTTATGTAACTGTAGGCACCCGTCCTGTCAAGAAATTGAATCTTTTTTGGGCCTCTGCCTCTTAAACTGTAGCAGGAAGAAAGAGAGAATTCAGGTAGCTCTGGGAAACGATGGTGAATGTATATCTAACCCCTTCTCAAAGAACAATGGACTGCTCTGACTAGTCAGGAATAGAGAAAAAGACAAATTTCACTAGTTGGCACACCCATGTCTGTGTGGTAATGAGGTAGAAGAGGTGAAACAGGTAAAGCCATTCAGATGAAGCTCTGCCAGATGATCTGTGCCTTATTTTATTTCTTGACCCTATTACCTCTTGTACCAAACACAAAACTCTTTGCTTGGTTTTTAAAATCTTTCATGGGCTAGCTCTGTCCTACACCTCCTTGTACTTTATAATCCAGTGACCCTGACTTTTTTTGTTTTTTCCTCCCAACTCTTAAGTGTTTTTCAGTGACTATTTTCTATACCCTGAATTCTTTTCCTATCTTTTCCTCCTGGATCTCCTGTGCTTCCTTCAAGTCCTTTCTTCTTGAAGAAACCTTTTTCAGACCTCCTTAATTTTTTTTTTGAGGCAATTCTGGTTCAGTGACTTGCCCAGGGTCACACAGCTAGTAAGTGTCTGAGGCTAGATTTGAATTCAGCTCCTCTTGTCTCCATGGCTGGTTGCTCTATCCATTGTGCCACCTAGCTGCAGAACTCCTTAATCTTGAATGAATGAATGAATGAATGAATGAATGAATGAAGCATTTATTAAGAACTTAGTATGAGTAAAACACTGCAATAATGATTTTAGTGCCTTCCCTTTGAGATGACAGTTAATATGTTCTGCATATATTTTGTTTGTAAGTAGCTGTTTGGAGGTTGTCTTCTCCATTAGACTGAGCTCCCTGAGAACAGGGACTATTTTTACTTTTCCTTGTATCTCCAGAGCTTATAATTATTCCAGTATGACTCTTTGTGACCCCATTTAGGGTTTTCTTGGCAAAGATACTGGTTTACTATTTCCTTCTCCAGCTCATTTTAAAGATGAGGAAACTAAGGCAAACAAGGTTAAGGGACTTGCCCAGGGTCACACAGCTAGGAAGTGTTTGAGACCTGATCTGACCTCAGAAAGATGATTCTTCCTGACTCTACCCCAGCACTCTATCCACTGTACCACCTAGCTGCCCTAGGCACCCAATTGTCTTTTAATAAGTTCTTGTTGACTGACTGTGGAATGACTGCATGCCTGTGGGCTAGCAAAATGAAGTTGTGCTAGACACATCTCTTAAAGGTACAAACATCTGCTGACCCATATTATAATTGAATTGACCTTAAATGGCTTTAAGAGATATAAATGCATACTTATGTTCTACTGCAGTTTAGTCATTGGAGACATATAAACATACCCTCACACTTCCCAAAATTATTCTCATGATTATTTCAGTAAAGTAGTTGCACTTACTTCTCACTTCTTTAAGAGTCCTAGGATTGAGGGCTTTCCTTGGCCAAGACACATTAAGAGCAGTGCCCTGACTGCCTGTTCTTAATACAGAACATCTACCATTTTTTCCCATCCATAAAACTCAGCAGGAGAGCTTTTAAAAACTAAATTAAATGGGCACAGGTACAGTATTTCCCCATGAAGTGCCTCTTTGTTTCATTTCCCTTTTTCTAAACTTCACTATGAGCCTCTCTTTTCATATGATGCAGAACCAACATTTACTGGACATGAGTTGAAGTTTTGCTATTGTTCAAGGACAGGGCAGATGCTCTTATTTTTCATATCTATCTACCTATTGACCCACCTATATTTATTTCTAAGTGAGGTCCTCTGGTGGTGCTATAGGGAACTGCTACTTTGAAGGGAAACATTTCCATGATATCCACCATGGCAGTCCCACGTGTCAGCTGCTGTTATTGTTATTGTTCAGTATCCAACTCTTTGTGAACTTGTGGACCAAAGCACACCAATATTGTCTATAGGCTTTTCTTGGCAAAGATACTGGAATGGTTTGCTATTTCCTTCTCCAGTGGATTAAGACAAACAGAGGTTAAGTAACCTGCCCAGGGTCACACAGCTAGTAAGAGGCCGAATTTGAACTCAGGTCTTCCTGACTCTAGGCCCAGCACTCCATCCACTGAGTCACTTGTAGCATAGTACAAAGCATAAAATTTCAGGAGCATCAATGAGATCTATTGTTGGAAAATCTTAACTTTTTCCACCTAACTATCCCTGAAACACTGAAAGATACTATCACTTATATTTTAAAAAGGTGCAACTTAAAAACAAAACAAAAGGAAAAAAAAACAGGAAAGATATATCAGAAGAGGAGGTAGAATATATGCCCACTTTCCCTAGAGGTTACTTAAAGTCTTAAAATATACTTGAGACACTTTCCAAATTGATTTTGAAATGGAAACAATTATTTCTTGCTCCTTAGGGGCTGTTTGCTTTATTTACACAGAAGGCCTTAAATCTAAAGCTGGAAGGCTCCTCAGAGATCATCTGGCCCATCCCCTTTGTCACAGGTGCATCTCTAAAGCCAGCACCCTCTTATTTCAGGTGATGTTGGGACAAAACGAGGCACTCACAATGCACTGACCAGTTAACAAAGGAGGAAGTTTATTTTACTTTAAAACAACAAGGATATACAACAAGGATACAGTGGCACTTAGCTTCTCTACATGCAGTCTCCCTCCTCTCCATCTGGAAAATGCATCTGTTCTGTATGTGATCAGAGTATGGCAGCTCATGTGGTATCAAGTATCCATCAAGTCCAAGAGGCCCCAACCCCATGACGCAGAGAACTTTTATACATCTAGTACAGGAAGCTGCATCAGGGAAGATGGGGTCAATCAGATTGTGTTCAGGGTAAAAACTGTGTCAGGGAAGTCCAGGAAACTGCGTTAGGAAATTGCTGATCCTATTACGCCTTATGTTACAGATGAGGAAACTAAATCCCAGAGATCACATGTGAACAATTTAATTAAATTTATATATATATTTTAAATGTAAGCTTAAAAATAACAATGTGGGCATGATGAAAGAGTCTTTGAAGGAAGAGAAGGTGATATATTGGAGTATAAGCTAAATCATCTGCCAATTCAAAAATATAAATTGGATAGGTTTTATAAACAAGCCACAAATGTGACTATGAAGTGATTTTAGTTAAGTTTCAATGGGAAACAATAAACATTAAATCTCAGACTCATACTTACTAGCTTTTTTAGGACTCAGTGTCCTACATTGCTACATGAGAGGGTATTGTAATCTAATGCTATGGCAGGAGAATGCCAAATAAAGCCTTTGAGAATGGGCCTGGAAGTAAAGTGCGTGTCTTTTATCTGAGAACTATATTAGGAAATTTAGTGAATTTCATCATCAAAAGTTGGACAAGAAGTAATGAAATTTTTCAACCACAGAAACTCTTCTGTAAAAAGTCTTTTCTTTCCCCAACCAACATATTTTATTAGTAGCTTACTTCTGAGTTTCCCTTCCATATCTTGTACATACATAGTTGTTTACATTTGTCTTGCCCCCTTAGAATGTGAGTTCCTTGAAGTTAGTAATGTGTTTGACATTCTTTGCATGCATAGCACAGAGCCTGGTGTATAATAAGTTCTTAATAAATACTTATTGACTGATTGGCTAACTATCTATTACCTCCCTGAAGTGTCCTCTGTCCACATGCCTCTTCCCAAAAACACCTAGGACCAAATAAGAGAATCTCTTACCCAGGTACACAATATTATGTTCATCATTGTCTTCACCCAATCCAGTCTCTCTCTGTTCCCTAGGCAGTGCACAACATAGGGATGTCCCTCTCCCACTCAACTTGGATGGGAGCTACGCTACAGGAGTCTACAACTAATGGACAAATGAGCTTGACTTCCATACCAGGCAAAATTAGTAAATAACTAGAAAAGAAAGCAGTGATAGTAAAAAGACACCCATTGATTTAGTTGTGCTCTGGAATCTTGGACCAAAGAAAAACATATTGTATCCTTTGGTCAGGAGTTCAGTACTTTAGCATCATGAATGTTGCTGTTGGTTCTGGGATGCCTGAACTTGTAGTCTGATTGTAACATCTATGTTGTATCCAATAACTAGGCTCTTACCTTCTCTTATTGACAAAGCCCCTATATTGGGTCTACTTCTGGTGATCAGGATTCTCGTCTTCAACTCTTGCATCTGAGAAACCATGTTGGTTCCTACTTCAGTACTTCAGTTCTCCTGGACTGTGACTCCTGGACTGGACTAGAGTCCTGTGTCCCTAGTTACCCAGGGACTATAAACCTATTCTGAAGCCCAGTCCCCGTGGGTGGATCCCTACTATCTGTGAAACCTCCATTCCATTGATTACCTATCTGCTAGGGGTTCACCTTATTGACTACTCCTAGTCCTTCCTGACACCATTTGCCCATCTAATCGGATCTACTTCAATTATCAGATACTAGGCTCTCCAACAATTGCCTGTATCACCCTTATAAGTATGTCTAGTTCTGCTATCTCATTTGACTTAATTAGTCACAATCTGACCTATCACCTCTTTATGACAGGTATTAATTCTAACTTGTGAGTCACTTGAACTGTTCTATCTAGTAGTCTGGCTCACTTCTTTGTCCCTTAAAATATAAGGGACTAGGGTAACAATAATAATAGTTATAAGTATAACATAGCAACTAAATTATATATGTATGCATGTGTGTGTGTGTGTGTGTGTGTATTTAAAGCATTTAAAGTTTAAAAATTCACTAAAACATTTGGGATACTGTATTAATAATAATTTCTGATGTTTATGTAGTAGTTTACAATTTACAAAATATTTTATATATGTTACCTTATTTGAGCTGTGAGTACTACAGGAATTATCACTCTCTCTTTTATAGATGAGATTCCAAGAGGTTAAATGATTCTCCCGTGTTCAAACAGCTAATGAGTCAGAAGCAGTAACCTAACTACAATCTTCATGATTTTGAGTGCAGTACTTTATTTAGCATATCATGCTACCTATCCATATATATTGTAACATATTAGGAGAGGATAGGATGCAAAGCAATCTAATGCAATACAATAATATCTAAGAACTAGAAAAAATCACAGGGATCATAGGATTTGAAATCTAGAAATTACCTTGATATGAAGATGGGTAAGCTGAGGCATAGAAAAGTGAAATGAGTTGTAAGAGGTTATATGACTATTTGTGGTAAGAGCTGTAGGTAGAGTATAGGTCCCTTGACTCTTCTGTGCTCTCTCCACTACATCATGGTGACCTCCTAGCCTACTCTGGCCCATTGGTGCATAGCTACCTGTGTCCTGGTACTAACAACCAAGACACCTTTCTGAGCACACATGATAAAATAGTCGTTTGAATTTGTCATGGATGAAATTTAACAAAAAGGTAAACCGAGGCACATTTCTTTGAGCAAGATGACATTTATTAACAGGGGCATGCTGCCTGTCAATAAACTGCCTCCATTTATGTCAAAGACTCCAAGCAAAAGGATAGTTTCCGTTTCATAGGTTTTGGGGAGTACAGAACAAAGAATAGAACAGGGTAGATGACATCATGGAATTGAGGACAACATGATTGGATACAGGGCTGAGACACAGGGAACAATATGATTGGTTGGGAGTTTGGTAATGGGGGCTAGCAATGACCCTCTCTTTCTCTCCTGAGAGTTCAGGTGCAAGATAGTGAGCCAGATTTTTTGGACAGCAAACAAGACATTTTTGAAGAATAGCTAGGTGGTATAAAGATATTAGACTCAACTTCCTTCTGTTCACACACATCCCCCAAAGTCAGCTAAAGTCCTTCAGGCAAGAATAGATCAGCGGTTAGCAGGAGAGCTGGACTTTTAAATTTAACCCATTATAGACCAGAGGAATCTTTTAACTAACTTCAGAGAAAAAGAACCATGATTTAAGCAGTTAAAGAACAAAAGCAATTAATTGTAAATGGATCAATAAGAAGATGACACAGGATCAATTCAATCTTCTTAAATTGTAGGCATAGAATCTAAAAAGAAAATAGCAGCTTCACATGTGCTAATTTTGTAAATCTAAATTTATAAAATAATGGCAAATGTTCTATCTTACTGATTTAGTCATAGATAAAGAAATAAACATAAAAGCACATGCAAACATAATAGGCAAAGTACATTTATAAGCTGTGGTTGAGATTCTTTTGTAATTGTCCTGGTATGGGGGAGAGGGATTTGGCATGGGGGAAGTATTTAACAGATGCTGTTAAATGATCTTAGGCATCCATCTCAATTCACCTAGTCTATTCTATGCCACCACTTGCTAAAGTCATACACCAAAGGCGAAATAACCAGAGGCTAAATCACTAGATAAAAAAAATGGCAGCTTTTCAGACCTTGAAACTGTGAGCTAAGGAGCTACCTAGGAAATAGCATCAAAAGTTTACAACTTTAAGGGACCTTGGAGGTCATTTAGTCCCAGATCCTTAATTTACTGAGGAGGAAATAGAGTTCCTAGAAGCAGTAACTTAAGAATGCATGACAGGTAGGAAGCAGTAGAGTTGGGATGTAAATGCTGGATTTTGACTCTAATTCCAATGTTTTGGCTATGCCAGAAGGTCAAATATCAGTGTGTAGCCTTGATTCATTACAATTTAACAAAGTTTTATTGTGCACAAATTTGAGGCACTCTGCTAAGGGCTAAACTTGTACATGCACACTTGACCTTACTTGAATTTGGTGAATATATGTTTGAAAGAGAAGAGGAAGAGGAGAAGGGAGTTGAGAGAGGCAAAGGGAGAGGAGGAGAGGAATTGTTGGGGTTTGGATGCTAAAATTTGCCCTAGGAGCTCTTGTGTTAAGTCTTATTACCCTAAAACCTGATTATGGTGATGTTCATATAGAATTACTGGAAAGCACGAACTTGAGCATTTCCCTCCCCTCCTTAAGATGCTTCAGGAACTCCTTATGGCATACAGGATAAAATAGAAAATATGTCACTTAAAACCCTTAACAATATGGCTTCAAAATATCTTTCTAAATAGATTTCAAATCACAATCCCTCTCCTACTCTATTTTCCAGCCAAACTATTACACTTGCAGTTTTCTGTGTAGGGGATGTTATCCCTTGTGGAGGCCTTCACACAGGCTACCCATACTTGAAAATCTCTCCCTCTTTGTTTTCTCCTCTTGAAATACTTAGCTGCCTGAAAGGGCACTACCTCTGATAGGAGACCTTTATTGATTTTCCAGTACTTATCCATCCCAAAAAGTATTTTGAATTTTTTTGTTGTTATCAGTGCACATGCTGTCTGTCATGATAGAAGGTAATCTCTTTGAATTCAAGGCCTGTTTTGTTTTGGACTTTGTAGCCACAATGTCTAGCATGGTGCATAGAAAATAGTAAATACTTAATATATGCTTGTTGAATGGAAAGGAAAATGTTTTGCAAATAAATAATCATTTCAGGAAGAAGTAACTAAGAAAATTTAGTAGTCATCTTAAAATCAATATCCACTTTCTGGCCTTCCCTGAAGCTTTGCTTTTCCTTAGGTTAATTGAAGGTGGGGTGCTGGATAGAGTAAACCCAACTAGAGAAGTTGGATCATGTCATAGAATCATAGTGTAGATCTGGAAGAGACCTTAGAAGTAATCAAGACCAGCTCACACAGATCAGGGCCACACAGTTATTAAGTGTCTAAGATGGGGTTTGAACCCAGGTCTTTCTGATTCCAAGTTTTGTATTCTATTTACTATGCCATGGAGCCTCACAGTATGACTTTGCTGTTCATTGAATTCAAAAGAGAAAGGGAACTGAAAACCTGGCTTGAAGTTATTTGGGATGAAATATTTTAAAATAAAGATTCTTTAACCCTCCCCCCCCCTTTACTCAGAGAATCAACTATTTCATTCACGTATAGTCTTTGAAAGCCCAGAGAGGCAAGCAGGTGACAGGAGGCAAACCGGCCAATGGAAAGATTAAAAAAGATGGTGGTAAGAGTTTTGATGTCATTAATGAGGTGCCCTAACCTCTTTCAGTTCAATAGTGCTGAAATGACAGAGCATATACCCATTTTATTTTCTTTTGTAAAATTCTGGTTTCAAATCATGGATCTGCGATAATCATTGGCCTGAAAGAATCAGCATAACTTCATGTTTCTTTCCCACCCCCTTTGGTAAATAAAAAGTGATTCTTTCCCATTGCCTTGATGTATTTTCTGTCACTATTTTTAATGCTTGTTTGTGATTTCCTTATCATTCCCACTGCTACTAGCTTAGTTTAGGTCTTAAGAGGCAACATGTTTCACTGAAAGTATCACTGGATTTAAAGTCAGAGTGCTTCAGGTTAAGTCTTGCCTCTCATGCTTATTACTTTCATGATCTTAGTTAAGATATTTAATAGCTCTGGGCCTCAGTTTCCTCATCTGTAAAAAGGAGAAGTTAGACTAGATGGTCTCCAAATTTTTTTTCAGCTCTAAATATGTTATTTTATTGCCCTGTTGCAATAACCTGCAAAATCACAATTTCTGGTCTATCTTACTTCCAGTCCCTCCTAACATTAATCCTTCCAAGATACTGCTCTGCTCACATCACTCAGTTACAATAATTTCCAATTGCCTACCGAGTAAAATTTAAACTCTTTAGCCTAGAATCCAAGGCCTATTATAAATTTTCTATTTTTACAAATCTTGTTGTGTACTACTACTCTCTCTCTCTTTTTTTTTTTTGCTTCTTGGTGAGGCAATTGGGGTTAAGTGACTTGCCCAGGGTCACACAACTAGCAAGTGTTAAGTGTCTGAGGCTGGATTTGAACTCAGGTCCTCCTGACTCCAAGGTCAGAGCTCTATTCACCACACCACCTAGCTGCCCCTACTACTCTCTTTCATTATATTAATAATGATGATGATGAAGCAAATTGACAAATATATAAGCACTTTAAAGTTTGGAAAAATCTTTTACATCTGAACAAGTAATATAAAATTGAAAATATTACATAAATTATACATATTTGTACATGTACATGTGTGTATACATACATAAACGCAATCTCTTTTGGACTTCACAGAAACCCCCAAATAAAAAGAAGGCAGCACTATTAAGGGGAATTAGTAAAGACTTCTTGAAGAAAGTAAAATTTTGCCTAGTAGTTGAAGGAAGCCAAGGAACAGTGAAGGGAGAGGTGAGGAGAGGATTCCTGGCATGGAGAAAGACAATGAAAATGCTCAAGAGATGTAGTGTCTTGTGCAAGGAACAGAGAGGAAGACAGTGACACTGGATCAGAGAGTATATCTGAGTGAGGTATAAGAAGACTGAAAAGGTAGGAAGGAGCCAGATTATTAGAAGCTTTAAAAGCCAAACAGATGATTTCATTCCCAGAAAACATGATCCTGAAGGTAATAGAAAACCATTGGAGTTTATTCAACTGGGAAATAACATGCGCAGACTGGTGCTTTCAGAAGATTAATTTGACACTTGAGTGGAGGATGGACTGAAGTAGAGAGAGACTCGAGGCAAGGAAACCAAGCAGTAGGCTATTGCAATAGTCAGCATGAGGTGATGAGGGTCTGCACCTATTGGTGGCAGTAACAGAGGAAAGAGGAATCATATAACATGACTGGCTATGGGGGAGGAGAAAGGTAAGAGAAAATAAGGAGTCTAGGATGACATATGTGTTTTGAATCTGGGTGGTAGGAACAATGGTGATGCATTCAAGGATTGGGAGAAAAGATAATGAATTCAAATTTTGACATATTGAGTTCAAGATGTCTATCAGATATCTAGTTTGAGATGTCCAATAGGCAGTTGGATATGTAAGAAAGAACCTAGGACCAGATAAGTAGATGTGAACAGATTTTTTATAGATAGGATAAATGAATTCATGGGAGCTGATGAGATCACTTAGTGAAATAATATAGAGGATGCTTAGAAAAGCCAGTAAAGGAGAATAAAGAATGGTCAGACAGGTGGGAAGAGAACCAGAAGAGTGGGGTCACAAAAACCTAGAGAGAAGAGTCCATCAGGGAAAAGAAGGTGATTGACAGTGTCAAAGAAAGTTCAAATGTCAAGAAGGATGAGGCTTGAGAAAAGGCTATTAGTAATTAAGAGATCATTGATACCTTTGCACAGAGCATTTTAGTTGAATGATGAGGCCAGAAACCAGACTCCAGAGAGTTAAGGAAAAAGAGAGAAAGAGAAAGAGAGAGAGAGAGAGAGAGAGAGAGAGAGAGAGAGAGAGAGAGAGAGAGAAGAAAATGGAGGCACTAATTATTGGCAGCTTTTTTTAAGGACAGAGGAGATATGAAGTCCCATCTTTTGCAAAAAGCCTTTCTAAGTCTTCCTTAATCTTAGTGTTTTCTGTCTGAGACCAATTTATCCTGTATATTTAGATCTTGTTTGGCCATAGCTGTTTATAACTTGTTTCCCCAATAGTTCCTTGAGATCAAGGGCTTTTTTGTTTTGTTCTGTTTTATTCTGGTTTGTATTCCTAATGCTTAGTACAGTGCCTGACACTAAGTAGGTACTTAAAAAATGCAATTTTTCTCACTGATTGACTGACTTACTGATGTGGGCATTGTAGGTAGTAGAGAAGCAGCTAGTAGACAAGGAGAGACTAAGATTAGTGAGAGAGTAGGGATGATAAAGGGAGCAGTCTATTGGAGAAGACAAGATGGAATGGATTGGTATCTCTTGTGTGTATAGAAAGATTTACCTTAGCAAGAAAGTAAGACACCTCTTTAGATGAGACAAGGTTGAAGGCAGATAGTGGCAAAGACCACTTTAGTGATGTGAGATGAGAAGAGGAGAAGAGTAAGCACTTAGCAATGGCCTCAGTTTTTTTTCATTGATGTGTAAGTCAAGGTTCTCAGTTGAGAGAGTGGAAGGAGGAATGCCATTGGAGACTTGAGAAAGCATGATACATTTTGTAAAAGGTGTTGTTGTGAGTGGGACAGTCAATTAATTAAGGAGGAATAAAGGCATTGCCTTGACACATTGAAGGCTCAGTTGAGGTTATGTAAACATCAACTTTTAGTGACTTCAATCAGCATGGTTTCATGAGTTTCTCCAATAAGTTTGGCAAGTATAATTACAGATGGGACAACTAAAACTAAAATGGGGTTCTATACATTTCAGTCAAAATGGATTATTTTTCATTCCCTGAACATGTTCCACATTCTCCTTTTTCTATAACTATGCTCAGTCTGTTTCCTAAAAGTGTCATTCACTTGCCTATTCTTCAAACTATGATAATTCCACTAATCTTTCAGGGCCTAGCCCAAATGTTATACTATTCTTGAAGGTTTCCCTATCTCATCTAGAAGTAATGTTTTCCCAAGAATTTTAATGGCATCTTCTCTATAACTCTCATGAACAGAATATATTATGATGTTTTTATTTTGCTTCTCTAAGTTTGGCTCTCATAGTTCATAGCCATGTAAAGGCATGGCTTCTTGAAAGTTGTACCACTGATGTACATATATATTCTGGCAGATTGTGACAACCTGGAAAGTCTCCCAGGATAGATGAGTGAGTAACTGAGTGTGAGGACCAATCGAGACATGTTTTATAAAGGTAAAACCAGACATTTTATACAAAATGATGTTGTTTTGGCCATAGGAACTCACAATTAGTGAGGCAAAGGAAGACCACACCAATGAAACAAAGGAATTATTGAATATTGGAGTATAGGTTATATATGGCTTATCACCTCTACAAACAATGAGCTCCATGAGGGCAACAGCTGTGTCCTATTAATTTTTCAGTCTTCGTTAAGTACTTAATACAATGCTTTGAACTTTGTTACACATGTAATAAATGTTTGTTCAATTAAAGTTGAATTGGATAAGCCTCTTACTTTTGCAAAACTATATGTAGAATAGTGGCAACATTCAGTATGCAGTAAGACTGATGTCAACAAAAATATTGCCTTCCATGGCACATTTTGTTGTCAGAAAGTTCATTTTCAAAGGTAAGAATAATATAGAATGCACAGAGGAGTTTTCTATAACATGGATTTACTTTCAACCCTGTCTTATTTGGTGCCAAGCTGACCTTAAAATAAGCTTTGTTCTCAGAAGATTCATTAATATATGAGTTACTACCATACTGTAAAGTTGTAGTATTAGTAGATGCCAACACTGTAATGAACTTCTCTAATCCAACCAAGATGTTTACTTTCTAAGCCTCTAAAAATTGTATTGGCTACTTTCAACTCAATTGAAAAACATGATTCATAGAATCACAAAATCTCAAAGTTAGAAAGACATAAGGGCCATCTGGTCCAAACTCAGACCTTTTAAGTGCCTACTAAACATTCCAAACATATTCAGTAATCATTGGATGGTATTTAGTGAGTCAGAGTCCAGTATTGCCAAGAGTTGCATTCAACTTTTGAGGTGTTCCAGTTCTTAGCATATTTTTCCTTTACATCAAATCTTTGTCTCTGTAACTCCTTCCAGTGGCTCTTACTTCTGTCTTCTAGGGTTAACTAACACATACATAATCCTTTTTCTACATGACAGCTGGGAAAGCATTTGAAGGCAGTTAGCATTTCTCTTCCTTTGTCCACACCCATACCGCCACTAAGCCCCCTATCTTCTCTTCCTTAGGCTAAACATTTTGTGTTCCTTCAGCCATTGCTCATATGGCATGATCTTAAGGCCTCTCACCACCCTGGTTACAGTCTTTTCGACAATCTCTACCTTATCGATGTTTTTTCTAAAATACGGTGCCCAAGTTCAAAAATAATATTCTATAGTGATGTGATAAAAGAGTACAGCAGGACTGTCACTTGCCTAGTCTAGAACATTTTGCCTTTCTTAAAGCCATCTAAAATCATATCATTTTTTTCCAGATTAGTTGATATTTAGCCATTCATCACTCTTTTAATATTTGTGTATTTTATTTTTTGATCCCTAACTATACAATCATCTCTTAAATTTCATCTTTTATATTTGTCTCAAATGTTCTAGTCATTCAAGATTTTTTGGATCCTGCCTCCATAATCCAATATTTATCTATCACTTTCAGCTTTATATGATCTGCAGATTTTATGAACATGCCATTTATGATAAAAATGGTAAGCAGCACAGGATTTAGGACAGATTTTCAGGGCACTCCATAGAGAACTCCTTTTAAGTTGATGTCAATTCTTTATTTTTTTTCCCACTGTTAAATTGTTTTGTAAGTTGTGTTAAAGTTTGGTAACCTGAAAAGCTTTTAACTTGAAACCCTGTTCTTTGTTTAAGATAATGGAGAGTCTGGAGGAGTTATGATGCACAGGATTTTTAAAAATAAACCATCATATAGACTGACAGGAAAAGTAAGGACACAAGCTAGTTTTATTTTGTATTCTCTATTCAAACTGACCTAGGAGGCAAGTTTAATCATAAAGAAGTGGAGGAAACATAAATGGAAATATTTGGGACCACCAAAAGATCTAATAATTTGGAAACCTATTGTAATGACCACTTCCAGAGAGTGTTCACAGAACACAAATATACATCTGGAGGCACTGAAGATATGTATAGATTTTGGGTCATTGTTTTTTAATGACAAAGAGAATGATGGAGGAGATCTGCCTCATGGGGAAGGGGTCAAAAGACAGAGAATGGAGGAGATGAATAAGAAATGAAGAGGTAAGGACTGTAGCTTACCTCTATGTGTGTTTATTTATATGCTTTCATCAACTTAGTACTGTTATATTCAGTTTGATGGAAAACCTAACTGTACAGATATGTGCTCCCTCTGCAGAGATATGCATTGACAAACTTAGATCAATCTAGAGATAGCATGGATAATTATATCATAAGCAAATCTTAGGAAAACTGAGACCTAATGTTCATCTTGTGTCTACAGGGATCACTAAGCCTTCAGGATGAATCTTTTCTTGCAAGGGGACTTGCTCATCAGTTTTCAAATAGTTAGCCAAACGTAAAGTCAGACAATAGGAAAATGAAAAGCATTTAATCAGTGCCTACTATGGGTTAGTCAGTATGGAGTGGGAAGTCTACCATGAAGGCTTGGTCTATGGACACTGTTGATTCAAAGAAATAATAATTGTTAAGACAAATGTAGCACTTTTAGATTTGCAAAGTCCTTTATGTATGTTATCTCATGTAGTTCTCTCAACAACACTGTGACCTAGATGTTATTATTATATAAAATAAAATTGAGATTCATTTTACAAATGAGGAAACAGAGGCTAAAAGAGTTTTGGGAAATAGAAAAGAAACTGAGGCAATATTTCAACTCAAATCTTCCTGACTCTGAGTCCAACATCTAGTTGCCTCAGAGGAAGAAATTACTTCCTTCTTAATTCTAGATGACATTATTCTCAAAACCTTTTCCCTGGGTGAATTTAACTACTTACTGCCCTATTTATCAAACCTTTTGGAATAGTTGATATTTTGGCAAGATATGCAAAGAATAATTTCTTACTTTGAAAGCAGAATGTCAATATTTATTCTTCATAGACCAGCTTAGATTCCTTGTCTGAGTGGCTACAACTACAAAGATACCCCAAATCATCAAGCATTTGGGGAATCTTGCTAAACTGCTTGGAGTAAGCAATGCCTAACATAAACATTGTTGTAGGCAATCATTTCTTAAGCAGTAAAATGAAAAGAAATACTTCAATAACAGTGCATTCGCCTACCCACATATTTCAGGTAGTAAGTTCAGCATGCAGCTTTTATATCCTTGAGCCTATAATCAAATATACTTTTGAATCTTCTTCAGATATTGATATTGGAATCTCCCCTCTTGTCAAAATTTTAAAAATCAACAATAATGAATTTTGTATTACAAGTACCATGTATTTGTTGAAGTACAATGTAAGAAAAATATATTTCTTTTTGTTGCTGTTCTTAAAAAAAAGAACCTAAAGTCCTTATTTAACTCTGATTAAATGTGACAGGACTAATTGGACTGACAATCTGGTAGAATTCAAGACACAAACTCCAACAGGCTTATAATATTGTTTTACAGTTGTATATCTCACATTCTTAAGGTTTGCATTTCCTGTTATTTTAGTGGTCCACAAGCACCTGTTCCAAGTTATAGCCCCAAATTATATTCTCTAAATGAAATAAAAGCTATTAAACTGCATCAAGGCACAAATCAGCTTTTACATATAAAATAAAATACAAGCAATTTTAAAGATAATTTTTGTATACAAGAACTTCTTTTAAAATGAATGATTATAGCAAGATTTGAAAAGTAAAGCAGACATTTATTCTTACAGAGGATTGTTATTAAAATTCTATCGAAATTAAAAAGTTCAAAGTCTTACTTGTTAAAAAATACTTGCACAGCTCTTAACAATCTCTGTAGCTTTTCTGAACATTTTAAATTTTAAATCTAAAGGTCATGAAAATAGTCACATATAATCTAAACCAAAGAGAAATTCTCAATTTCAACCTTATTACAGAGTCATCTCTCAGGATATTATAATGACATAGATAAGTACTTCACATTTTTCCATATTGATCTAACCTTCTTATGAGAGAGAAAACTTAATCTCTCTGCCCTCTATCATTTTACCTTAACTTCAAAGTAACTTCTAATCCCAAGTTTTCAAAATGAATTCTATTCTTGAAGTCTTCTATCCTTGACTCAAAGAGTCAGAGTTTACATAAATTAGTATTTTATCCAGTGCTCACTTTCATGTTGATTATATTTTATATTTCTTATATAGTCCAAAGTAAAAGAAACCCTTAGGGACATTTTACGAAGAAGAGTTTAAATCAACAACAGTAGAGAGAAAATTCTGAGAAAGGTAAAGGTCCTGGAGGAGTTTGTTACTATTTCTGCATGGGAAGTGGGGAGGTTGGAAGACTAGGTAAGCCAACAGGAGTGTCGCTTTGATCTTTGACTCAGCTCCAAGATTCTTTTTATCAGTGTCTGGTGTTGTTAAATGCCTTCACCTGTTTGCATAATCCCTCTCTTTTCATTTGTTTGGTATCATTTTGGAGTAGAGGAAAGTCAGTTAATAATAGGTCAGAAAACATTTATTAAACATCAACTGGTATGTTCCCATGTTAAGTCAAGCATACCTGCAGCCATAAGAAGGCTAGATAAAGGTCTAGATCCTGGCCTTGAAAATCAGAATTCTAAAATCCCAGTTCCAATTTGAGATTAGCACTGAGCTAAAAATTTAAGGGTCTAGAACAGGGGTGGGGAACCTGCCCCTTACAGCCACATGTGACCCTCTAGGTTCTTAAGTATGGCCCTTTGACTGAATCCAAACTTCACAGCACATATGCCCCTAGTCTAGAAGCTAGAAAGTCAAGATAGAGACTGGATAGTTCTTACTATGTCAGTGGTCCTATGCTACAGATTAAGGATTAAAAACAACAACAACAACAAAAACACTCCCTGCCCTCACATAGTTTACATTTTAATGGGAAATATAACAAATGAACTAAAGCACTTAAGATAAATACCGAATAAATGTAAGGCAAACTTGTCTAGTCATACTTGTTCTTGACAATATTATGGGTCACTTTTGTAGAAGCAATAATCACATGTAACAGTCTGCTTATATCCACCTTGTATATCTCCAGAGACTTTTTAGTTATTACATTTTTTTTGGTGAGGCAATTGAAGTTAAGTGATTTGCTCAGGGTCACACAGCTAGTAAGTGTCAAGCGTCTGAGGTCGGATTTGAATTCAGATCCTTCTGACTCCAAAGCCAAAGCTCTATCCATTGCTCCATCTAGCTGCCCCCAGTTATTGCATTTTTAATTCTTCTAACATCATGTTGCTCCATGATTTATGGCCAATAAAGCATCACAGAAATATTGATGTTAAGTAGATGGGGTTTTGCGCAGCAAACAGGTGGCATATTTGAAAATAAGACACAATTTTGAGAATATAATCTAACCAGATTTTATCCAAATATTCATCTCTAGGTTCAGTCCATTGTTTGTCTTCTGTACTTGTTCACAATACTTATATTAATGGATTTGTTACCATCAAAAAAGAATCCTTCTTTTGCTTGAATTTTAAATAGAAATTCCACTTACAATCCTTTTGAAGAGTATTTTTTTGTAGGTAGGACTTATTGTTCTGATGTCTCATGGTGACATGGAGGTGACACTTGTAACCCCTGTTCCAAAGTCCATTGGTGTTGGACTCTTTTCTTATTGGTGGAGATGAATGTCCTGCCCTGTGTGAGGGGTGGGGTAAAGTTGACATGGAGGTGGGAGAGCTCAAGCCTTCTTTAGTCTGCTTCAGGGTTCTTCAAGTTTCAAGTCTTCTTTAGGACTCTTCAAGTAGTGAGTCACTTTGGGTGCTTCTGGCTACAACTTTCAGAGAAGATGGGACAAGCCAAGCCCATTTCAGGTTGCTGAAGGAAAACACCCTAGGAATGTATAGGGGAGCTGACAGACTCCATTATGTCCCTATTCTTAGATAGCTGTAGTAAAGATTTTGTTTCCCATGGGTAAGATCCAGGACACACACTCTCTCTCTCTCTCTCTCTCTCTCTCTCTCTCTGTCTCCCTCTCTCTCCCAATGAGAGAGCTCCTCACTATATCACTATATGTGTTCATTGTGAACTGGTGTTAGGTAGGAAAAGGGGTCAAACCTTGGATATAGACCTTGGGCATCCCCTTGGCCCCAACAATAATGACAAAGTGATCAGAAGTTAGACTGAATCCAATAATTCCCCTAGACTAATAATATTTAAGGGAGCAGATAAATATAATTCTAGTCTGATGCCCTGTTGTCTCTCTGAGGAGAGCAGAACAGCCTCCTGTGCCAATTTCCTACTTCCCCTCCTAGTAGAAATGAATGTCTTTCTTAGAGTAGAGTAGGGTGAGGGGGTGAGAAGAGGCTGTTTTTCTAGATATATAGTATCTATATTATAGTATATAATATACTATAATATAATATATAATATACTATAATATAGTATATTTCTAACCAGAAATATTATATATCTTAAATTGCTTTTCTTCCCTAGCACTGGTATAATGCTTTAAATGATTTTTGTGTTTTTCCTTCTTTCAATTTGTGACATAAAATACTCTTAAAAGGAAAGAAGGAATATTCCTTTCCATTGAATTAAAAAAAAATTACCTCCTCACATATAATTTCCCTTGGCATTAACAGCCATCCCCTAGCTCCTTTGGTCAGTTGTTTTGCTCCAGCATTCATTGTACACTGTCAGAGGAAGCCAAGCCAAAGATGTGCCCACCAAACATTTCTGCACATCTTCACACGTTGAGTAAATTTTTGCTTACTGGAAACCTTGTCCAGTGGGTTGGAGCATTTACCTGGAAGTTGGGAATATGCAAGTGAAAGCTAAGGGAAAAGAAGCTAAAAAAAATTCAGATGGGGAGGGAGAGAAGTTCCCCTCCCTCACAAGATTTTTTTTTCCTTCTTAAAGAATTGGCCAGGGGCAGAGTCAAGATAGAAGGATTTTGAGAAGCAAATAAGGGAAGTAGAGGAAAAACTGAGAGTGATGCAAGAAAATCATGAAAAACAAGTCAACAGCTTGCTAAAGGAGATCCAAAAAAATACTGAAGAAAATAATACCTTAAAAGATAGCCTAACCCAAATGGCAAAAGAGGTCCAAAGAGCCAATGAGGAGAAGAATGCCCTGAAAAGCTAAATTGGCCAAATGGAAAAGGAAGTCCAAAAGCTTATTGAAGAAAATATTTCCTTAAAAATTAGAATGGAGCAATTGAAAGCTAGTGACTTTATGAGAAATCAAGACACTGTAAAACAAATCCAAAAGAATGAAAAAATAGAAAACGATGTGAAATATCTCAATAGAAAAACAACTGACCTGGAAAATAGATCCAGGAGAGAGAATTTAAAAATTAATGAACTATCTGAAAGCCATGATCTAAAAAAGAGCTCCACCACCCCATTGCTCCTCCTCGCCCCAGGACTGCCACCCAGAACTGTGACCCAGATCCAAGCACGGGCAAAGCAAGAGAATCCTACACCAGCAGAACAATCTATGTAATCCCCCTCTGATCAGCCACTTGATTCCCCCTCAGTCTGTTGGCCAGAAGCTCCAGAGGCAGCCACACTCAGAGACTGGGGCTGGGACTGTGCACTTCTCTCTTACCAGTAGTAGGCAGAGTAAAAACTGCCCTGATATTTTAGAACCAGAGGGCAAAATAGAAATTGAAAGAATCCACTGATCACCTCCTGAAAGAGATCCCCAAAGGAAAACTCCTAGGAATATTGCATCCAAATTCTAGAGTTCCCAGGTCAAGGAGAAAATATTGGAAGCAGCCAGAAAGAAACAATTCAAGTATTGTGGAAACACAATCAGCATAACACAAGCTTTAGCAGCTTCTACATTAAGGGACCACAGGGCATGAAATATAATATTCCAGAGTGCAAAAGAGATAGGATTACAACCAAGAATCACCTTCCCAGCAAAACTGAGTATAATCCTTCAGGGGAAAAAATGGTCATTCAGTGAGAAATAGGGGACTTTCAAGCATTCTTGATGGAAAGACCAGAGCTTGGACAACTAGATGGCACAGTGGATAGAGCACCAGCCCTGAAATCAGGAGGACCAGATCAAATCTGGCATCAGACCAAACACTTGACATTTACTATCTGTGTGACCCTGAGGAAGTCACTTAACCCCAATTTCCTTAAAAAAAAAAGATCAGAGCTGAAATTAAAATTTTTCTTTCAAATACAAGACTCAAGTGAAACATGAAGAGGTAAACAGGGAAAAGCAATCATAAGAGACTTATTACAGTTGAACTGTTTACAATGCTACATGGAAAGATGATATTTGTAACTCATGAAACCTTTGTTAGAATTAGAGTAGTTGGAGGGAAAAATTATATGTATGTTTAGATAGATAGATAGATAGATAGATAGATAGATAGATAGATAGATAG
>NW_020954590.1:21772959-21851622 GCF_900497805.2 Vombatus ursinus
TAGATAGATAGATAGATAGATAGATAGATAGATAGATAGATAGATAGATAGATAGATAGATAGATAGATGGTACAGGGTAAGTTGAAGTTGAAGGGGTGATATCTGGAGAATAAAATTAAGGAGTGAGAAAGTATTATACTCGGAGAAGGAGAAAATGAGAGGTAGAATCGGGTAAATTATCTCACATGAAATGGACATGGAAAGGCTTTTACAGTGGATGGGAAATGGGGAAAGGTGAGAGGGAATGAGTGAATCTTATTCTCATAGGATTTGGCTTAAGGAGGGAATAACCTACACACTCAATAGGGTATGGAAATCTATCTTACCCAACAGGAAAACAGGGGGCAAGCGGACAAGATAAAAGGGGGATGATAGAGGGGAGGGCAGGTTGGGGGAGGGGTTAATCCAAAGCAAACACTTCTGAGGAGGGACAGGGTCAAAAGAGAGAATAGGATAAATGTGGGGTGGGATAGGATGAAGGGAAATATTCTTAGTTTTTCACAACATGACTACTATGTAAGTGTTTTGCATGACTACACACGTATAACCTGTATCAAGTTGCTTGCCTTTTCAATGAAGATGCATGGGGAGGGAGGAAGGGAGAAAATTTGGAACCCAAAGTTTTAAAAACACATGTTAAAAAATTGCTTTCACAATTGGGAAATAAGAAATACAGGAAATGGGGAATAGAAATCTATCCTGCCCTACAGGAAAATAGAAAGGGAAGGGGATAAGAGAAGGGGAGGGAGAGACAGAATGGAAGGCAGATTAGAGGAAGGGGTATACAGAATGCATGCCATTTTGGGGTGGAGGGAGGGATGAGATGGGGAGAAAATTTGGAACTCAAAATCTTGTGGAAGTAAATGTTGAAAACTAAAAATAAATAAATTTAAACAATTTTTTAAAAAAAATACAGTGCAGTGTTCTGAGCAGACAAAGATGTTTCCCCCTTAGGAATGTGTCCTGTTAGACCTTGCATTATGCAATGTATGTGATCTGGCAAAGCTGTGTGTAGAATGAATTTTGGTAAATCAGGCATCTTTTAAAATCACTAGGGAGGCTCACTAGTTAAAAAGATCCTGGTTGTAAATCAATCTACAAAATGAATTACTTTTTCCCCCCCTGCACATTAAATAATAAACTTTCAAAAAACAAAAACAAAAACAAAAAAGAATTGGCCAAATAATAAGACAACCACAGTAATGATAAATGTTGAATTATGATTATTTTTAAAAGATGACTACTTCAGATAAGTTGCTTTTAAAATGTTAACTGTCTTTTACTTCATCAAAATTATTTTTAAGACCTATTCATGAGAAAAATTTGAATGGAAAAACATATCTGATTGTCACAGTGCCAGGAATCTGAGTCAGGTGTATTTCTTTTTCAAAAAGGAAATGCCATTTTGACAAGTGAAGGGAGAAACATATGATAAATTTTTTCCTGTGGATGGATGCTAGCAACAATATGCACTTTTCCCCCTGCAGAGATAAGAAATAAGATGTCAAAGCTTGATGTTACAAAGGAAAAGTGATGAAGAGGAGGGCATGAGATGAAGGGTTAATAGCCACCAAATGTTTCTGATACTAGGTCTGAGCAGGTGTTCCTATGGTATTAGGTCCAGTGCTAGAGGGGGTGGCCTAGAATGCCAGCTCCAAATAAGCAGGCAGGTGTGGCAATCAAATTGAAGTAGGTGTGGCCTTGGAAAAAATATTCAGAGAAGAAAATGAAACCAGATTGGAGTCATGGTAGAACTAGACCATAAGAGTCAAACGTTGGCTGAATGATGGGGAATATTTGTATATGAAGTTTAGCATAGCTGATCACAAGGGTACCAGCTGAATTGTGGTAAGGATGTTGCAGACCTTTGATTTAAGGTCTGGGGTATCACAACTGTATTTAATTATTTTTTTCATATTTAAAGAGTACTATGCTATATGTCTTCCAGATTTTAATATTTTATAGAGAATATGAAGTTTAATACTTGGGTTGTTTTCCTGTTATCCCTAACTTTTGTTGTATGATTGATTTGCTCCCTTTTCAGGTTTTATATATTTCAGTCATATCTTTTATATCACTTCTAACATGGATGCAGGGATGTGCTGGAGCCAGCTAGTAGCAGCTCTAGGGAGCTGAATGATAAATATTCAATGTGACCATTTACACCTCAAAATCAGCAAACATTACAAATCAGGGCTTCATTTGGTATTTTGTTGATTGCCTAGACTTAAGAAAATTATGAAGAAATTGTAAATTAAACTTAAAAATGGGTCATGCCTTTTTGGATATCTGGTTGTTAAATAGATACCTCATCTCTTGTTCTTAGAATCTCTGGCTTTTTTCAAAGATTAACTCCTACATGAGGATTTTACTGTACTAAAGCTTCCAGCAGCTAATATTCTCCCTCTCTTGAATTTGAATTTACTTTGCACATTTTCAATATCATTGTTCTGTTGTTTCAGTTCTATCTAAATCTTTATGACACCATTTAAAGTTTTCTTGGCAAAGATAATAGAGTGGTTTGCCATTTCCTTCTCCAGCTCATTTTGTAGATGAGGAACTGAGTCAGAACAGGACTAAGTGACTTGCCCAGGCTCACACAGCTGTTAAGTGTCTGAGGACAGATTTGAACTTAGGAAGATGAGTCTTCCTGACTTCAGACTGAGCACTCTATTTCTGTGCACTGCATTGCTGTATATAGATATAAATATATAGATATAGATATACACACATATGTATGTATAGACATGTGTATGTATATGTATATACATATATCTATATCTATATAGATAGATATAGATATATGGACAGATAGATCCTCCACATAGATTATAAGCTCCTCAAGAAAAGAGGATGTCCAGTTCCTGGGACTGTTTAGTGCCTAGCATAGTATCTGACACATAATAGGCACTTAACAAATGCTTATTGGTTGATTGTCAATATATTGAAGTCTACTGACACCAATCATGAGGTTCACCCCTCCCCTCATTGCTCTTTGAACTACCTGGACTATGATTTCTTTTTTCCTGAGATTATGTTCCACAATTTATGGCCATGGAACATCATTATGGAGAATATATCAAGGATAAGCAATTTTTGTGTGAATATCAATTAATATTATACCAATATTTAGTAACTATGACCTAGGTAGTTTCCTAAGGCTCAAAACTTAAGCAACTGACTGATGGTCACATAGTACATTTTAGGGACAGAATTTGAACCTATACCTTTGTAAATTCAAGTTCAGCACTCTATCCAATACCTCACATTGTATTTTTAGAATAACAAGGGATAGAGGAGTCCTAGGTGATGAAACTCATTGTATCAATACAGGTTGGCACCTTTTCTGCAATTAGTGATTTAAGATATTTGCCTAGAGCACCAAGAAGTTAATTAACTTGCCCCATAATACATAAATATAATATGTCAAAGGAGAGACTTGAATCCATGTTTTCCTGGTTTCAAGGCTAGTTCTTAATCAAATATACCATGCTTCCTCTCAGTATTATCCTGTAGAATGTTGGTGTTAAATAGGTGGCCTTTGTGGCACAAAGCAGCTGTGGATATTTAAAAGTGCTATTCAGTTTCTTCCATATGATATTGCTCGATATCTTTATTTAATTCAATTTAAGGCTTAATTCATCATTTATGGCAAAAGGCCACTTGTTTACCTAATTTCAAGTTACAATCCAGGTAATATGTATTGTTTCTTTAGCCATTTTATATTTCCTTGCAAGTCCTTCTTTATCCACAGGTACAAACTTTCACCTTCATTGATCTAATTCATCATCATGGGATGGAGGTAATGCTGAATTTAGGGCAACTCTGCTAAGGAAAGGTGTGCTTGTGCCTTTCTTATGTTTTTATTAAGCATAATCTTGATGGGGACAGAGCCAAGATGGAGGAGTAAAAGTCGGGACTCACCTTAACTCTCCCAAATATCCCTCCAAACAACATTAAAATAATACCTCAAAACAAATTCTGAAGTGGCAGAACCAACAAAGGGAAAAGGTTGAACAATATTCCAGCCCAAGACAACTTAGAGGGTTGACAGGAAAGGTCTGTCTCATTGGGGTGAAAGTGGAGCACAGTCCAGTATAGGCCTTGCCCTAGCAGACCAACAGTAGATCTTGGTGGCTACTGAATCAGCAGCTATAGCTTCTGGAGCTCTCAGCCCATAGATGGTAAGGGAGTCAGACAACTGATCAGAAGGAGATTACAAGAGATCCTTTCCTGGAACTGGGTGCAGGACTCTGTATCATTGCTCATACCTGCTTCCCAGTCACAGTTTCCAGAGGGGGAGGAGCACTAGCACTAGCACACTAGAGAAGTGGGCTGTAGTAGTGTGGGGTCACTCACAGACCCCAGCACAGGCCAGAAGAGCAGTGACCACACTTCTCCTTAGATCATACCATCTTGGAAGAATGTAAAACTTATAAGAATTAGCTCTGAAAAAAGCAGCATGAAAAACCTGAAGCTTGGGACAGTGCCTCCTCTATACCAGCAGCAGAGCCCAATTTTAACGTAAAGTTAAAAGTCAAGATTAAGCTGGAAAAACAAGCAAACAACAACCAAAAAAAAAAAAAAAAGAATCTGATCATAGAAAGCTATGATGACTAATGACTGGAAAGGTCAAAACACAAATTCAGAAAAAGAAAATAAAATCAAAACAATAAAATCCAAAGCCTCAAAGAAAAATATGAATTGGTGTCAGGCCCCAAAAGAATTACTGGAAGAGCTCAAAAAGGATTTTCAAAATCAAATAAAAGAGGTAGAGGAGAAAATGGGAAGAGAATCAAGAGTGATACAAGAAAATCATGAAAAACCAGAGTCAAAACCTTGGTAAAGGAGGCATAAAAATAATGAAGAAAATAACACCTTAAAAAGAAGAATAGAGCAAATGGTAAAAGAGCCACAAAAATCCACTGAAGAAAAGAATGCCTTAAAACATAAGAACTGACCAAGTGGAAAAGGAGGTACAATCTCAGTGAAGAAAATAATTCCTTAAAATTAGAATTGGGTGAGTGGAAGCTAATGACTTCATGAGACATGAAGAAATAATAATAAAAAAACAGTCAAAAGAATGGAAAAAATAGAAGAAAATATGAAATATTTCATTGGAAAAACAACTGACCTGGAGAATAGATTGAGGAGAGATAATTTAAAAATTATAGGAC
Organism: Vombatus ursinus; assembly: GCF_900497805.2. Lineage (NCBI taxonomy): Eukaryota > Metazoa > Chordata > Mammalia > Diprotodontia > Vombatidae > Vombatus > Vombatus ursinus. Next base: position 21,778,138 of record NW_020954590.1, read on the forward strand.
TGCCTGAAAGCCATGATAAAAAATAAGAACCTACATATTTCAAAAAAAAAATTATCAGAGAACACTGCCCCAATATCCTAGAACCAGAAGGTAAAATAGAAATAGAGAGAATCTACTAATCATCTTCTGAAAGAGATCCCAAAATGAAATCTCCCAGGAATTGTATAGCCAAATTCCAGAACTCCCAGGTCAAGAAGAAAATATTGCAAGCAGTCAGAAAGGAAAAAATATATATTATGGAGCCACAGTAGGATAACACAAGATTTAGCATCTTCTATATTAAAGAATTGGAGGGCTTGGGATATGATATTCCAGAGCCAGGATTAAAATCAAGAATCACCTAACCAGAAAAGCTGAGTATAATCCTTTAGGGGGAAAAATGGATATTCAATGAAAAAGAGGACTTTCAAGCATTCCTGATGAAAAGAACAGTGCTGAACAGAAAATAGGTAAAATTTTCAGGCATACAGTATATAAAAAGACAACTCATATGACCTCAGGAGAAGGACCTTTTATAGTCAACTGATAACCTGAAGAGTAGGAACACAGGGACAGAAAGAGGATATTTAATGGTATTGGGGAAAATGATCATAAGGAAGGCCAAGGGTAGTAATGTACTACATAATTAAGGACTCATCCTATCATGTGTCAATACTTCTGTCCCCTCTATTGCCTGCAGGCTCTCATAATTCTAAGAGTAAGTCATAGCAGAAAAAAAGGAACCAGGGAGCAAGATTTATAAGGCAATAACATAGAAATTGTTTAGAAGAGGGAACCCAAAATAAATACCTTAGAAGTTTTAACTCCATGAGGAATACAGAGATAGAATAAGTATAAGATCCATGAATCAAATGACAAAACTTTAGATTAGAGAGGAATAAAAGAATAATAGCAAAGAGAATGAGGGGAAGAAATCCTTTTTTTTTAAATTAAAAAAATGCATAAAATGATTTTTTAAAAAAAGTTAATAAACCAAGTAGAAGAGTAGAGAAATGGGGATTTTGCTTGACTACTTAACTGAAAGAAAAAAAAAATAGGGGAAGATTTAGATAACTAGATAAGTAGAAGAAAGAAAAGAAATTAATAGTTAAACAAAACTCCAAAGCCAGGGAAAAGAAGTTACAGACAAGGGGGTAGTCTGAAGGTGAGGAAAAGAATTGGGAAGGAATAGGATTATCTCAAAGTAGATTAAGCTAAAAAATGGCAAAGAACTATCTTTACAGAGGAAAAGAGGGGGAAATCTCAATTCAGAAAAAATAACAGTATTAGAGACAAATGAAGGAAAATATAAGTCTAACTCATAGCTTTTAATCTTTATGTATTAAACAATACAATAAAATGGAAAAAAGTGATAGATTAAGTAAGGAAATTGCTTATTGCTTATAAAAAATTTGCCTTAAAACATATACATACATAAAATACATGACTATAAGTACATATGAAAGTGAGGGGCTGGAAAAATTTATTATACATCTAATGAATTAAAAAAACAGGCATTACATACAATAATAGTATTAGACAAGGCAAAATAAATCACAGAATAAAAGTTGATAAACAAAGGAACTATGTTAAACTGAAAAGAACCATGGTTAAGAAACCAATACCAGTATTACACATGTTCCAGTGCAGTAACACCTGAACTCATAAAGGATAAATTAACTGAATTACAAGAAGATAAAAGCAGTAATATCTTAATAACAGGAGGACTTTAATTCCATTCTCTCAGATTTGGATAAATGTAATAGAAAGATAAAAAAGAAAATGTAGAATTGAACAAATTTCTGGAGAAATGAGAAAAAAAGACTTTTCACTCCTTCCAAAAGGAACTACTAGGAAACATACCTATCAATCAGCATCACATAGAACTTTTATGACAATCAACTATGCCTTAGGACGCAGTGATAATGCAAAGGTAAAAAGGCAGAAATTGTAAACACATCCTTTACACAACATAATAACAGTCAATAGCAAAAAGTTCAGGAAGCATAAAAAAAATAAATACAGACAAAATGGAGACTTGTCAGTGAACTCCCAAATAATAAGCAGGTCATCGAACAAGTCAGAGAAATAATTAATAATTATATGGAAGAAAATGATAATGATGAAACAGCATATGCACATTCCTTAGATGAAGCTAAAGCAGTACTTGGGGGAAAATGATGTACCTACAAATATGCATTAACAAATAGAAGAGGAGAGGGTTAGTGAACTTAATATGGATATTTTAAAAAAAAAATTGAAAGCCAACAAATACACAAACCTAAGTTAAACATAAAAGGGACAATATTAAAAAAAATAGAGGTGAAATAGACAAACTTTAAACAAAACACCCTATAGAAATGATAAATAAAACAAAAAGTCAGTTCTCTGAAGAAAAATTAAATGGATTGATGGATTTAGTCAATCTGATTAAAAATTATATTGCCTGTAATATGGTTTTCTTCTGTGTGTATCTAATCATATCCATTCAATTGTGAGCTTTTTGAGGACAGTTTGCCTCTTTCTGTATCCCCAAACACTTAGCATAGTGCCTCTCACATAGGACATGCTTAATAAATGATTGTTGACTGAATATTGATTGTTTTATCTCACACTATTTTTTTCTACAGCATCCTATTAAATGCCATTGTCACAGCCTAATATTGTATATTTTATACTGAAATGGCAGAATCACCTAGAAGTTGTGGAATTACAGCATTGTTGATTAGAATAGCTAACTCTAAAACATAATAGATCAGTTTCATTTTCACAAATTTGATTCAACTCAACTCAATTCAATAAGCATCTATTAAACACCTACTTGATTCTTTGCTAAGCATTGACTATATAAATGATATAGTCCCTGGCAAGCTTACATTCTACAGGGAATGAAAAAAATATGCACAAAGATAAGTAGATATGAATATATATTTGCAAAGCAAATATAGGTAATTTCTGGAGGTATGGAGAATAATAATTCCTGGAGTGGGGGGATCAGCATAGGAGGAAGCCTTACTTGTAGGGTACAAAGACACAGAGGTGAGAGAAACAAATAGGAAAAGTCGTCACATAACTGAAGTAGATCTTAAACTGTGATTATAATCTAGTAAGAGAACAAATAGTTTGTTTGGCTTCAATGTCTTATCATCATCACTGAAAACTGTATATCTGCTGCTAATTATAGGTATTTTTAAAGTTTGGAAAGTGTTTATTCTAAATTCACCCTCATAACCATCTCAGACATTATAAAACAAAATATATTCCAACATCAATTTTTTATCCTTCCAACATCTTAGCTGTATCTCATGCCAAGTTCTCAGAAACTTTACTTTGCCTTCAATAGCTTTTTATTATTTTTTTGAGGTGATGCAGTTCAAAAGTTTCTGTTATCCTTCTCCACAATGTTTTGCAAACAAGCTCATATTGCAAATCAATGATGCTCTGCATTATCATGTCTCTGGGCTTCACAAGGAGGGAAACAATTTTGCTGTCTGAAATGATTTTTGGACTCATTTTGACTCCTTGTGGTAATTTTTTCATCAATTACGTCTATGTAAGAAATGGTGATAATCATATTCAATGTTTCATTTTTGTCTATTTTCCACTCTTGTTTAAGAGATGGCTTATTTAAACGTGGCAGGTTAAAGCTTCTTCTCATCTCTATCATTTCTTCTAATGTATTGATTTTCACCTTTGCTCAAACAATTTGATCATCAGCTAGCTGGTCCTTAAATGGCACCCATATTTGTAATCAGTTTTCTGTCTATTAGGAAGTGGTCAATTCAATTCTTTATGATGCTGTTCAGCACTTCTTTATTCTGCCTTTGAAACCTGGACAGTATACCAGTGCCATGCCAGAAAACTGAATCACTTCCATTTGAGTTGTCTTAAGAAAATTCTGAAGATCATCTGACAAGATAAGGTCCTGGACACTGAGGTCTTTTTTCAAGCTGAACTGCCAAGCATTCAACCTCTATCACAGAGAGTACAAGGGCTCGCCACATTGTTCAAATGTCAAATGCATGATTGCCTAAAAATCTGTTTTATGGAGAACTCACACAGGGCAAGTACTTATATGGAGTACTTATACTTCACTATAAACATAGTGAAGTCATTTTGATCCTCTTTGAGAATGAAGGACAGCAACCATCCATTCTGCTGAAGAAAAGTGTTCACAATATAGAAAGTCATGGAGCTTCTTAGTAGTCTATAAGCTTAGTAGTCTATTTCATTTCTTGACTCTGAACCATATTTTCCAACATATTTGTTCTTCAAAGAATGTACTTCAACTTCTGCATCAGATGGTGGCACCTAGATTGTGATTATTTACACAGTCTGCTTGCATATAATTATTATGGTCATTGCACAATGAGATCATAAGTGTCTGATTAAATAATGCTTCTTGTTCATGATAAAATCAGCTTAGGCATTCCTTCATTCTGAAAAAACCTTTTGAATTGTTCTTTTTTTAGCCACAGTTTTTGTCTTTTCTTTCTTTTGGTTTAATTTATAATGAGAATATTATATTATCTGTCTCTGTGTGCTTTGTATTTTTAATTTCTTTCTAAACAGTTTAATCTCTTTTTCACTATGGTTAAAAAGCATACACGAACTCCTAACCTGTTGGTCAACCTTTTGGTCATGAGATTCTGTCATGGGGTAATCTGGTCCTTGGGCATCAAGGGGGAAGGGAACAAGCATTTATTAAGTGACTACTATGTGCCAGGAATTATGCCAAGCACTTTCCAAATGTTATCTCATTTGAACCTTACAACAACCCTACAGGAAAGGCTACCAGGAAATAACTTTACTAGCATGTGCCAGTCCTATGATCTAGTCAAAGTTCAAAAAGAATTTCAATACTTCTTAAGAAAAATAACTATTGGACTTCTAGGAGTCAAGATGGCAGAGTAAGAAGTAAGTCACTCTCATCCTCCCTAATTGACTTCTGAAAGCCCAGAAAAATATCACCCAAGGAAAAAACCTGGAACAGCTGAGCCAACAGAAAGATGGGGTGTAGCCCAGGAAGCTTGAGGGATTAATAGGAAAGGGCCCTCTTGTTCTGGGGGAGGAGTAATACAGAATGGGAAGTGTCCCAGCAAGCCAGCAGCAAGCCCCACCTCAGCAAACCAGGAGAGATCCTAAGCCCCAGCATAGTGGAACAGGCAAGCACCAACATCAGAACCCTTGAGTGCCTCAGCACAGGCAGGGAGACCAGTCAACACCAATTTGGAAAACCACCACGTGCACCAGCATTCTCCAGCAGTCAAATCTCCTGGTGTTTCAGCACAACTACAGGCTGGCAGACATCCTCAAGCAGCCAAACATTTGAGTGCTTTAAGGCAGCCTGGGTGAACAGGCGTTTTCCAGGGGCCAGACTCCCCAACCCTGGGAGCTCCAGTGCTGCTGACCCTAGCACAACACCAGGTAAGCTGCCAGACCCCTACAGCCTCCAGCTGCCAGCATTTAAGGCCCCACTGCACAACACCAGTGACCAGGTCCTGGGCTTCCAGCGCAAGAAGCTTGGGTCAGTTTCCCCTGTGCTCCAGCAGGAGAGCTCAACTTTAAAATCCAAGAAATAGACAAACACCATGAGCAGAAAGCAGAAACAGACAATGATCATAGATTCTTATTATGGGAACAGGGAAGATCAAGGCACAAATTCAGAAGAGGACAACATTGTCAATATACTCACATCTGAAACCTCAGAGGGGAATATGAAGTGGTCTCAAGCTTAAAAAGCCTTCTTGGAAGAGTTCAAGAAGGATTTTAAAAGTCAAATAAGAGAGGCAAAAGAAAAATTGGGAAAGGAAATGAGAGATATGCAAAAGAGAGTCAATATCTTGGAAAAGGAAGGACAAAAAATTGACTGGAGAAAACAAGTTCTTAAAAAATACAATTGGCCAAATGGGAAAAAAAAGTACACTGAAGAAATCAATTCCTTAAAAAGTAGAATAGGCCAAATGGAAAAGGAGGCACAAACACTCACTGAAGAGAAGAACTCCTTAAAAAATAAAATGAGCCAAATGGAAAAGGAGTTACAAGATCTAATAGAAGGAAACAATTTGTTAAAAATTAGAATTGGGGAAGTGGAAGCTAATGACTCTATGAGATATCACGAATCAGTCAAACAGAAACAAAATAATGAAAAAATAGAAGAAAACACCTCATTGGTAAAATAACTGTACTGGAAAATAGACTCAGCAGAGACAATTTAAAAATTATTGGCCTGACTGAAAATCATGATGAAAAAAGAACCTGGACAGCATCTTTCAGGAAATCACCAAGAAAAACTGTTCTGAGGTCCTAAAACCAGAAGGTAAAATATTCATCAAAAGAATCCACTGATCACCTCCTGAAAGAGATTCCAAATTGAAAATGCCAAAGCATATTGTAGTCAAATTCTAAAATTACCAAGTCAAAGAGAAAATACTGCAAGCAGCCAGAAAGAAACAATTTAAATATCATGGAACCACAGTCAGGATTATGCAGGTCCTTGCAGCTTGTACATTAAAAGATCAGAAGGTATGGAATATGATATTCCATAAGGCAAAGGAGTTTGGATTACAACCAATGATCAACTACCCAGTGAAATTGAGCATAATCTTTCTGGGAGAAGATGGAAATTCAGTGAAATAGGGGACTTCCAAACCTTCTTGATGAAAACACCAGAGCTCAACAGAAAATTTGATCTTCAAATATAAGACTCAAGAGAGGCATAAAAAGGTAAACAGGAAAGAAAAAAAAAAGAACATTTTAATAAGGGCAAACTGTTCATATCCCTGCAAGGGAAGATGACACTTGTAATAAAATAATCAGTTAGGTATAGAAATCTAACTTATCCTATAGGAAGTTGGAGGGGAAAGGGGAAAGAAAAGGGAGGGGTGTATAGAAGGGAGGGAAGAATTGGTAAGGGTAAAAGGGTAGAAAAGGGATGGAGCTGGGATAGAAGGGAGGGCAGAGAGAGGAAGGTGGTGGTCAAAAGCAAAACTCTAGTGAGGAGGGAAAGAGAGAAAGGAGAGAGAAAAGCATAAATGGGGTCAGGGGAGAAAAGTATGGCGAGAGACACAGATAGTAATCATAACTGTGAATGTGAATGGGATGAATAGCAGAGTGGATTAAGAACCATAATTCTACAATATGTTGCTTAAAAACCTGGAAAGACTTATATGAACTGCTGCTGAGTGAAATGAGCAGAGCCAGGAAAATATTGTGCACATTAACAACTACATTATGCAATGACTGACTTTGATAGACTTAGCTCTTCTCAGCAACATAAGGATCTTAGTCAACTCTAAAAGACTCACAATGGAAAACGCTATCCACATCCAGAGAAAGAACTTTGGAGTCTGAATGCAGATGGAAGCACACTATTTGCTCTCCTTTTGTTGTTGTTTTCTTTTGTTTCTTCTTTCTCGTGGTTCCTCACATTAGTATTAATTCTTATTTACATCATGTGAAAATGTTTAATATGAATGTATGAGTAGAGCCTATGCCAGATTGCATGCTGTCTTGGGGATGAGGGAGGGGAGGAAGGAGGAGAAAATTTAAAATTCAAAATCTTATGAAAGTGAATATTGAAAACTAAAAATCAATTAATTGGTTATTTAAAAAAAAGAAAATATCCATTCTAAACTCCATGTGTTAAAGTCTTAAGCTAGGCCAGTCTGCATTGCATGTCACTAAGAAATATTGCTTCTTCCACATCTAGGATGAGAAGATATGAATATGTTATGATCTGACCTGTTGGAGAAAATTCCACATTGGATGAGATAACAAATCCTTATAAATAAGGATGTATTGAAGTATGAGAGATTCTTAATAGTTAGAGTCCCATGAGAATGGAACGGATTTTCTTAAGTCTTTTTCCCCAAGATCTAGATCTGTTATTTTTTGGTCTACAAATACTATCCCCTCAGGTTCTATGTCCAATTCAACACATCCAGGACTAAGCTCATTATTATATCTAATTTTGTTTTTCTTCTGACTTCACTATTTCTGTTAATTTTTTTCATTTATTTTACTTCCCAGCTAAGTAGCACACTGGATAGAGTGCTGGACCTGAAGTCAGGAACATCTGAGTTCACCATCTCAGACACTTACTAGCTGTGTGACCATGGACAAATGACTTAACCTCTGTTTCGTTAAGTTAACCTCCTTCAATTGTAAAGTGGGGACCATGATAGAGCCCTACCTCACAGGGCTGTCATGAAGATCAAATGAGATAATATTGGTAAAGCACTTAGCATAATGCCTAACACATAGTAGGTACCTGCTCCCTCTCCTTCTCCCTCTCATGTTGAAACTTTGGTGCTATTTTTGACTTTTCCCTCTCTCTTCTTTCTCATTCAAAATTACCAAGTTATATCAATTCTTCCTTAATAACATGGCTAGTGTCTGCCCCACTTCTCTATATCCTCTGTCATCACCCCAATATTGGCCCTCACTACCACAATTCTGATATGGCAATGTATGGAAGAGTTCAATCACTCCTTAACAGAGTTTTCCCCCATATTGATTCTTCAAGTTGATTTCTAATGCAGTCCTATTTTTTATGCAAAGATCTAGTCCTCTCATTAATTTCTTCAGGAATTATCAGCAGGTCCTTATTGGTAAAACTCTCTAACTTGGAAATTAAGAGCTCCCACAATTTAAAACCTGTGTCAACTTTTCCAATCTTTTATGATTCTTCTCACTACCATGTCCTTTAAATTACTATTGAACTAGAACAGATTTGAACACCTGAAAAATGATCTATATTTTCACACCTTTGTCTTTGCTGATGCTGTTCTCTATAGCCAGAATGCTCTCCTCCCTTCTTCACATTTTAAATTCCTATTAATCCTTTAAAGTTCAACTCAAATGCCACTTTCTCCATGAAGCCTTATTTAACCCCTAGTAACAAATGACCTCTTGGCCTCAAAATGTTTTTGATTTGAACCTCTCTAATGGACTCTTTTTGTTCTTTTGTATTACTGATCTCTCTGTATGCAATGTTTTTCTGCTAGGGTGGAAACTATTGAGACAGAGAGTATGCCTTTGCTAAACTTTTCATTTCCCTTAGTACCAAGGACTCTTATGTGCACATGTTAGATACTTTTAAAATCTTCATTAAATTGAATTAAGTTATAGTAAATTATGCAGCAGTAGATGAATGTTAAAGATGATATAAAGTGAAGTTATGTATTGGATAGTCATTATACTATATGTCATTAATGATATCTAACATTTCTAAGGTTGTATGATTTTAGGAACACATTTGTATCAATGCATTTATTAGATTATGCCATTTCCTATTTGGAAAGATTAGATTAGAGTTCTGAGGGATTAGATCGCTAGTGAATTATTTATTATGGGCAGAAAGTCAATCAATAAGCTTTTTTTAAGTGCTTAATTTGTGCCAAGCACTATGATGAGTACAGAGGGATGACCCAAAAGATAACAGAGAAATAGAAGATGAGCATAAGTAAGATACAATATATTTATAGTGATAGCCTAATGCAAGAAATGACATGAAGGAGATAACAGAAAATGTCTAATTCACAGAAGAAGTTACGCTAGTCATGTAGTGAGGGTAAGGGATTGAACAGTTCAAGTGCTGAACTGATACCCAGGAAATGTAAATAAATTAAATTAAATTAAAAAGACATACAGAAATGCCTCCAGCATGGTGTATACATCCTTTACAGAGTGTCTATAGGGGAAAATGGATAAGAATTCAAGAAGATTTTTTTTAATCTTTTAAAGAAATGTTTATTTCCAAGGTTTAAAACAAATCTAAACAGCTTAGGCCAGTTCCTAAAGGCAAGCACCCCAGCTTGGTCTGAATGCCAAACAATATGAATATTTCTGCTAGACAGTAATCTAGTGAGACCTGATTTCTCACAGTAAACTTACTTTCAATATTTATACAGAACATCTTATGGTCCCTGGAGAGGGAGGAATTTCCATTCAATTTTTTCCCCTGGGGCAATACATTCAAGTCCCCAAACGGTGATTGTTGTATGATCACATATAGCATCCAACTGTATAAATGAAAACCACAATTTTTCCACAAATAATAAGTAATCAAGCAATTCAACAATGAAGTTTGCACAATTAAAACAATGGCACTGACTTGACATTACGAAATAAGATATAAAACAAAAATATAAAAAGCTTAGATCAATTTTTTCTGATAGAGCACAGTCATAGTTCAAAGCCTAAAAACCTTTCTTGGGCTGCAGTTTCACTGTAGCTTCTCAGCACTCTCCCATCAGGCTAGCTGGCTCTAATAAGGCATAGAGGACTAAGTAATATGAAATATCATCAGTGCATATTAATATTCCTACACAAAATGCAGTGTAGCAATCAAGCAATCAAGTGATGAAGTTTGCAAAATTACACCAATGGAATTGGCTCAAACAGTTCAAAATAAAGTATAAAACAAATATACAAATAGCTTAGCTTGGTTCCTTCCTATAGAGCAGTCCCAGTTCCAAGCCCCAAATCCTTCATCAGGCTCTATTCTCGGGCACATTGACTGCAACATTTCTCCTGGAATCCTAGCTCTAAGGTCATGATGACTTGAACACCTGAGGTAAAGGCCCATGATAGAGAGCACCTCATATTGGGCCACCTGAATGTACAAACTCCAAAGCCTTTATTACACACTTCCTAACAGCAAATAAATACACATGGTTAGTTGTTTTGTTGTTGTTGTTTTTTTTGGTGAGGCAATTGGAGTTAAGTGACTTTCCCAGGGTCTTGAAGCTAGTAAGTATCAAGAGTTCAGATTTGAACTCAGGTCCTCCTGACTCCAAGGCCAGAGCTCTATCCACTGTGCCACCTAGCTGCCCCCACATGGTTACTTTTTAGTTGATACAGTCTTTTGTTCCATTTTCAGAACAGTCCTATTGTTTCTAGGGAGGCAGAGACAATTTCCATTCATTAATTTATTCCCCATACACTCGAATTCCCAAATAAGCAATACACATGTATATACACATATGCAATCCTTCCTACATGTACAAACAAAAATTACAATTATCACCAAATACAAAGTTTTGCAGATTCACAAAACAATCACATTTTAAGAAGTTCAAGTATTTTCCCTTACCTAAGTTTAGCCTGGCAGGGCCTTTTTCAATCCACAAAAGAAAGAAAGGGCAAAAGCAGCCAAAGAAAATGGACATCCCATCTCCCAGGGAAATCTGGTCCACATGGAGCTTTCCAGATTTCTTGGAAATCTCCCCACAGGAATTTGGGACTTTGAAACCACTACAACCTCACCCCTTTCTCAGATGAGAACACTGTCCTGTGTGGAAATGATTCCCTGATTCCTCAATGCACAAGACCATCCAACTGGAGTCTGGTCACAAAGTGTCCCTTCCTATACAGGACACACCCAGAAACTCCAGATATCCCCCTCTACCATAGTATATTCCCCTATAGAAATCTCGCCAATTCTAAAAGAGACTAGAAATGATCTATGCTACTGCCAGGGTGAATCAAATGGATCACCAACTCACCCATCAGGTAAAGGTCAAGAGGAGCAGCTAGACAAGTAACCAAGAACCTGTTCCTTGGGGATTTGAGGCCCAGGCATCTCATCCTAACAAGCTGCAGGGCATTTTACTTTCATGAAAGGCAAGGTAGTCAAGGTCTTTGAAGGCCAAAGGACAATATGAACAATTCTACTGAACACTAGCAATCTAGAGATGCCAGGATTCTCACATTAAATTTCCTGTCAACAACTACATAGGACTCAGTTATACAGAACTCATCACACTTCTATACAAACCCCCTTAAGTGGAGGGGGAAGATGCCCTTGTACACCAGTTCCATTTAACCACTGAGAGTGGGATTAGCTTTTACCAAGAAATCTTGACTTCCTAAGTACAAAACAGCTAGACTAACAGTGTAGTTCAGTTCCTATGGAGACCCCAGTCACAGTTCCAAGTTCAAAAGACTATCACATCTTAAGTCCTAGGGCACCCTAGCTTCTGAGGGCCTCACCTGCCCATCTGGTTGACTGCAACATCTCACCTACAATACTGGCTCCAGGGGCCTCAAAATTCCAATCTCAAGTAAGCTGCAGATGGCCGCTGGCACCTGAAACTGAGGCAAAAAGGAAACAGAAGAAGACACAACACCCCCAGTCACATCAAGGAGAGTGGTGGCAGTCTAAAAACAGAGAGTAGGAGAGAGGTATCCTACCCCTCCCTTTTCCAACTTTATTTCCCATCTTTCTCTTTTTTCTTGGTGTGGCCTAAGATTGAAGGTTCCTCTTCAACTCCAGATCATACTAAGAAAAAGAGAGACCACAGAGGATATTAAAATGTGTTTAGGTTTTGGTCTAGATCATTTAAAAGATTACTCACATCAAGGAGACCATGAATTTATTGAAGTGCTGATGGAAGGACAAAATTTAGAACCTTGGCCACTCATTAGGGAAAATAAACCCAGGTACAGTGCCACAATGGGTATCCAAAGAAATCTGAAGAAAGAGAAAGGAAGCCAGTGAGAGCAATGATGAATATTGTCTTCTGTGACTTAGATGGCTGTACTTTCTGTATGTTTTCTGTACTTCTAGTGCTAATGAAGAAAAGCAAAGATATAGCATATTTAATATTCCTGTGTAGCTTTTAAGGGGAGTTAGTCACATCGTCATAGCCAGAAGAGTTACTTGGTAAATGTGGGCAACCATATTGTGACTAACACTTATTTGAATTATACCCTTGGGTCAGAAAAATCTTCAGAAACCTTTGACCCTTCTCTATTTCTCTCCCTTCTTGGGTTCCATTCCACATTAAAAAGAGAATAACATTTCTATTCCAGAGTTTCATAATGTTCACAACAGCACATTTGTAAATGAGAAAAATAATAGAAAACAATTAATCATAGATTTAGAACTGGGAGAAACCCAATCTTCTCATTTTATAGAGAAGAAAACTGGTTGAGAGGCATTTAAGTGACTTGCCCAGGGTCTCATGGTCCGTAAGGCTGATGCAGCTCTTTCTTGACTTTAATCCCAGTGCCCTTCCCACTGTGCCACTTAATAGGTTGAGATCTCCCTTGGTGTATGTTTCATTGTTTTAACATACTAACCAAGTTCCTTCATAGAATATTTTATGAAGGAAAAAGAGAGTGGAAAAATCCCCCTCTACCTATTTATAGCAGACATGTCACTAAGTAGTTGAATGCAAGCATACCCATCCATATTCAGAGTATGTGAGCACTGAATGGTGGGGAAGGTGTAACTAGAGACAGAGCTTGGAGAGGGAAAATAAACAGTAGTCAGGAATGAATTTTTCTATCGCTAGCCTTTAGAGGGACTTTGATAATAAGGGGATATCTACCCTTGAGAAAAGCTAATAGATTCTCTTTCAGTACACAAGGGGCAGAGGTATAGATTAATGTGCATGCTTGATTTCTTTTATTTTTAATTTTTTAAATTTTTGTTATTTTTAATTATTTTTTACATATTTGATTTCAAAACAGACTACTGATATAAATCTAAAGGAAGGCACGACTGATAATAGTGGCTGGGGGACATTATAGTCTTCATGACTTGACATTACCTATTTATAGGTGAATTTTCCTTTATACAGCTCTACTCTAGGAGCAATGGAAAACTGAATTTCTAAGGGTTTGATATCCCTACTGCTTGGAGGTTTGTAGTGGAAATGAGGATCACAGTGAAGGTGTATGAGTAGAAGCTCTAGTAGTTATGAACGTATGCTTTGACCTACAAGCTTGAATAAAAGCAAAGGTTTTTTACCTGGGATCAATAGACCCCAAGGAGTCTATGGATAGAATTCAAGTCTTCTGTAAACTTGGATGAAAAAAAAAAGAATATATCTTTATTCAAATTATAATTAGTTTCCTTTGTAATCCTCTGTATTTTAATTTCTGCATTTTAAATAGGCTTCATCAATCTGCCAAATGGGTCCATGGTACAAAAAATAATGATTTTTTAAAAAATTTTGAAATATTTAAAATAAGGTAATACATTTTGAAATAATTAACTTGGTAAAGAGAATTTAGTGGGATAGAATGGAGGTTTATAAAGTAGATAAGATACAGTGCATATCTAAAAGATTGGATCAGTGAGAACAGACTCACTCTTCCACAAAATTCAGAACCTGGTAGAGCCTACACAGAGGGTAGAGTTAATGAATGAATGACAACGATCTGATTCAAGGATCCTTCCTCTTAGAGAAGAGCACTTAGTTTGACTAAATACTCACACTGCCCCCTAGTGGTTGGTGGGTTTTAATATGCAGTAGTCCAAGTGCCCATATTTTCACAAACACTGGAGGAAAGGTAGTGCAAAGAGAAAAGTTTTGAGAGCAATAAGGGGACCTTAGTTTAAATTCCAACTTTGATACTTGGGTGACACTGGTAATCCACTTCACCTATTTGAGGCTTTGGTTTCTTTACTGCATAACAAGGGGGTTTGAGATAGGTAAAATCTAAGACCTCTTTCAGTTCTAGAATTAACCAATGAAGTTTGATTTGATTTGCATATTCTGTTAGCTAGTGATGTTTCCTACTCTCCTTGGGAAAAAATGTTAATCCTTGAGTGGAAAAATTAAAAGAAAATCTGGAGCCATTTTTAATTTAGAAAGAATCTAAATAAAGGAAAGAAAGTAATTTTTGAATTTTTTGAGACATGTGTTGCTTTTCACTTTATTTTCAGTTCCAGTCTCTGAAGTTACAATGCACCTGCATATGTGTGACTTTTGAAAAGGATGCCAGGAAAAATAACTGTTCGCGTAAATCTATATTATACTTTAAAATTTACCAAACACTTTTCTCATGACTATATGGTGTATGTGGAAAGAACACTAGATCTGACTCTGCTGTTTATGACCTACATGACCTTAAGCAAGCCTTTTCACCTCTCTAATCCTCAGTTTCCACTTCTGTATAACATGAGGGTTAGACTAGATGACTTTTATGCCTCTTCCAGCTTTAAATACTAAATAACTATGAGACTGTGAAGCGGCCAATTGTAATCCCAGTCCCGAAGTCCATTGGCATAGGACTCTTTCCTTACTGGTGGATACCCATGCCCCATGCCTCTGTCAGGGGCTAGGCAGAGTTGGTAAGAGCAGAAGAAGTCTTCTAAACTTCTTGGATCTGTCTTTTGATCACCCAAGTCTTTGGGCTTTCAGTGCTGCAGTCGCTTTGGGTACTTCTAGATTCCAGCTTCAAAAGAGAAGATTGAAGATGCCAACCCCACCTCAGGTTGCTTAAGGAAATGGATCTAGGAAGAAACTAACATAAGAGGAGCTGGTAGGCTCTATCACATCCCTATTCCTAGCACTATTAACACTATATCACACAGGGTATAAACTATTTTCAAGTATGTATGCAGGCATATGTAGTTGGGAGGTCAGGCAGGAGAGCACAAGTGTTACATTTAACCCTGTTTCATAGTGATCACCCGAGATGGAGGCACCCATGTGAGAGATTCTGGGAATCTGTTTTTGGGAGAAGACTACTTGGGTGGGAGTAGCCTCTTTCCATTAGCTGCATAACTGGAATTGCTCAAGTCTTAAATTTACCTAACTGTGGCATGATTGCTCTCTTTCCAGTGGTATCCAAGGATGCAAGTCTGGCTCAACCACAGCAGGGGCACTATGTTTTAAGCTAGGTGGGGAAAAGGTCACCTTCCTTTTCCCCTGAGGCCCCAAGGCCCTGAGAAATGAGCTTGGGATTTTGGTCTTGATTTGGTCTATCTTCAATTCGAGATGCAGGGGAGCAGTGTAATGGATCCAGGAGCTTAAGCTCTGTCACCCTAGGAGCCATGAGTCCAGGACAGATGTTTCTGCCAGCCCATGAAAGAAGCCTGAAAAGCCAGGGTGCAGGACACAAGCCAAAGGTGGGGGAGGGATGCAGGGGGTGAGAGTTGCACCAGGCATTGAACTTAGAACTTGGTTGGACAAATGCTATATAGGAATCAAGTTGAGCTGTGAATCCAATCCTTGTCCCCTCCACAGAGAACAAGGGGATTTTATTAATAATAAAAATTAAGGGTCGTTAAGGCTATAGCTATTGAGAGGGAATGGTTATATATTTATTTGTGCTATAGTTTTGAAGTGAATGTTCCTATATAAAAATAAATCTGACTGTTAAGATGAACTAGAGTTCTGGGAGCCCCCTCAAATAGGAGGAACACAATTGGTGGCTTGAGTTATTGGTAGAGAGATGAAATGTAATATACCTAGCCTTCAGTCACTTGGATCCCTGTTTAAAAATTGTTACAAATAAATTTGTCCAGTTCTTGAAAACAGAGGTTCTAAAACAGAACATTAAAATGTCTCCTGTTCTACTGTGCAATTCAGGTTCAAGATTTCAACCAATGAAAACAAAGACTCAGACTAAGTTTACCTATAGAGTTTTTTCAATAGCATAGAAATCATATAAACATACTCACTCATGCAAAGATCTAAGATGTTGTGCCAATCTTTGGTTCAACTCACTGTTACCCACAGAATTCTATTTTGGTCTGGCCTAGAGAAATGAGGTTGTATACATAACTACCCCTCAGAAGATTAATTGTATCCAAACTATATACTATTGTACTATATACACTATATAATAACAAAGTAATGGTTTCATGCTGAAGTAAACAAAAAGGTCTGGGGTTCCGTGCTGAAATAAACAAAAGAGCCAGTGCTGAATAGAGTCTATAAGTGAAAGGAGTAATAGAATTTTAGAGTCAAAGATTACATTAATGGATATTAATCAGTCAGTTTAGCTGTCTCTCCCCTCTCTCTGGACAAAAGGAGTCTGGTCTTCACCTAACAAATGTGGAGATGAAACTGTTACTGATCAGTCTTAGTTTCTTCTCCTCTTATATTTTTTAATAGTGAAGAAAAAGTAATTCAGGATAAAAATTGTATGGTCATCCAAGATTAAAGTGGGAAAGCTTTATGCAGAGCTATGTAAGGAAGAGAAGGTTTAAAAAAATGTTAAATAGTTACAAAATTGTGTTTGAAGGGTAGTATGACATACTGGATAGTATGCTGAACTTAGCCATTAAGTCAACAAATATTTATTAAATGACAACTATGTGCCAAGCTCTTTACTAAATAATGAACTTAGTCTCAACTACTACTCTCTAGCTGTGTGACTTTGGGTGAATCATTTAACTGTTCTGAAGCCCAATTTCCCAGTTAATGAAATGGACATAATAATCCACCTACCTCTCAAGTTTGTTATGATGATCAAATCAGATAATGCATGTTAAGTGCTTTGCAAACTTTAAAGTTCTATATAAATGTGAGCTATTAGAGGATTATTGTTATTCACGTCTCCTTCCAGTTTTACTTCTTCCTTGGACAATATTTCCTTAGAGTTTAACTGAAAAAGAAATGAACTTTAAAGAAGGAAAATCAACCCTAAAGAACATGTGGACAGGGATCGAACCTGACATTGCCTTGGCATAAGGAACTCCCAAGGTGAAGGAAGTTCCTTTTGAATATTGAACTCCCCATTGAATATTGGCAGTTCCTCTGCAATTTACAATCTTAGACAGTTGCCTAGTGCACTGAGAAGTAAAATGACTTGCCTAGGGCCACATAGCCATTATTTATCAGAGGGAAGTCTTGAAGCCAGATCTTTAGAGGCTGGTTTTCTATCCACCACACCAAGGCTGCTTCTCTAGAGGCACAAAACTAACAAAGTAGCTCATGATTATTCAAAGCCCAATTGTCGACATGCTGTCCACTACAGATGAAACTAGGAATCTTACCTCTTCCCACTTATCCTCAGCCTCCTTTTCCAGACTTTTCTCTGACCTCAAGTCAGATCAAATGTTGAGACGTACGTTGTGCCCCCTTCCTTATTGTGTTCGAAGCTCTCTTATTTATGTTGTTCTTCCCGCTCTGTGCCATCATCAGCAATGATACTGGTACATGGACTTAATTTGATGCTTTTCTTCCTTTCTAAGTATATGGTATTATAATATGAGCCTTGCTTAGTATTAGGTTAACAAATGGGACTTTGTGCCATGTTGAAACAATTTTTAAAAGTAATAGGGTGGGGGCAGCTAAGTGGTGCAGTGGGTAGAGCACCGGCCCTGAAGTCAGGAGGACCTGAATTCAAATCCAGCCTCAGACACATAACATTTACTAGCTACATGACCCTGGGCAAGTCACTTAATCCCAATTGCTTTAAAAAAAAAAGAAGTAAAGGGATGAACTAGCCACACTCATAATCCACAAAATCCCAGATTTTCTGGTGAGCCCCTAAAGCATAGTGCTGCCTGCTCTGTCTTAGTATGACACTTAAGAAGGTTAGGGGTTGGGAAATGAACTTTTTTTTTGTTTAAGTATACATGAAGTAAAGGGAAATAAAACAGACTATAGATCTGAAATTCTTTTCCACCATCCAGAGGTCTCACAGGTCATGACTCTATGCCCTGATCAAATTCTCTAAATATTTCTCCCAGCACTGTCTTTAGGGAGAGACAAAAATTAGTTGAAGAATAGACAAGAATTCAGGAGTAGTCATGAGCTGTGGGGATATTTAACTCCTTAATTTTGCAAAGAAGGTAAGAGGGATATCTTACTGCTCATACACATGATTTGAACTATAGTATGTGAAATTAATAAACTTGCAGTCTTCTCAGAATTATACCTTTGAAATTTATGTATTTACTTTTCTTGATTCATTCTCCTTAGTCACATCCATGAGTCAGTGTGATTTCATGACTATAGTGCTGGATTTACATTCAAGAAGACCTCAGTTGGAATCCCATCTTGGAAATTTAGTAGCTGTGGGGTCAGGGAAAGAAGCTGCTTGATTTCTCTGGCTCTCAGTTTCTACATCTGTAAATTCTCTGAAAATAAATGTTCTAGTCCTTAACTTCCAGGATTGCTGTGAAATTCAGAGGAGCTGACATATGTTTAAAATGATGCAAATGCTAAAGTTCTAAATACAGTTCAGTTACTATGCTTCTTGATTTTACACATACTGATTCTGCATTTTTATGATTAGTTAGTATGGTCTGATTTCCAAATTCTTCCATGAACATCAATAGGAAAACTGTAAAGGAAGTGAGGGTAGGAAAAATACTTAGAAATTGCAGAATTTAATTAACTAATTAATTTATTTGTGTTTAACAACATGTAGTTTTCAGCCAGATTTCATAAATTAATCTTTGGGGAAAGTTGGCCCTTCAGGAGTGACTTTGATTTTTTTTAATGTGTGAGCTTTATTTCCATGCATCTCAATAGCTTTTTTGAAAAGTTAACCTCCATTTCAGTTCATTTTTGAGATTTAATATACCATCATTTGAAATCAGTGCAGAAAGAATCAGGCAACCTTTTCCTCCTTCTCTTCTCTTCCCATCCCTTCCCCTCCCTACATCTAGCTAGTAGTTCTTTCTGCTTCTTTTGTCTTCTTTCCCATTCTACACTTCACATGTGTAGCCAGAGTGGGTTTACTTATTACTTGGCCTCCCTTGGGGGATGGAATGCTGTGCTGAAAGTCTTCAGTGAAATTCCTTAAAGCCTGATAAAACTCCATGGACCACCAGTTACACAAGTTTGTGTTGGGATATTTGTTCTGCAAATGTGACCCAAGGAAGATTTATCTTTAAAGTTATATACTCAGCATTTATAGAAGTTGCTGCCCAATCATATGGTTTCACTTAATACAAGTGGCATAGGTCAGAAACAAGGGGGCCTTTAAAACAACATTGAAGAAATGTTGGGTAAAAGGTTGGGAGGAGGGAAATAATTCTATGTGTGGGTGTGTATGTGTGTGTGGGTGAACATAAGCCAAATCCCAAAATAAATATTTAACTTTTTTTAGGTTTCTATAGTAAAATGAATGTGTTTGAGAATAATGGATTTCTGGAAATTCTCTTCTTTAAAGGTTGATTGACTAATAACAAAGTCAAGTGTGCCCTGGACAAGATCAAGAACAAAGTTTAATTTGCTATGTTTCATGATCATGCTACAGAGGTAATGAAAATAGAAATTATAGGAATTTTTGTAAATTGTCACAAAAATATTGAGATTATGGTGTTAAGAGACTGTTTTATTTGCAAAGGGGTACATTTTCCCTTTATTCTTTTTAAATGACTAGCATGGAAAAATATTTTGATTTTTGATTTTCCTCTCGTACTCCTGACCTCTCTCTTATATAATTACTTTTTGAATTAATGGACATTAATTGTTTTTTAAGGGGATGGTGTGGTTTTGGGGTATATGTGAGGGGAAAGAAATTGTATGTGAAAACTGTACATTTTTGTAGGTATAATGGGTGAAAAGGTTAATCTATCACCTTCATGAGGTGGAAGCATCATTCTAAGATCATAGCCAGCAAACATTATCTCCTCTGTCTACAGGATTGAACTTGGTCCTAGAAGGGATATAGGGAATTATAAAGACAAAGTCCTGTTTCCCAGGACCTTATGATAAAGGAAAATCTACTTTCTGATCAATTTTAGTAAATGTTGGTATATTTGTACTTTTAGACCTTTATTTCCATTCTTGCCTTCTTCTCTTTTCTGATCCATAACTATGCTTCTCAAATTCAATCATATTAAATTAATTTATTGAAGTTTGTCTGGTTTATAATTCTTAGGCAACTCCTTGTTTTCCCTTTCACAGTTGATACTATATTTTAGTTTTATTTTTTCACTCATCAGTGATATTATCTAGTCCTCTAAAACTCTCAAAGATAAATAATATAGTTTTTGAATGAGCAATTTAGGGTACAAACAGAATAATAAATGGAATTATGTCATGCATAAACAACCTAAAACTATCAAATCTATCTAAAGAGTCAATGAATTCCATCATTTTTATCCTGGCTAATATTTTAGGTTGAGACTTACATTAGAAAGATTTGCCTTAGCAGCCCCTGATTATGAATGCATTTTGGAGATAAAAGCGGAAAAAATAGTATTTAAATCTTTAGGCATCTCAGTCCCCAAAGATCTTTCTTTTTCCTCTCAACTGGTTAGTAAATCTACACATTTTGTCTATATCTTGATTATTTCCAGTCAACTTTCTAGTTTCCACACAATTAGAATATATCAATGAATAAATAAGTGAAATTCACAGTCTCTATTTCCCACTTTATCTCCAGATTTACATCTTATTGGATTATTGTTTTCTAATCAAAATAGTCTGATAATATAAACTTTTTCTCCCTCCCCTTTTCCTACTTTTATTTATGTATATTGGAAGTATAAAGATGAAGTAGAGTATTCTAAAGGTCAGGAAAGAGAGACAAGATGTTTGGAGAAGTCATAGTTGAATATTTAGCTGGTAAAGCATAAAAAAGTGATTATACATCTAAAGTGTCACACATTTCCATTTACTGTCTTTGTCACTTGCCACCCTGGCACTCATACTTTTTCTTGGTTATTTTATCTTTTTATGCACTTTTTCTCATTTATTTCTTTCCATTTTGGGATTTAAAAAAGCCCATGCTCTTGCCAAGTTGACATTCAGTGTTTTCCTTCTTCCTTTTGGTTGGTATAGTTTTGTTATTGGAAGTCCTTCAATAGTGTCTCATCTTTTCCTCCTTCATCCTTAAACTTGTTGTCTTTTCCACCAGTGTTTTGATCTTGCCCAAGTCTGCATTCCTGAAACCTATCTTCTTTGTGCTTTCTCTATTCAATACCTCTTTCAAAATCCAGGAGGTGCCATTTTATATTTGTATCACTCAAGTTGCTTTCTAGTTACATTTTTTCCACTCTGCTTTTTTCAAAACTGAATGTGTTTCATAATAGTCTTTTACATGATTTTATATTTTAAAGTAATACTTTGATGAGTATGTGGGTCATTAAAGCTCCTCTCTTGTATTAAGGTGATCTTGTTTGGAAAGGGTTCCTGAATAAATGTACTTCACTCCATTTCTCTGGGGATAAGGAAATAGGCTCTGATATATCTGTTCATACCATCAATGATCTTCGAACTTCCATGAACTTCTCTGAGAAAATGAACCTGTTCAATAGTTGCCAAAATTCATTCCTCTTCATGGCATCAGATTAATAAACTTTTCTTGGATCTGCTATATAGCAAAGAGTATGCCTACTCTTTCGTTGTGTAATATAAAGTGTCAGTTCAATGACATTAGCTAGGTTAGTGCCAATGATAAATATTTTACAAAGAGTAATTTATTTGGATTATATTTGTACTTTCAAACAAATCAACCTTATATTCAATGACATGAAGCAGGATAAAGTCAAATGTGATGATATACTTATGTCCTTCTCTGTGAGGATAAAGGAGAAATGGGAATGGGTGGCTTGTTGAATAAATGGAGTAAAGAAAATGTATTTGAATTTTGAAGACACGTGTGTCACTATCAACTGCAAGAGGAAAAATAGAAAGAAACTTTGATGTCAACATTCATGATATTTCACCAATATATGATTTAATCATGGAAAAATTCCAAGATCAGTGTAGTCAAATTTCTTTCCATTGTCTAGACAAATTCTACAATCTTCCTAGAAACCTGCAAGTATGATACACAAACAAGCTTTCACAGGCCTGCCATCATAAGAGCAACCCAACCCTCTAAATGCCTGTGTGCTCTAGAGAGTCAAAGATTTCTCTTTTCTTATGGAAATACAGGTGGGAAATGCTAGATAAATCTAGCTAGTACTAAATTAATTGGCAAAACAAAAATCTTTGTAAAATTAACACTGCAAGTAACTTAAAATGATTTCTAATCATTTTAAGGGGGGGTGTGAATTAGAGCTGTGAATTAAATGGTATAAGAAATAACCAGCAAGGAAACTCCTCTACCAATTGGCACCTATTTGGTGACTTACCGTTTTAGACAATTGCTTGAAAAAATGGGAGATTAAATGATTTGCCTAGGGTCAAAGAGCCAGCATGTGTCAGAGGTGGGATTTGAACCATGGTCTTCCTGAATCTGAGGCTGGCCTTCTCTTGTGGCAAAATTCCTAATAGATGGTCTTCCAGCCTGTATTTACAGACCTTAAGTAATGTACAATCCATTTCTTGGGATGGGGTCTATTCCACTATTGAACATCTCTTATTCTTTTATTTACTTTAAAGTCCAGAGTGATTGCCCCACTTTCCACGATTTCATGATTCCATGATTCCATGATTCTCCCATAGGGATGTGATATCTCCTCATTCTCACATATCTAATAGCACCTTGATGATACTTATATTTATATTTATTTATATATTTATAAGGTATTTATAGAGTCTAATGTAAATAAATGTGTCAAAGTCCCTCTTAGGCTTTGGCTGGCTATGTATGCATATGAAAAAGCCAGGACTATGGTTAAGTACATAGAAGAGAAAATAACCTTTCTTCTCTCTTCCCTTGCTGGGCCCCCACAGACTCAACTTTGTCTCTATGGCTTTTCTTCTGCCCATTCATCTACATAGGAGAATGGAAGAGGCTTAGAGTTGGAAAATTTAATCTTCTAAACTGTTAAGTAAATATTAGCCAAACAATCATTACCCAATTTATGGCATAGCCTTCCAAGATTAAAATTGGGAAGTATATTCAATATTCATCATAAACTAGGGTGAAATCTCTGACAAAGGGGATCAAGCACATGTACTGGAAAAAAAGGTGTGAAAAAAAATGATTAGGCCTGTGAGTGTTAGCTATATGAGAAGATTCCATTCTAAAGAGGTTGACCCCTAGGGGAAAAAATCTATTGGAGATGAAAAGATTCCCAAGACTCCAAAGGGAAAAAGACAGGAACGCTTTTTGTTGATCAGAGACAAAGATTTGTGATTTTCTAAAAGGGCTGTAGAAAGGAAAATCCTATTGGATTTAAATTAAATGATTGTGGAATGGAAATGCTCAGTCTTCTCTTAAGGAAGAGATAGCCAAGGACTTAGGTGAGTCAGAAATTGGAATCTGAGAGATGCTCCATAGCCCAAACTAAGTAGCATCCAACCAATCAGAATTAGGTAAAGATTACAAGTGGAGAGGAGAGGAGAGAAGGGGAGGCGAAATAAGCAGGATGATGCATGACACCACTAGAAAACAATCAGTGGTCCTGGTGTGTTAGAGGTATGAGATGATCTATCATTCCTGTGCCTTGAGCATAATTTCTTGAGTCAGTTCATGGTTTTGTTTGTTTATTTTGATGTGTTTCTTTCTATATATATTCCCTAAGTATATCTGTTCTTCCTAATGATGTTGGGTGTAACTATGAGAGAGTGTGTCTCAGACTTGGGGGGGGGGCAATGTGATATAGTATTTTTGTTACTTTTCTTTGCTTATTATTCCATTTCTTAAATTCTTTTGTTTCTAAATAAGTGTGTCCTTTTGCTGGATATTAAAGGTAAAAACAAAACTCTCTGCTTTGCATTTTTGCTACCGAAAACCCAAGTGGAAAAAAAAAGAAATGTCATCTTGAAAGGAGAAGGAAAATAAAGAAGACTAGGTCATTTGCCTTGGGCATCAGAATGTGGAGGGAGAGAATGTGTTTGGCGTCTGCTATATCTTCCCTTTGCCCATTAGACTTAGGTCTCTGCCAACAAAATCATTTCTTAAGTGGTAGGATGAAGGAAAGAATGATGTAGATGAGTCTTCACTATATACAACTATAATAGCTGCCTACGTCATTCCTCAAAAGTGTATAGACTTGGGAATCACTGCCTTTTAAACCTTTAATCTACCCGACCCTCATGTGGAGTGTGCTCTGAGAAGTTTGGCATGTCCTGGAATGAAGATTGGGAATCTTGAGGATGTCATGCTTATCCTTTAAAATACCACTCATAGAAAGGGAGTCACCACCATTGCCACTAGTATATATTGTTTGCTAAATTTATTTTTGTTAATAATGATATCATAATGGATAAAAAGGTAAACCTACCAGTGGATTTGTTGGCTATGGTTTTGGGGAGAGTGGATCCAAATTTTTTCTCACCCAGGGCATTCTAAGGTAGCCATTCTGTGGGAATCTACTTTGTGAGGTTGGGTAGGGATTATCACCAAGGGCTGCAGTCATTTTTAATAATTGTTTATGTAAATCTGTAGGGACAGTCAGGTGCTACAGTGCTCTATTGAGCATTGAGCTTGAAGTCAGGAAGATATGAGTTCAAACCATATCTCAGATACAATCTAACTGTGTGACCCTAAGCAAGTCACTTAACCTCTGTCTGACTCTTTTTCTTCATCTATAAAATGGGGATAATAATAGCACACACCTCCCAGGGTTGTTGCAAGGATAAAATGAAATATTTACTAATCACTTTGCCAACCTTGAAACACAGTATGAATGCTGGTTATTGACGATGATGATGATGATTATGATGATGAAATCTCATCTGTCCAGGTAGATCAGAAGATCTTAAAGTATTAGAGATTATATAATTTCACATTTTTACTCTGAGTTCCTAACATCATGCCTTGTGCATAGTAAGCATATAATATCATTGAATTGAATAGTTGGCACTTAATAAATACTTTTTAAATGGAACTTAGTTGAAAGTTTATCCTATAATGAGCTAAAATGATAAGGTTGGACTACATCTCTGGACTCTTCCAGTTCTACATTTATTGTAACTTCAACCCATTGGTCATAGTTCTGCAGAACTAATACAAACTCTGTTCAATCCTTCCAGATGCCATTGCTGTTGTTCAGTCATTCAGTCATATCTGACTGTTCATGAGCCCCTGAGCCATCACACTGCAGGCCTTTCTATCCTCCACTATCTCTCAAAGTCTGTCCCAGTTCTTATTCATTGTTTCCATAACACTATGTATCCATCTCATTCTCTGCCATCCCTTTTTCCTTTTGTCTTCAATCTTTCCAATGAATCCTATATTCTCATTATATGGCCAAAGTATTTAAGCTTCAGCTTCAGTATTTGACCTCCCAGTGAATAGTTGAATTAATTTCTTTTAAGTCACGCCTGCATAACTTGTAGCCCAAAAAAAGATTTCGAGTGGCCTGTGAAAAATGTAGAGGATGTTTTCATCTATGTTTTTTGCAGACCACTTGGAATCCTTTGGCATGTTCATGGGCCATAAGTGGCCTGCTGGTTACAGGTTGTCTAGACCTGCTTTACATGTTGACTGTTTTATTTGCTTACTGTCCAAGGGACTCTCAAAAGTCTTCTCTAGCACCATAATTCAAAAGTGTCAATTCTGTGACTCTCCGCTTTCTTTACAATCCAACTTTCACAGCCATACATTGCTACTGGAAAAAAAAAAACAACTATAGCTTTGACTACATGGACCTTTGTTGGTAAGATGATGTCTCTGCTTTTTAGTACGCTATCCAGATTTGCTGTAGCTTTCCTTCCAAGGAGCAAGTGTTTTTCAATTTCATGGCTGCAGTCACTGTCTGCACTAATCTTTGAGCTCACGAATATAAAATCTGATACTGCTTCCATTTCTTCTCCCTCTACTTGCCAGGAAGTTATGGGTTAGGTTTTTTTTTTTTTTTAATGTTAAGTTTCA
Source organism: Vombatus ursinus (assembly GCF_900497805.2). Classification (NCBI taxonomy): domain Eukaryota; kingdom Metazoa; phylum Chordata; class Mammalia; order Diprotodontia; family Vombatidae; genus Vombatus; species Vombatus ursinus. The sequence goes on from NW_020954590.1 coordinate 21,804,541, forward strand.
AGCTAGCTTATACACTTTTCTCTTTCAAAAAGCTTCTTAATCAGTCTTCACTTTCTGCCATCACAATGGTATAATTTACCTATCTGATATTATTGGTATTTCTCCTAGCAACCTTAATTCTGGCTTTTGATTTAACCAGCCTGGCATTTCACATGATGTACTCTGCATATAATTTAAATAAATAAGGTGATAGTACACCTTATCATACTTTGTCATACTCCTTTTCCAATCTTAAACCTATCAATTGTTTTGTGTTTTGTTCCAACTACTGCTTCTTGGCCCTCATACAGGTTGCTCAGGAGACAAGTAAAATGATCTAGTACTCCCATCTCTTTGAGCACTTGCCACATTTTCTTGTGATCCACACAAAGGTTTTAGTGTAGTCAATAAAGCAAAAATAGAGGTTTTTCTGTACTGCTTTTATTTCTCCATAATCCAATGAATGTTGACAATGTGGTCTCTAGTTTCTCTGACTCTTTGAAAACCAGTTTGCTATTCTGATAATTCCCAGGTCACATATTGCTAAAGGTTAGCATGCAAAATTTTAAGCAAAACCTTGGTGGTGTGTGAAATGAGCACGATCGGTGATTTTTATATTCTTTGGCATTGCCTTTCTTTAAGCAGTGATACCAGGGATGTCTTTTAGATGATAATCCTTTAAATTTTTGAAGGAAACCTTGTTCCCTTGCCCCACCCTCCGATCTTTTTTTTTAGGTCAAAAACATTCCTACTTCTTTGAACTGATTCTCATTTTTCACGGATTCCAAATCTTTATTCAAGGCAAAGTCCTTGAACAAACTACAGGCAATATGTTGCTTAGAATGACCACAACACTCAAGGTATGATCTGACTTTTAACAATCTATACTCCAGCACAGTTTGATTATTATGTCCCTTGATCTGGACCTAATAGTTTAATTAATGTGTCTTCCTATTACATTGGAATTCCATTGCCTATGTGCTAACCTTATTCTAATTTTTATCATACTTACTTTACATCCATCTTATTTTTCCCTCTTAAATTTTAAACTCTTTACATTAGTAATAAGTAGAGGAATTAAAATCAAAGTCTTTTCATGTTCCTTACAGTATTCTTACTACTGCAACTATTTGCCTCTTGTGTGATGTTCATTTCACTCTTTTAAATACTTCTTGTGCTTTATATTTTGAAGGGCTTCTCTTTGATAAAGAAAAGAGGTAAGCTCTCACCCTATCACATATTAAAATTAGACTATCATCTTGACCAAGAAGTTAGTCTTTTAGATGTTTGTCTAAGAGTTTGTCTAATAGACAAACTTAGTTTAGTGTCCTGATAATGAGAGAACAGCCAATATGACAGCCAAGAAAATAAATTTAATCTTGGGCTGAATTGACAGAAACAAACTATCCAGGAATAAGGAGATGATAGTCATTTTCTGTCCTATCCTGGGCAAACCTTGATCAACTCAGTGACTCACTATCGCCTCCAGGATTAATTTTAAAATTCTCTGACTGTTAAGGCCCTCTATAACCTGGCTTGTTTTTACTTTTCTTACTTTGTTACTCTGCAGTCCAGTGACACTAACCGCCTTGCTATTCTTTGCACTAGATATCTCATTTTTTCACTCCAGCTTTTTTTCACTGAATGTCCCCCAAGCTTGATAGTCTTTTCCTCCTAATCTCTGTCTCCTAGATTCCCTTTTTTCATATCTCAGTTAAATTCTCATCTCCAGAAAGAAAATTTTCTCAATCAACTTTAATTCTAGTTCTTTTCTTCTGTTGATTATTTCCTAGTTATTCTGTTTATATCTTTTTTTGTACATAGTTGTTTACATCTTGTCTCCCCCATTAGATTGTAATCTTCTTGAGAGCAGGGGCTATCTTTTGCCTTTCTTTGTATCCATCCCTAGTTATCACTACATTGCCTGGCATATAGTAGGCACTTAATAATTGCTAGTTGACTTTTTGACTGACATAATTTGGAGTATTATTTTCAGTTCTGGGCACTACAGTTTAAGAAAGATATTGATAAGTTGGAAAATGTTTAGAAGACAACCAGGATGGTGAATGGCCTTATATTAATAATGTATGAGAATGGGCTAAAGGAACCAGGCAAGTTTAGCCTAGAGAAAAGAAGACACAGAGGGGAAATGAGAATTATCTTCAAGTATTTGAAAAACTGTCAGATGGAGGAAAAATTAGACTTGTTCTGCTTGCCTCGAAGAGAACAGAGCCAGGATCCAAGAAAGAAAGTTTCAAAAAGGCACATTCAGACTTTATGTCAGGAAAAACTTCTTAAGAATACCATACAAAAAGAGACTGAGCTGCCTCCAGACATAGTAGATTTTTTCTCTTTGGAAATCTTCAAGCACACTTCAAGCCGCTTGTCAGATGGGGTAGATTTGCCTTCCATTGTATACATATGACTACATGGCCACTGAGGTTCCTTCTAAGTCTCAAATTTTGTGATACTGAGAAAAATCCACTAGTCAAATACTGACCGTACATAATGTAGATCAAACTTTTGGTTTCCCTTTCCAAACAAGAGAAGGACAGCTGAATGTGCAGCCCAATACAACATGGTTGTTTCCTGGAAAACTCTTGGTATTAGCAGCTTCTTTGGTTTTCTCAGGTCAAAAGAAAACACCAAAAAATCATTCTGTGGTTTTGTCTTTTTTAAGTTGAATCCTAGTTTCCATTTTTCTGGACAGCAGGGTTTTTTTTTTCCTTCTTCTTCATTTTAACCTCATTCTGGCAGTAAGTCCAAAGTCTGAGGTAGAAAGTCTTGAATGACATTTTCTTATATAGTCAATGACCATAAGACTGCCAATCATTTACATGCTCTATTTGTTACCCATCTGGTTCATGAATGGTCTTTCTTCTTACATATTTCCCAACAAGATGTTCTGATTTTATTCTTCTGGGGAGAGTTCAATATACACAACTCATTTTAGTTGATTGCACTTCTACATTCTTAGGCACTTTTAGACACCTTGATGCTCAGTGGTTTGTTGAATTAGATTGTTTGCAAGGCACTTACATGTGCAGAATGTTGTACCTTTGCCTAAACAAACACATGATCACTATACTCCCTTCAGGTAGGATGAAGAAAATGTTTAAACAGAAAAAAGGATACTTTATATGAGAGTGAAGTGAAAGGGGAAACTTATATACAAATTCTGTCATATTGTTTTTTCAAGCAATATTCTTTTTATGGTTTCTTCTAAAATTAGATTGTATAAAGAATTTATTAAGTGCCTACACTGAGGAAGAAGACACAGAGAGAAGCCTAAAAGGATTGGTGGGGTACCAAGGGAACTCCATTAAATAATGTGATATGCTGTTCAGAAGTGAACATATCCCACTTTAAAGTAGGTTCATTTCAGAAATGATGTAATTGTAAGTATCAAAGATGAAAGAAAGCCCAAGAAAAGGCAGCTACAATGATGGGACCCTGGATATGGCAGCAACACCACATAGTCATCTAAGATGATGAAAAACTAAGCAGAGAAGTATCAGTCTTAGGAAGAAATTGTGCCCTTCTGGAGGTCAGTGGCATAGGTTAAATCCATATTATTATGACTTTGCTCTTGAGGCATGAAATGCTTTTGTGTTTTTTAAATTTTATTTATTTTATTCTGAACTTAAGAAATACAACAAGAATTTCCATAACATAGTAGAATAGAAAAAAAAGATGATTGTACATGAAACTGCAAATCTATTATGTACAACTTGCTACTCCCTTAAAATATATAATTTATCATGTAATTTTCTTTTTTCCCTCCTCCACCACCGTGAAGATGGCTACTACTAGACAAAAATATGTATGCACACATATGTAAAACCATTCTATGCGTACTTCTATTTATCAGTTCTTTCTCTGGATACAGATAGTGTCTTCCTTCATATGTCCTTTGTAGTTAATTTGGGGATTTATAATAGCCAAAATTACTTAGTCATTCAAAATTATTCTTAAAATAATATTGTTGGTGCTGTATACAGTGTTCTCTTGGTTCTGCTCATTTAGCTCTTCATTTTTCCTTCAATCTTCCCCCACTGATTCCCACACTGTTCTTTAGATGACAGTTCGTGAGGTGAAAGTTCTTGAGGCCTAGTCTGTTTCCCTACAGAGCTGCCTCCAGGGCCTGCTGTTTGTTGATTCAGTGGAGTTGGCCTGGAGATGTTTACACTTCACTCTGGCCAAACCTCAGCCTCTGGAGGTCATGTCTTTCCTGTGGTCCTCTCAGCTTGTCTTCAGAGGACAACTGCTTTACCCCTTTATTTCTGTTGCTCTACATTAATTTTGTGGCAATGTTCTGTCTGTTTGTGAAGGAATTTGGAGATCCTGAAATTTTCTGACCTACTCCTCCATCTTCCCCAATATTTTTGTTTTCAAGTGAGGGAGCAAAAAAGTACCTGGAAATGAAATAGGATTGAAGTAAATAAGAAAGAATTAGATGAAAACATGATCTTATAGAATAAATACTGCTCAGGAAGAGAGCACAGAATCAAGGACATTCCAGGATAGTTCTGTGCTCTGGGTTAGGACTATATATATATTAGAGCATGGGAGGGTGAATTTGGTGAGCAATTCAGATAAATGATTGCCACTCAATCTGCTTCCATTACCTTCACTTTGGTTTCTTCCTGAATTGTGGCCTGAATGTGACTACCTCCTCTTTACTATTTTCCATAGTTATGTCCCCTTACCAGCAGTAAATCAATTAACATTTGATCAGCTAAAAAAAAACACACTGGTTAGAATAAAGGTCTATTTATTGGGGTCTCTGTCTCTCATATTACCTGTTTTATTCTTGTTGGTTTGGTCTTCCCTTAAAATCTCCTCTGAGAGAGGTGAAGCTAACCTTACAGAACTTAAATCTTCATCCAGCGGAAAACAGTCTGGAGTCAGCAGAACTAGGTTTTAAACCCAGTTCTGCTGCATAACAACCATTTGAATGTGGGCTAATCACTTAACCTCTTTGGGCCCCAGCTTCCTCATTCATATAAAATGAGTTGGTTTGTCTAGGTGACCTCTAAGATGCCTTCCAACTCTCTATCTGTGACCCTATGGTTTTATGCTTCCAGGGATGCTCACCAACAATCAGCCATCTTCACCTCTTAACTACTGGTTTAACTTCATCGAATTTTAATTGTTAGATACTATTGATTGTACATAGAAATGGGGACAGTGACTGTCCTTGTGATTTAATGAGGAACTCCTCAATGAAGAAATTTCTTTACCAAAGGTCTGCACCTTTTCTGTAATTTACAATATTAGAGAGCTGCATAGATTGCTGAGAGCTTAAGGAACTTGCCAGGGGTCATGTATCCAGTACATGTCAAAGGTTGGGCTTAAAGTCATATCTTCTAGGATCCAAGGCCAGAACTTTATAGATTGCATTTCAATGTACACACCCACACCCACATGCACACACATGATTTTTTTATTTGTATAACATGTGCTTAAATATATATGTGAATTTTAGAATATGTATTAAATTATATGTATGTTAATATATATGATATAATACATATGTGTGAGTGTGCATATATACATATTCATATTAGGTTGACTTTTTTTTAATCTAATAAGTTCAAGAAGGCTGGATGAGCTAAGATTAATGAATTTTTCTTAGAGCTCAGCTCTTAACATGGTTTATCTTTGGAAATGTCAATTCTAAAGCATTCCTTAAATTCTTTGTACCATATGTTTCTTTTTGTCACCTAGTTACAGATTTAAAGTAATTTTGTACTCAATACGTTCTGTATGTTCATAGGCACCCAAAAGACTTAATCTATTTTGAAAAGATGAAGAGTTGAATACATGTCAGGAAAATATATAGGCCTATTTAGTCCTTTCCAAAAGAAAAGGCTGTTAGATATGTCTTTTTATGTTTATTCAAGGAGAAACCATGTGATTTACTATCACATTAATGTATTGTATGTTCTAGCCAAGCTCAAACACTCTTCTACTGTGCCCATGATTGTGCTATTTTCCTATACATGGAATACATTTCCCTATCCCCAATTACTGCCTCTTGAAATCCCTCCTGTCCTTGGAGGCCCAAATTAGGTGCAATCTCCTCCACTAAGGCTTCATTAATCCTTCCTAATATGATTTCTTTCTCCTTAAATTTCTCATAAAGGCTAGGTGATACAGTAGACAAATACTGAACCTAGAGTCAGGAAGACCTGGGTTCAAACTTGATCTCACTCACTATCTGTGTCACCCTAGGCAAATTATTTAATCTGTTTACCTCAATTTCCTTAGATGTAAAATGTCCATCATAATAGCATCTACCTCCAGGATTTATGTGAGGATCAAATGAGATCATATTTGTAAAGCACTTAGCACAGTGCCTGGCACATAATAGGTGTTATATAAGTGATTTTTCTCTCTCCTGATCTTTCTTGATACTCTTTCAAAATTGGTTGGTCTACATGCACTCCCTCACATCTCTCATCATTAGGAGATTAAAAGCTCTTTGAAGGAAAGGACTATGCCTGATTTCATCTTTGCACCTCCAGAGCTCATCAAAGAGCCTGCATAGCAAGTGTGAGATAAATACTTGTTGAATTGATTTGGGAGTACATCTATTAAGTTCTATTTTGCAAAAATGACTATTTGGAATAATTTGTGATATAATAATGTATTTAACCCTCAAAATTATTCTTGAGGAAATATTTATCTATACGAGTTCTGAAAGAATTGGGTGCTTTCTAAAAATAATTAAATTGAGCTGGCTGCATTTCAAGGGTAAAGGATAGCCTGTGGATATAATGTGTGCAACATTGGTAACCACAAAATCTTGGGGAAAAAGGAGGAAGACCTCCTGTCCATTGGGTGAACACCCCATGACAAACCTATGGTATGCTAGGATAAGAATTATACAGGATGGGCAGGCATGGATAGGCTACAATCCATGTCATCGGAAGAAATATAAACACTGATGAGATCAAAAACATAACTGAATATTTGGTTAGATTTTAATACTAGGAATGTCAATAAACAGGCAGCTATTTAGACTTTTCTCTATCACATCATGGAAACTATTCATCATAAGGATGGCTAAGGTCATAGAACAATATAATCATTTCCACTTTGTACTGTAGTTAATCTTATATAAATAAAATTGTTCAACACAGACTTATTTCTCTTATTGGGAAATGAGCAAGATTTTCACCCTTTCTAATTCATGGTTTAATTTAAGACTAAAAGAGTATTTCACAATGAGCTATAAGATAGCTCATTACACATCTAAGCAGACCTTGACTCTCTTAACTTTGTGAACCTGGATGTCTGCCTCTTAGAATCCCTTCTTTCCTTCAATATTCAACTCAAGTGCTACCTTGTAAATGAAGACTTTTTACATTCACCCAGTTGTTACTGTCCCTCTTCCAAATTATATTTTATTTTGTAGATTCTCTTCATTTTTATCTAGCAGATTTGTTCCTGAAAACTCATAGGGTGAATTTTTATAAGTGGAATACATAATGGACATTAATTTTAATGTGATATATTTATCTGACTTCCTAAGCCTCCAACTAATGCCCAGTTATCATTCACTGATACTCAAGGCCCAGATAATTCAACTTTTAATGCAAAAGAAACAAACAAAATAGTAGAGACAAAAGGAACAAATGAAAACAACAAAAATAATATCATACTCCCTGGACAAGTTGACATTTCTTGGAAAAGCAAGAAGACAAGGTAACTGTTCCTTCACTTTAGGATATATGATGCATGAGATTGTGACTATTGTAAACTGGAAAATCACAAGAATTCTGGTAAAATTGAACTAAACACACATCAACTGTCCAACTGCAAAGATGACCATGGAGTGACTCATATTTTGCTTAGTTACTCAAAAGCTCCACAAAATACAGATCACTTCTCATAATTTCTCCCCAGCTATTAGCTCTGTGCCTGGTACACAGTAAATGCTTAATAAATGTTTACTGACTGAATGTTAACCAACAGAGGGATATGAAATGAAATTTTTCATAAAGTTAAATTTTTGTAACCTAAGTGACCCATAGTAAGCACTTAATAAGTGCCATTTTATTTAGTCATTTATTTATATCCTTTATGTGCATTTTGTATTGAACAATATTGTTGAAACAATACAAGAGTTGCTTCCTTAAGGACAATAACTATTTTATTGACTTTGTCTCTTTAGAAGATATAAGAGTTCCTGGGACTCAGGAGGTACTAAACAAGTGCTTTACTTGCCAGGTACTACTTGCTTCTCACATGAAGCAAGGGTTTCTGAGTAATAATAAATGAAATTGAAAGACAAAGACCATTGAGGTGCAAAGTGGTAGGACCAAAATCGTGGCAATATAAGCCAGAGAACTGGTTGGTACCTTTCTTAATTTAGTTCCTTAGCACTGCTGCTGTTATTAGTGATTAAGAGAATGATAACATCATATGTAGAATCTTAAAAACTGAATCAGCTTTTGTCAGCCTATTTAAAAAAAAAAAGTTAAAGGAGTGCCTCTGGATAGACATCATTTGGGTCCTCTAATTTAATGGGGTATAAAAATATCCTAAAATAAAAAGCCCAGTTTTCTGTTTATTTCTTCTGTTTGTTAAGAAGTCAATAAACTACCCCAAACATGGGTTCTCTGCTAAGACTCCAATGTCAGCTGCTTCTGTGGCCAGCTGTAGCCTACTGTGAAAGGATTCCATTGACTATCATCATCATCCATACACAGTAGACTGACTATCCAGGAACCCTATTTTATTTTCAGTTATGGCTTCATTTCTGTTTCCATATTTAAAGACAAAAAGTCTTTCATGCCTTTGGAGTTACAGTTTTACCAGGCTTTCCCTCTCATTAACAATTATACAGTGTATGATCTTGAATTTACACAAAGTGTTTCACCTTGAAGGATGTCCAAATTCCTTGCACATATACATATACTCTTCCCCTGCCCCTCTCCTGCCACCCCAGTACACAAATCACGTCATCTCTGAAATTCCCGTCTCTTGAGGGTAGGTCGTGTTAGCTGAGGAACAGCAGATATTCTGTGTAATGTGGCTTAATAAGGTACCAAAGACCAGATGACAGGGAAAAAACAAACAAACAAACAAACAAACAAACAAACAAACAAACAAACAAACAAACAAACAAACCCAAATTACACTAGAAATGGAATGAGCTAAAAGACTAAATAAAAGTTTGCATCTTCAGTCAAGAGTTGAAAGAAAAAGAGTGACAAGCTAGGAAGAAGCATTTTGTATGCAAAACTGTCCAGAATTTTTTTAAATGCGATGCATGATATTGACTAGATTGGCAGAATTAGCTGAAGAGATATGAAAAGAAGACATCAGACTTCCTAACAAAAAGCCTAAAACTCATACATCTTAAAATAGCTGAAACAATAAAATATTGTTTGAGAGGAGAGTGAGAGGCAAGTGAGTTTGAGAACCATTTTATGAAGACCTATTTCTTGATGGTTGAAAGAAAATATGTATGTTGGGTAATGTAGCCCTAAATTTTAGAATTCCAAGAAATTGGAGAAAAAATTTCACCAAAAAACCCTAAGTCTGAGAAAGCAAATTTCAACAAGCTTAGGCCCTACATTGATCTCTGAGTTCCATGCTATGCTAGTAGAAGTGAGGTAGGATTAGGTGACCACTAAGTTTCCTTTCTTTTTGAATAGTCTATGATTTTTATGAGTTTCTACCACACCTTTATATGCAAGAAAGAGGAAGAAGAAGAGACTAAGATTGAAAGAAAGAATCATCCTATCTATACAAAGAATATAAGAAAGATTGACACAAAATTTACAAGAATTTCTAATGTCACTCCCAAAGGTCCATGTGAAGTGATTAAGGATCATGGGATCCTATGATTTAGAACTGGGAGGTATCTCAGAAGTCATCTGGCCCAACTCCTTCATTTAACATGAGGGAATAGAGTCTACAGATGAGGTCCACGGAGGTTAAGTGACTTACTCATTGCCACACAAGAGGGAAGGAGGACAGAACCGGAACAAATTAATTTTTCTTTCTTCTGCACTATAGCCCCTCTTAAGGACATATAATTCCATTCCAAAACCATGGTTTCAGTGGCTTTAGCAGAAATTCTTTTAAATATTACAAATGAAACAGTATCTGCCCTAAAAATGAGTTTATAATAATGTGCATTTAATTCTAAGTTCAGTTCTTTGTGAAAGCTCAAATATGATTTCAATCATTAAAGTAAACATGTAATTTCCTTTTTTTCCCAAAAAGAAAAAAAATTTGAAACCTTTATTCAGTCAATGAAATGTGAATGCTGGGCAAACAATGGAACAAAATATTCATTTGTTTATTATTCCATTGCTACAGAAACAACAGAATGGTTCAGTCACAGTTATGTTAAAGAAGAATAACATGAGAGTATTTTCTTGACCCCTAAAAAAATATGGGCTTGAAATTCAGGATCTTTCATATGTGCCGACATTATTTTTAAAAGTCATTTTGTATTATTAATTAGCAGATATGTTGATGTGCCTAACATGTATTGGACTTAAATGTTTTATGGGGTTTCACATGACATTTTACTTATAAAACTCATCCAAAAATATTTAGGTATAGATATAGTAACTTCTTGTGAAGAGCTAAAGAAAAATTAGCATGTAGGTCAGAGAAATATCATAGACTGCTCAACTCAGAGATTCTGAACCTTCTTATTTCATATGTCCTTTTGCTAGCATAGCAAAGTCTATTGATTCCTAGAATAACATTTTTTAAAATGCACAAAATAAAATACATAGGGTTACAAAGGAAACCAATTATGTTGAAATGGACATGTAATTTTTTTCATCCAAGTTCATACGCCCCATATCTATGAAATCTATGAACCCCTTGGAGATTTGTTTATCCCAAGTTTATCCCAAGAACACTCCTTGTTCTACAGGAGTGGGGAACCTGTGGCCTTGAGGCCACGTGTGGCTCACTAGGTTCTCAAGTGTAGTCCTCTGACTGAATCCAAATTACCCCTTAATAAAAGGATTTGTTCTGTGAAATTTGGATTCAGTCAAAGAGTAGCACTTGAGGACCTAGAGGGCCACATGTGGCCTCAAGGCTGTAGGTTCCCCACCTCTGTATCTAGTAAAATATTAAAAATTAAAGCATATTTCTTATTGACACTTTCATTAACATTCTAATAAGCTGAAGGAGGAAATATTGTATTGCCCCATAGCCAAACCATGCATTGTTTCTGTTCCATAGGAAAAATATATTGAATCATCTTGATTATTTCATGTCTTTTATAAGAAGGAAATATTTATTAAGTACCTACTATGAAGTAGGCACTGTGCTAAGTGCTTTACAAATATTATTTCATTTGATCCTAACAATAATACTGCAACATAGGTGCTATTATGACCCCAGTTTTACACTTGAGAAAACTGAGGCAGGCAGAGGTTCCTGGGCTCACACAGTTCATAAGTATCTGAGGTCAAATTTGAACTCAGGCCTTCCTGTCTCCAGGAATACACTCATGGATTCCACTCTATCCACTATGACATCTAGCTTACTTTTTGTTTGTATGTGTGAGGGGGGAACTTTTCTGAATTTACATGCCCTTTCATCTAAAAATCACTAAAAGCAATTCTACTGGTCCTTTTGTGTTCATTTTAAGGACCCATAACTATTTTTTGGAAATGATACTTCTAAAACTATTATTGTTTCTCTTGCCTCCTCCAAAAACCCCTCTGATTGAAGAATAAAACCAGACCTACTGCCAACTGCTTTGGTCAAAATTTTGGTCAGAAAAATATATTAACTACAGAAAATAACATCATGCAGGAATGCAATGCCAGCAAAAATATCACTATTGCCAGAGAATACACTCTTGGGTGGGTGAGTGTCTTGATTTGCCTTGAACATTTAATTAAGTGCAACTTTTCTTCTGGTGTATTCCCTTTCACTGATTGGCTGTTAGTTACATATACATCTCCAAAAAAACCCATCTCAGCTGTAAGTCATTTGTGTAACAAAGGTGCAGCACAAGTTGTGTTATGCTAAGAAATACATTTTATCCTCCCTTTTTGTATAGGATAGATAGATAGATAGATAGATAGATAGATAGATAGATAGATAGATAGATAGATAGATAGATAGATAGATAGATAGATAGATAATCAGTAGGAGGCTAGAACTGTGATTTCATTCACATAGGAATCAGATGAACAAACTTTCTATCAATGCAGGTTGGAGAAGGTGGAAACCTCTGAAACTTATAGTCTTAGAGAGATGCCTAGAGTACTGACAGGTTAGGGGGTTTACCCAGGGTCATTTAGTATTTGTCAGAAGTGTGACATGAACTCCGGTCTTCTGCCTCTAAGACAAACTCTCTACTTGCCAAATGGCCTGTCCTAGCTATAACTACGGTTATATCCCTTGATGCTGTGTAAGCACCTTGGGCATCTATGTAAAACCTTCTAAAAATCTTAGAAGGTTTGTAACTTCTTGGTCAGTGTTCACACACTGGGAGTTTGCTAGGCAGATGAAATTGAGTGTTTGTGCATATATCTATAGGTATAGATATAGATAGATACAGATTACCTATAGATATAAATTAAATATAGATTAGGTGTAGATGTTGATGTAGCTATTGATAGAGATGGAGAGAGATAAAGATAGAGGTAAAGGTAGTTGACATAGAGATATGGATATAGACATATATATGTATGTACACAAGTTAAACTGCTTCTTCCATCTGGCTGAACTCCTTGCTAATTGTAGTCTTGGTAGGATCATTTATTTAACCCTTTTTAAGAATCTCCTGGGGCAGCTAGGTGGTGCAGTGGACAGAGCACAATCCCTGGAGTCAGGAGGACCTGAGTTCAAATCCGGCCTCAGGCACTTGACACTTACTAGCTGTGTGATGGCTGGGCAAGTCACTTAAACCCATTGCCTAGCCAAAAAAAAAGTACTGTTATAAAGAATTCCCCTAAGAGAACTCTTTTGTTGTCAATAGTTGAATCTCTTTCTTTCAAATAAGTCCTGTCGCTCTGAGGTCACAGCAAAAAATGTAAACAGCAACAACAATAATAACTAGCATTTACTTAGTTTTTACTATGTATCAGGCACCATGCTAAGTGCTTTGCAAATATCGTTTCATTTGATCTTCATAACAACCTTGGGTATAAGTATATGGAATGATGGTACTTACAGCCCTTGCATTATTTCCCCTTCAGAAAGAGGAGAGTGAGTACCAAGCCAAGCTGAACTCCTCCATCCCCAAGCAGCCTTTTACAATCGTTCTAGACATAGAAAATACTGTAATTGGAAGCAAATTTATATGCTATATACTTATATTTATATTACATTATCTTTAATTTCTAATTGACTGTACTTTTGCTTTCCTGAGCCTTGCTAGTTAACTAGTAATTTTTAACATCACCATAACATTATTATTTTTTTCTAATTGCTCATGACCATGAAAATATCACCTGTTTCCCTTTGCCAGAAAATGACAAGAAAATCAAGTCTTTTCCCATTTTTTTTCTGTTTCATGACACCTTGACCTTCAAATACACATGGCTCATTTATCACTCCTTTGATTTCAGTTCTTTGTTTCTCTCTTTTCTGCTCACTGACAATTCCCATAGCTTTCTCCCTTTCCTCAGTGCTATGATATCAGCAAGGACAACCTTAGATTCATTATTCTAAAGGCGGTAGTCCTAGGCCCATATTGTATTCTTAACAAACATGGACAGCTTTAGTGACTTGCTACTAGTCCCAAAGAAAATTAGTGCCATAGGTGGGACATCACATGTCTAAAATATTCAGCTCAACAGGAAATTCTTTCTCATTGATTAGATCAAGATTGCATTTTGTTGTGTTTATTTTTTTTAATAAAGATTTGGGACAATTGTTTTTTCCTTTAAAATCAGATTGTATATTCCTTTTGTTTTATGTCAGAGTGCTTTCTGGACATATTCACTATCCCCATATTGAGCCTTCTCTTGTTAAAAAAAAAAGGAGAAAAAAATTAAACAAAATCAACTAGGCATAGCCACCTGTCCCTGGCACTGAAGGCAACTTTCCAGAACAACTTTCTCAGTACTGTACTGAGAGGGAGATCTGTGGGTTTCATCATCTGTTCTCCAGGGCCAATATTTGTCATTATATTTAGTGAGAGTTCTGCTTCCTTTTAGAATTCTTTTCATTTACATCATTATAGCAATTGTCTATATTGTTCTCCTGGTTCTGCTCACCTCAATCAGTATCAGTTCAAACAACCCTGCCCATGTTTTTCTCGAAGTCTCAGATTTGTTTCAGCCATTCTCCAACTAATAAGGACTCACCTCATTTCCAATTTTTCACTACCTTATAAGGTGCAGCTATGAATATGTTGGCATATTCATATGACCTTTCACCTCACCCTTGTCTTTTACCTCCTTGGGGTTATATGCCCAGTAGTGGTACTGCTAGGTCAAAGGGTTTGAATAATTTAGTGATTTGCTTTGCATAATTTCAAATTATTTTTCAGAATGGTTGGTCCAAAGTAGAGCTCTACTAAAAATGCATTATTTTCTTACAGCTTTTCCAATGCTGACCGATAAACTCTACTTACAAAAACCTCATACATTTACACCCATAGGATATTTTACCCACTATCCAACCACAATTGTTATCATCCCCTACCTTTCATTCTTTGATTATATTGTGAATTATTTGAGAGCAGTGACTTTCTATTGCCTCCTTTTGTACCCCCAGTACTTAGCACAGTACCTGACTCGTAGTTTTGTTGAGTTAGCTCAGTGACATCCAACTCTTCATGACTGTGTTCGGGGTTTTCTTGTCAAAGATACCGAAGTGGTTTGCTGTTTCCTTCTCTGAATCATTTTACAGATTATTGAACTAAGGAAAAAAGTGTTTATTATGCTATATTCTGTTGTACTGAACCCTCATATTTGTGAAGAACCTGGCTGTGGGTATATTCCAAGGCTCTATCTTCAGCTTTCTTTTCTTTTTATACTCTCTTAATTAGTCATCCAATCAACACCCATGGAGCAATTACTATATTTATGCTGATGACTTGTAAATCTATATATGTAAACTTCTCTCTCTCCTAAATTGAAGTTCCAAATTATCAACTGCCTAATGGACGTTTCAAACTGGATGTCCTCCAGGCCTCTCAAACTCAATTGACTAAAGGAGAATTCATTATCTTCCCCTCAAAATCCTGCCTTTTTATGTCTCCTATTCTTAGTAAGTGGGTGAACCAAGTTGAAGTGTGCTTAAACTGAACCCAGAACACTATTCCTTCCCCACTCCCATCCTCAGAGGCTCACAGTCCAACCCACTCTGTGGAAATGCATTTGATTTAGATACTGCCACAGAGAGCACTGCCCACCCTCTGACTCAGACCCATTCAACTTACCTAAGTCCCTCCAAGTCCTTCACAGCTGTTGACAAAACACGCAGGATCTTCTACTCAGCAGCTCAGAGTACCATGACTTGCTAGCAGGGACACCAGGACACCAATGGAACCAAGCTTAGCCAGAAATTGGGCACTTGAATTTGCCCTTGTCCCATCCCCTGTAGGCACTTAGAAAACTTCCCATTGTTAGCTCCCGGCAATAACTTCTTAGTCAATTTCTCTGCTTCACCACTCACTTCTCAACTCCTTACAATCCTTCTCTAGTGATGAAATCACTAGAGAAAATGCTCTCAAGGGTAACCAAAGATCTCTTCTTAGTTGTAAAATCATATGATTTTTAAAAAGTTTCTTAGAGGCAGAGATTGTTTTTGTAATTGTGCCCCCCAAATCTAGCACAGTATATTTTACATACTAGGAACTTAACATTTTATTAAATTGAAATTCTTCCATTTTTTGCCTCTTTAGGCACTGTCAATCATTCCCCCTTTCCTCTAAATTGTCTTCTCCTTTGGATTTTTGGACATTATTTTCTCTTTGTAGATGTATGACAATTTCTCAGGCTCCTTTACTGGATCATCTTCTATATGTTGCACTTAAGGTACTGTCTTGGGTCCATTTTTCTTCACTTTCTACACCTTCTCAGTCTCGGGTTTCTTACCAGCTTTTATAAGTTCAATTGTTATCTCAATGTAGATGATTCTTTTCTATTCTTCTCACATCTATAAATATCTCCTGGAAATACATGTGGATATCATGTTGGCATCACAAATTCAAAATGTCCAAATCGACACTCATCAGCTCTCCCCAAAATTCTCTCCTCTAAACTACCCTCTCTTTGTTGAGGGATTCTCTATCCTTCTCAGCACCCAGGTTTAAACCTTCAGAGTCATCCTTGACCATTCTTCTCCCTCATCCTTCAAATCCTATTAATTCTTCCTCTATAACATTTCATATCTACCCTCTTCCTACCTCCTCACATGACTAACTCCCTTTTCACCTGTCCCCTGAAATATTGTGATGGCCTGAACCTGTTTCTCTTCTCTCTCTCCACTTACTAGTTTATATTTCAGATAGGTGACAAAATAATCTTCCCAAGAAGAAACTGAGTGGTACAGTGAATAGAATGTTGGGCCTGGAGTCAGGAAGATCTGAATAATACACCTGGCATCAGTTATTTATTGCTATGTGACCTTGGAAAGTCACTTAACTTCTCTCTGTCTCAGTTTGTTCACCTGTAAAATGGGATACTTACAGCACTTACTTCACAGGGTTGTATGAGACTCAAAAGAGATAATATTTATAAAACACTTATCACAGTGCTTGGCATATAGTAGATGATATATAAATATTTATTCCCTCCTTATTTCTTCCCACCACCAAGACACAGGCCTAGCCTTATCAATCTCCTGTACAAAAAAAAAGCAACAAAAAACATCATTGGATCTGCATTGTTTCTAGAACAAAATTCAGTCTATACTAATGCAACTAATACTCCTGATGTATAGGAATTCAGCCTGCCATACTCACTACCACCTGTCACATCAAACTGTTTATTAGGAAAAAGGATATGAAGCAGAAGCATGTGCAACATCAGTTACTCAGGTCCCAGGATAGAACCCTGGAACACATGTTACTGAAATATTCAACTGGACCATTGAATTCAATATTCCATTTCTACTTCCATGCATTGACTCTGGCTGGAACACTTAGAATCTTCATCTTCTTTCTAGGCTCATTTCAGACATCACTTACTCCACAAAACTTTCCTTCTTTCTCTCTTGCATTATAATCCTTCTTATAGTTCTTTGTCTAATCTTAACTTTGCTTCTTCCTCTCTATCTCAAATTATACTTCCAAATGTTAGCAACCTAGTCTGTCCCTAATGTATCAATCTAACTTCCACAAGTCCACAAGTAAATAAATGATAATGAAAACTTCATGTTTCCCTTTGAGCTCATCCCTAGTCTTTAAGGTTGATTTTTAGAGAGACAAAAATAGCACTCCAAGGCATATGCCTTTACATATTGATTGATTACTAAAATGGATGGACAATCAGTCAGACCCAATACTGCACTTCTTTTACTTGATGGAGCCATTTTGAGCTAAACCAGATCTCCTATCTACTTATGGTATGCTTTAAGTCATCAGTTTGCAACATGGTGAAAATTATAGGCTATGGCAAAATAGCTCAACATATATTGGGTTTGTTGGCTAAATGAACCAATACTTTTTGTTCCCATGAAAATCATCCTGGCACAGCATAGAAGATTCATGAAATATGCATTCATATTGCTTTTCAGACTTTCATTTGCTGTAGTTTGCTGAATCTCAAAGCCTCAGTTTCCTCATTTGTAAAATGCGGATAATACTTACACTTTCTACTTCATGAAGTTATTTTGAAGTAAACAGTATACAAGCATGAGTTGCTATTACCACTCAGAGTTATTTATTATTAAAAAGTTTAATTTCTCAGGAAGAAAAATACCATTCAAATTTAAAATGCAATTATTCAACATTTCTATTTAATTATTTATTCTAGCAAAATGAAATTTAATATTCCAGTTCCAGGGAGAGTATACTACTGTAATTACATGAGCATTATCTAATTTTGTTTTGCATTTTTATTTTTTAATTCTGATGTAGATGGACAAATGAATGACTATTTTAATAAAAAATAAAGTTATTAATTCCATTGTAGAATACTTTTGTGTTTTTTAATATGTTCAAAAATTAACAAAATAAAAATTAACTTGGGTAGCATTCCATTTGTCCTGGAAAAAAATATCATTTTAGGGGAAATAAAAATATGGCTTTAACCTCCAAGTGTTAACTTGAATTATTCCATTAGTTTTACTTTGAATATATTTCATCTGTCAATTAATTGAGGATCAAAAGGTTCAATTAAAAAAAAATTCTTAAGCTTTTGTAAGGTGTGACACACTGTGCTAAAAATACTTAGTATACAAACGCAAAAAAGTAAACAATTTCTTCTCCCAAAGGCTTTACATTGGACTGAGGATATACAATATGTATAAAGTTGAATAAATAAAAATATAGCAAAATAATACAAAGTAATTTCAAGAACAAAATACAGTAATAGCTGGGAGAACCAGAAAGGTATCCTATAAGAGGCAGCACTTGAGCTATGCTTTGAATGAAGCTAAGGTTTAAATTGGAGAGGTGCAGTAGGAAAACATTCTAGACATGAGGCTCCACTTTCACAAGGCATGGAAATAGAGGATGAAATGCATATAACAAAGTAATCTAATATCTCATATGTGGTAACTAGATCTGTGTGAAAAATCTGAGGTCTTTTCTGTACATTAAAATTAAAATTGTTGTTGGGGATTTTAATTCAGTTGTAGAATCACTATTTTTGGCAGCTAACCAGTTGAGTGGTTACAGACATCTTTCTGTCTCCAGGGCCAGTATGTTATCCATATTCCACCTACCTACCCAGAAAGACTTAGCTGTGTGAATCCAAGCACCTAATCTCTGTCTGCCTCAGTTTCCTCAAATGTAAAATAAAGATAATAATAACACCTGACTCTTAGGGTTGTTGTGAGATCAAATAAGGTAATATCTGTAAAATACTTAACATAGCACCTTGTACATAATAGATACTTAATAAATGCTTATTCCCTTCCCTATGCTATTTTGGTATTTAGTTTTTTGAAAAATTAGCATATGCTGAAAGCCTAAATTGATTTTCAGATGTAGATACAGCCACTGAATTGGCTTTTTCCTTAACATTACATAGCTTTCTTGTTTGGGGTTTAGAGCTCATCCTAAAAAAGCTTAAATGTTTATTTTGTCTTGGTCTTACATGTTCATGTTTTTCAATTATTATATTTTTGTGGAGGTGAAAAAAAAAACAATTTTGGGAGTGTCAGCCTAGGAACAAGCAGGTATGATATTCAAAGTATATCTACACTTCCACTGTTTGATTTAGAATAGTTTTCTTTGTAGCCTTGTGACAAATAAACATTAGTTTAAGAATTTACTTGCCAAACAAAATTGTTTTTGATTAAACCATTCTTAAAGGACAAAGCCCAGGCATATGTGTTTCAAAGAGCATTCTTGACTTTAACATGTCAATAATACACAGAACCTAAATGATATAATACCAACCCAAAAAGTGCTTAACCAATTCAATTGCTGAATTTAATGTTCCTCATATGTGAAAAAAAATTATTTTGTTTATATGGGGGAAAGGGTAGAGAGATCTAATATGAAGTTATAGAATGGAAACCTTGTAATAGTTTTAGCTTTATGCCCTGATATTTTGGCATGAGATCAGTTTTGCTTGTTATGATTGGCTCAAGCGGTAGACAGGCAAATGAGTCTACAGAGACTGGTGTAACTTTAGCTGTTTACATCATTAAATATTGAATGATGACATATTTTGCTGTTTTGTTGCCAACTTTGCTTTGATAAATAATTGTTAGTATCAATAATTCATTAACTCCAATCATGAGGCATAGTTCCAGAGGAACTGAATCTATAGTGTTCATCATACAATAAATTTTTATGCTTTACTGGGGTGATTTGAAGTTATTGGTATTGAAATAAAGCAAAAGGTGAGTATAGCAGGTTTCCACTGAGTGCTGGATTCTATCCAAAAGTTTATATAAATGTACTCATTAGATTACAAACTCTGTTATAGAATTTTTTGATTAAGCTTCAAGGTAACCTTTCTTAGAGAAAGATTCTCAGGTTGAGACTCCCCACCTCAGGTCCTTTTTGAACTTTCACAAAACAAAAACAATTAAAAACCCATAAACACACAAACAATACAGATATAAAATATTTTTTTCTTTTTAAAAAGAACCTTCTATGTTTAAGGAAGTCTAAACTCCAGTTATGAAAATTAACTGACTAAGGAAAAAAATAATTCTGTGGCCTCAAGTTATATCTACATCTTAGGGTCAGTTTAATAAAAATAAAAGTGGAAAAGTAACCTAAGTTTAAGTGGTTGGTCAGCCTTTATTCCTTTAAAAATGTAATTTTAATTTTTTTTTAAAGAATAAGCATTCATTTTTCCTTCCTCCTACAACACCCATTAGAAAAAAAAAAAAAAACAGAAAACTCTGTTAGAACACATGCATAGTAAAGCAAAACAAATCCTCACATTGACAATGTCCAAAAATGAGTGTCTCATTCTGTAGCCTGAGTACAGCAGCTCCCTGTCAGGAGGTAAGTAGTATGCTTCATTGACAGATCTCTAAAATTGAGAGAATTGTGGTTAATCATGGGGTTGATTAAAGGTTTTATGTTTTTACTTCAGTTGAAATATAGTAGATTTTTCTTCAAGCTCTTATTTTAACTCTGTGGATCTTTAGGTTTAAAATCTGTTTCTTGTAAACAACATGTTGTTGGATTCTGCTTTTTAATGCATTTTGCTTTCTTCTATTTTATGGGTGAATTAATTTCTTTTACATTCACAGTTGTGATTGTTAATTGTGTATCGCTCTCCATAGTATTCCTTTATATGTTTTATTGACTTTATTTGTTGTCCCCTTCATATAAAGAATAGGATGTGGAGGAAAAAAAGAATGCTCAACACTCAAGGCTAGGTTTGACGTAACATGCCTCTGCCCCCTTGTTCTTCTCTCTCTCTCACCAAGGACCTAATGGCATGTACTTATTTTATCTTTCTTTTCTATTAAAACAAATTTCCTTAGTTAGAGTTGGTTATGTTTAGGAGTAATCCTTTCCTTAATCTATCATCCCTTTTGCCTCCCCCCTACCTCCTGTTTCCCCATTGAGTGAATTGTATTTTGATACCCAACTCCATGTACATTCTCCCTTTCTACGACAAGTTCAGATGAGAGTAAGATTCAAGTGCTGACCAGTCCCCTTACATAGTTCTCCTTGTTTCTGTTCCTTGCTCTCATTCCTCTTTTTTCTAGGTCAACATTTTTTTTTGGCCATAAGATACCTTACATGATCTTTTACTTTTTGTCTTTTGACCTTGTTTGAGTATTTCTTTTTGTCTCATGGAATCACTAATATAACTATGTATAAAGCATATATGTGTAAATATATTATATATATATAAATAAAATATGAATGTCTATATTAAAATGGATCAAATATGAGTTAATAATGCCATGAGACAAAAATCCTAAATATCAAAAAAAGACTACACACACACACACACACACACACACATACATCTTAGACTCTTTTTAAAACCTTGCTTTATCTATTCAAAGAATTCAACTTGAACTTATACCCAAGCAATGCCATACTTTTCTTTGAGGCTTTACTTTTAGATATTATTGAGTTGTTCTTCCTCTGAGTATGTCTTGAGTGCCCCTATTACTTTAATAGTTCTTTATGATGGAATACCACACTAAATCTGTGATCTGCTATTGAGTAATGAGTGACAGAGCTGACAGCAAACATGTGTTTCTTTAACCAGCAGAAGTCAGTCCCCTCTGTGTGAGTCTGGGACCTCTTCTTTCCCTAGAGCACACACGCATCCTTCTTTCAGCACATCCTAGAAAACTCTCTGTGTCTGTTCTTTGTTTGACCTTGTCCCAAGTGTCTCTAGACTTCTTGTTTGTATTCATGTATCAACCTGTGCTGAAAAAAAATGGCTTAATGTGATGTTTTTCTTGAATTTCACACTGAGGATAAGTCTGATGCATTTTCTAAAACTATGTGGAAAGGATTCTAGGAAGATGGCAGAGTAGATTAGAAAATTCCAAGCTCTCAAGATTTTCCTCCACAAAAGAGATAAAATATGGCCTCAGGGCAAACATAGAATGCTAAAAATCAATAAGAGAAGGGGCAGAACAAAATTCTTCGTGGGACAATCCGAGATCTAAAGAAAAATCCTGGGATGAGATTTGGCCCCAGTGAAGAGTAAATACCTCCAGGTTAGGAACTGCTTAAACAATAAGCAGCAAGCACTGGGGTTAGCTGGGTTGGGAGGCTGCCTGAGCCCCAGCTACAGGAACTTTTACCCCTGTGACAGTGAGGGGAGTGGTCTGAACCAAGGAAGATTGAGGACCTCTACTGACAAGGAAAGCCAGACCCAGCTGTGCTGCAGAGACTCAGAGGGGGTGAGAAGGAACCAGCACAAAGCCAGTGAGTGTAGAAGCAGTGGAGCGGAAACACTGCTGTCTGGCTGTGGGCACTTACAGAGGGCTAGAGGTCTTGGTTTAGGTTCAAGGTCAAAGAGGAGAACTGAAGAAGAATCTGAGGTCAGTGGTATCATCCCCCATACCCTAGGAATAAAGGTGGTGACAAAATTGAGATTTTAAAAAATGCAGAGAGGCAAAGGAGAAAGAATCTAACCATAGAAAGTTACTATGGGAATAGAGAAGACCAGGGTTCATCTTCAGAGGAGGATAGTGAAGCAAAGAAACCCTCTTCTGCCCTAAAGAGTAATGTCAAATGGTCACCTGCCCAAAAAGAATTCATAGAAGAACTTGAAAAAAGACTTTAAAAATCAAATGATAAAATTGAGGAAAAACTAAAAAAAAAATCCAAGAAAAACAAGAAGATTATGAAAAGAAAATCAACCAATTAGAAAAGGAGATCCAGAGTCTTAAGGAAGAAAATGACTCCTTGAAAATCAGAATTGGGCAAGGGGAAGCCAGTGAAATTATAAGAGACTGGGGGCAGCTAGGTGGCACAGTGGACAGAACAATGGCACTGGAGTCAGGAGGACCTGAGTTCAAATGCGATCTCAGACCAGACACTTGACATTTACTAGCTGTGTGACCCTGGGCAAGTCACTTGACCCCAATTGCCTCACAAAAAAAGAAGAAAAAGAAATTATAAGAGGTCAAGAAATAATTAAACAAAATATAAAGAATGAAAAAATAGAAGAGAATGTGAAACACCTCATAAGAAATGTGACTGATCTGGAGAATGGATCAAGAAGAGAAAACATAAGAATAATTGCATTACTGGAAAGCTATGACAAAAAAAAAGAATCTTGATTCAACAATACAAGAACTAATTAAAGAAAATTGTCCTGAAGCATTAGAACAAGAGTGGAAAGTAGAAATAGGAAAAAAAATTTCACAGATCACCACCTGAAAGTAATAGCCAGACAACTCTACACTTACAGTGATACCCACTGGTCTTAAAGCAAGAAAGCTCTTTGTCAATCTTATAATCCTATATATACCCTATTAACATTATTTCTGTAAATCTATATCAATATGCATTTCCAACTTTTGAAATCTTCAATTCCTAGGTTGAATAAGATGCTGCTCTGTCCCCCATTTTACTTCAGAAACTCTATAGGATAAATTTAGAGTCTTAAATCTGTTTACTCAAAACTTCCTTCTGGGCTAGTTACTTGAATAGATTTTCCCCATAGTACTCCCCTATAGAATTTCCTCATCTGTATCTATTGATAGTCATCTCTTCTTTCTAGGTCCAGCTACATGCCATATTTTCTATGCAGTCCTATTTGATATGGCCAGCCAAAAGTAGCAGATAAACCTTCCTTCAATCTCTCAAGATCCTAGATTGAGCACTTCAGTGCATATTTCACCAACTGCTCCCCTCTTCCATATTAACTAGTTAAGGACAAGAACAACATCAATTATATAATCTTCGTGAGCCCTCCTCATTTTTCTTGCTGCTCATCTATGCTGTTTCACCTCATTCATAGCCAAGAATTTTCTCCTCTTTCTTCTTACTTTCACAGTCTTTACAAAACTGGAATTTCACTATATGAATTGGCAATACCTAATAGCCAAGAAATACTTTACTAACTAAAGACTGGGTCTAAATACTCCACTACAGTATTTCTATCTTGAGCAATAGTTGCCATTTAAACAGGTACTTAGCAACCAGGTGAAGCAAGATTCACCTCAAAGCATCCATTCATCTATACCAGTAGGAAATGGTTGATTTCAAGAGCCTTTGTTTTGGTCTTACCTACATAATACTATTTGCACTGTTTCTACTACAGACAGTTATTTTATTCCTGTGTGCAGGAACACTAACCAATAACAACTTGAATGAAAGACTCCACCCACATCTTCATAATAGTATTGGAATCATTATTAAGCCTGCTTTTTGTCTGAGTTTACCTTCCATTTAGACCATACCTGCTTTATATGCATAATTTTTACATGTTGTCTCCCACATTATAATGTGAGGTCTATGAAAAAAGGGCCCTTTAAAAATTTTCTTTTTTTTTTTTGTTTGCTTGTTTGTTTACTTGAATTTCTTTCTATCCCTAGCATTTAGCATAGTTCCTGGTGCATAATAAATATAAAATGCTCATTGACTTACTGAATGATTGTTTCCCTGGATTATGTTTCCTAACCATCAAACGATAATACACCCTTGATATACCATGGAAACAACCACAGACTACATTATTTTCATAACTTTTTGATCTTTCTTTTCTTTGAACTCCTGAAACACTATGTACTCCCTCACACTTATGAATCAAGCCTGGCTGTATCTCTCATTCAGAATTCTAGGGGTTTGAGTGTCTCTTCTCTTTTGTCATCAATTTAAGTGTTTATTCTAGCATCACCTGTTTCTCATTTTGCCAATGCTTGCCACCAGGGACCATTAAGTCAGTTCCATTTAGCCAATCAACATCGATTAGGTTTCACAAGAAGACATTTACTGGAGATATAGCAGATAAGAGCAGCTGTACAAACATTTTTCTCCTACACTTTGGGGCACAATCTCTTATTCACCACCTTTCTCTGGGAGAGTGGGTTCAGACTTAACACAGTTTCTACATAGCATTGGTCCTAACTCATGACAAGTTCACATTCCAATGGAACATTGTTTTTGAATGGGTTCTTGCCTTAGCCTTAGCCACCACTGGATTAGGCTCCAAAGGATACTCAAAACTGAGCTAGCTGAAAAACCTGTAATGGACTCTTGTATGACTCCTCGATTTCTGGTCGCTTACACTCATAACTTTTTGAAACTCTCTTTTCCTTTTTGGATATAATTTCCTTAATCATAGACCACATGCTGACCAAGAAAAGAGATGGATTGCAGCCTCCCCAAGAAAAAGTCACACATAGAGGAATAAAAGCAAGAGTAAGAACTATGTTATTTGGTGGCTTTTGAATGCACATCAATTTCTGTCTCTGATACCATAGCCAATCAAAATGGATATTATTCACCATGTGAGTAGCAGAATAGAATAAGTTACAGAATGTCTACATATCACCTAAGCACTTGCATTACATGTCATCACGATTTCCCTGGAATTAGGACCCCCAGTTTCCTCCACATGGGCAACTGAGTAATTGACATTTTAATCATGTTCATAAGGACTGGGCTCAGTGACCAGTCTCTAATTACAATTGCATAATTTGGCCCTCAGTTGTATATTCTCTTCTATGTTTTATTGGTAGCTAGATAGATTGCTGGTTAAAGTGTTAGATCAGAGCCAAGAATACCTGAGTTTGTACTACCTCACATACTTGCTGTGTGATCTTGGTTAAGTCACTTAACCCTTCTTAGCCTATAGTCCCTTCATCTGTCAGACAGGGAAATTTTTTTAAAAAAAATTTCCACAAAGACTGTTGTAAAGATCAAATGAAATGAGTACAAAGCCCTACTGACTTATAAATTCCCTAAGTTTAAAGTATGGGATTTTGATTCATATTTCCTTTTTCACCTCTTGCACTTATTTGATCTGAATGTATTCAGTGTATGGTTGGTCATGGACTGATTTTTATGAATGTGAGCATATGGTTGGGCTTTTTTTTAGTGTCCCTGCTGCATAAAGTATAATCTGTATAATCCGTATAAAAGTATACTAAGGTATAATCAATAGTATTAAAAAGTATAATTTATAAAGTATAACTTATTACTAATAGCAGTGTCAACTACTAAGTATCTGACTTTCTCTGTCTGTGGTTTGTATATGTTTGAATACTAGCCAAGCCAACATTTGAGGGCAAGGGCAACATTTGAGGGCAAAGTTCAAACATACTTCCTTCTTATTCCATGATCTTTTTGCCTATAAGATATAAAGAGTCACAGTGTGTTAGGGGTGGATCTCTTATTTTTACATTTCCTTACTCATAAAAAATTCCACTAAAACTCATCATTTGTATTATTGATATTATTAAATATAGAACCACAATGCTAGTATTCATCAGGGATGGAAAACATTTGTGAGATGTTCATAGAGACTGTGAATACTGATAGCATTAGCTCCTTGGTGGCACACACCTGTAATTCCACCTACTATGGGAAGCTGAGACTGGTGGATGCCTTGAGTTTGAGAGTTCTGAGCTGCAGCAGGGCTAACACTGATTGACTCTGTACACTAAGCTTGGCTTGTTGGTAAGCAAGCCACCAGGAGAGAGGGCACCATACTGGCTAAGGAGGGCAGAACTGGGCCATGTAAGAAGAATGGAGTGGGTTAAAGCTCTCACACCAGTCAGCAGGGGAATTAGGCAGGTGGGTGACCACTGCACTTCCAGACTGGGTGAGATGGGCAATTCAGCAAAAATGAGAAAACAGTTGATTCACATTAGAATATTAAGATGTACTGAAGAGGAAAACTATAGTAGCAGTTCATACTACATAGCTCACCTCAGCTAACTCCACTAACACTGAAGTCTTATTTATCCTGCCTGGAGGATATTTAATTTATTCATTTCTTTCCTTAAAAAAAAAAATCATGTCTGTTACAACCAGCACTGTGTTCATTGTGGAAGTTGTTGCTATTTGGGATTTTTTTTTTTAGTTTTCATAATAAAATGCTATATTTTAACTGTTAGCAACCTGGAGCTGATCAGTTGCTTATAAGCTGCTAAATTATTTAAAATTTATATCTAGTTCTTGTATCAAAGAGCCAGCATGGTGTAGTTGATAGAAGGCCAACCTTGGAGTCAGGAAGATGCAAATCCAAGTTTTGCCTCTGACACAGTTTCATGACTATGAATAAATCATTTAACCTCCTGGTGCTTCAGCCATTCCTTGTTATTTAGTTGTTTTCAATCAAGTTTAACTCTTCGTGACCCCATTTGGATTTTCTTGGCAAAGATGCTGGAGCGGTTTGTCATTTCCTTCTCTGGCTCATTTTACCATTGAGGAACTGAGACAAACATGGTTAAACAGCTTACCCAGTGTCACATAGCTAGTAAGTGTCTGAGGCCAGATTTGAACTCAGGAGGAGGAGTCTTCCTGACTCTCTGTCCAGCATTCTATCCACTGTGCCACCTAGCTGCCTTCAGCCAAAACTGTAAGACTTTAAATTACAGATAAGTTGCCAATCTACATCAGTGAAGAAAGTTTCCATATCAGGAATTCCCGCCCCTCCCCCCTTCACCCCATACTGAGGAAATCACTTAGCAAAAAACCACTTGATAAAAAAAAAATAAACTTAATTCCTATTTTCCATATAAACCCAATATTCAAAGCTAGTGAGACTTCAGATGTACCCAAAAGCTAGAGTGGGCAGGGGGAGAATCTGTGGCCTTGAGGCCATGCCACACAAGGTCTCAAGGCAGAAGGTTCCCCACCCCACTCTAGAGTTTTGGTGATAAGTAACTTACTCTCATAATTCAGAATTTTTTTTTTGGCTTTTCAATCCCTGACAAGTGCTTTCTGACAATCTATGTTACCTCTCAATTCTAATGTTTTCTTCTTGAAAACAAAGATGAAATTTAAAAATTGGTTTCCTTGTAAAATTGTCTTTTTCATTTAAGAAATTATTTACTTGGAATCTGATGTAAGAATTTCCCAGGATTTCTTATAAAATTCCATCCTTATTAGGGCAATGACTTTCATGAAATTCCCTAGCTCTCCAAATCAATTTCACTGTCACCTGATTTTTCCCCACTCTGTTACTGGAGCACCTATTAAATATTGACAGCATTATATATTTAACCTAACTAAATCAGAAGCTGTTTTACAAAAGAAAGTTTCTCTAATCTATGTCACATTTTGAGGGAGAAAAGATTTTGTGACCATATTTATTGTACGTAGGTGAATAAATATAAATGTAGGATACCTGCTGTCATACCAAAAAAAAAAAATGCTTTGTTAGCTCATTGGGAGGCCACACATGTCGGATGTCTTTTGACAACCTGGGAAATAAAACCTTCTTTTTTTAGGACCTAATCTATACTGGTTGCAGGCCACACATTCATACTGGCTTTTGGAAACTGTACCAGCTTTACCATTTACCAGTTTCCTTATTTTTTTTAATTCTCTTTGGTGCTTGGTTTCAGGATCTTGGCCAAGTTGCTTTCTTTTCCTTGGTATCCTAAATCTGTGTTCTTTCAAAGATGAAGATAATAATATCTCTGTACTACCTTTCAAATTAGGATCCCCCATGAGCCTAAAACCAAGTACTTTTTAGCCACCTTTTATAGTACAGGAAACACAGGCGAATGGAGAAGTTAAGAAAATTGCCCAAGGTCATACAGAGATTTGGAAGCTGAGCCAGGAATAGCACACAGGCCTTCTGATTCCTAGTCAGCTGCCATAACCACAAGACCACAGTCCATCTCTGATGATGCTAGAACAAGCCATCTTGGCATCATACACTTCAATTTATAGTGCTACTTGAGAAACAAGTGTATAAACACTATCTTCTTTTCTAAAGGTATACAGAGCAGCTGTGTTTTAAAAGAAGGGAAATTGCCTTGAGTCAAATAAGCCACCAGTCTTCAACTAAGTGTTTAAATTCAATCCCTAATGTTAGAATGGGTAAAACTTTTTTTTAAATTGATATTCTTTGAGTGGGGAGGAGGATAGGCGAGGGAGAGGAATGTAAAGGATTTATGCAACCATTCACTTTCTCCATTCCTGATTCATTTAGTTTCCCTGGCTTTGAGGCTAACTGGAAAAGAAAGGTGAGAAGCAAGACCAGAGACAGCTTAAATTTGTTTCTGAGTCCTTGAAAAGTCTTTTCTTCCTCTGAATTTTAATAATAAAACAGAATCCCAGAATATTAGAGTTGGAAGGGATCTCAGAATTCAAGTCTAATCTCCTGTACCTAACCAAAAATCCCCTCTATACCATCACCAATTAAAGTCCATCTAGCTTTTGCTTGAAGATTTCAGGTAAGAAGGATGTGTTGGGACAGTCCATTCTGCTTTAGGGAAGTTCTAATAATAAAGTTTTCCCTCATTTTGATCTGAAATCTATCTCTATAGCTTGGACCCATTGCTCTTATTTCTGCCATCTAGAAATGAGTGGAACATTTTTTTTCAGTCTTCTAAAATAGCTATCTCCTATCTTTAAGTCTTTTCTTCAAGTTAAACACCCCCTATTCTTTCAACTAATTCTTATATGACAAGATGTTAAGATAGTTCACCAGCTGTTTCATCTTCCTCTTAGAGCTGTCTGGTTTATCAATGTTTTTTTTTTTCTTAGAACATGGCACTCTCAACACAATATTCTGCATATGACTTAATCATGAGTACTGTGATACCATCCCCTTCAGTACATTATACCTTTAAAAGTATACTAAGATCCTAATATCTGTCATCTTCCTCATCTCTGCTAATATTTTTCAGATGAACTGCTATCTACCGATGCCTCTGCAGTCTCATATTTCTGAAGTTTATTTCTTAAACCCAAGTGTAACTCTCCATTGATCCCTATTTTATTTGATTATATTTGGCCCAATATTCTAGTCTATCAAGGTCATTTGGAATCTTGAATCTGTCACTGAACGTGTTAGCGATCCCTTCCAACTTCATGTCCTCTGCATTTCAAAATGTCATTTATGTCTTCATAAAAGTGACTGATAAAAATGTCAAACAACACAAGGACAAATGCAGATTCCTTTGGCAATGACCTTCCTCCAAACTGACATCGGCCTTTTGATGGCTAATCTTTAAGTTTAACTGTTCAGACAGTTTTCTTAATTTTCTATAAACATAGCATCAAAAATCTAGAGCTAGAAGGAAATGTAGAGCTCATTGAATCCTACTTCCTCATTTCCCACATGTCGAAACTTAAGCCCAGGCTTGCCCAAGGTCTCACAGGAAGTAAGCAATGGTAACAGATTTGAAATTTAGATTCTGTGACTCTAGATTCAACTGCCTCCTACATTGAATCCAAGTGATGGTTTCTTATCTAGCCCATGGCTCTACATTTTCTAAAACAAAAGGATAGGATATCTTATGATATGCTTTCTTAAAATCTGGATATTACAGTATATGGATATGCTAACTATAGTATTTCTCTAATTAATATCTATAAGCAAAGTTCTCTTCAAAGAAAATGTCCTAATCTCCATGACCTATTATTTTTTTTAAGACAATTAAGGTTAAGTGACTTGCCCAAGGTCACACAGCTAGTAAGTGTCAAGTGTTTGTATGAGGCCAGATTTGAACTCAGGCCTCCTGACTTCAGGGCCAGTGCTCTATCCACTGAGCCACCTAGCTGCTCCTTCTATGACATATTCTTGTGGAAGCCACATGGGCTCTGTGATTACTTCTATTTCTAGATATTTACTAAAGATCTCTTCAGTATATTGTTGTTTTTGTTCAGTCATATTCAGTCATATCTGACTCTTCTTGACTGCATTTGGTATTTTCTTGCAAAAATACTGGAGTGGTTTGCTATTTCCATCTCATTTTAAAATGAAAACTGAGGCCAATAGGGTTAATGACTTACCCAGGGTTACACAGCTAGTAAGTGTCTGAGGACAGATTTAAACTCAGGAAGATGAGTCTACCTGACTCTAGGTCTGACACTCTATCCACTGTGCCACCTAGCTACCTCCACAAATACATTATATTTGTGTAATTCTTGATTATTTCTTTCTCATGATCTCTTCTGAACCTCACATTAACATTTGTATATGGATAGAGCAAGTGTTATAATAACAGAACTACAGGAAGAATTGGAAAATCCCTCAGTGATCATCTGGTCCAACTTCTACCCCTAAAACGAACCATATGCACAACATTTAGCTTCTGATAGGAGCTCACTAGTCCCTAAGGAAAGCCAATTCCAAATTCTGACAACAAAAATTATTTTAAAATTTTCTGTATATTTATCTGGGATTAGCCTCATTGTCATTTTGGCCTATCAGTCTAATACTTGCCTTCTAGAGGTTGTTGTCTTTTGTTCTCAAAGAGGACCAAAGTGACATCACTATGTTAGAGTCAAGTTATAGTGTGTCCAACTGTGCCTGATCAGACCAATATGAGCTCAGAAGGCTCTACCACAGTTAGTCCACAAATTGTCTATGTGAACATTTGGGGTGGATTCTCTAAACTTGTGCATCACATGTTTTCTTTTGAGTTACTTCAATCCTGCTTTTCATAGAGCCCAGTACCTCCTCTGATGTGGGTACTCCATATTGTGCGGTCCTTTGCCAGTGTCTCCCATGTCATATAATCAACTCTAAAGTTCTTCAGAGAGACCTTGAGAGTGTCCTTGAATCCTTTCTTCTGATCACTATGTGAGTACTTGACTTTTGTGAGTTGTCCATAAAATAGTCTTTTAGGCAAGCATATATGTGGCATTCTACATAATGACCTTTCATATGTTTAAAGATAGCTACTATGTCTTCTCTAAATCTTCTCTTCATTGAGTTCACTATTCTTTGTTTCTTCAAGTTCTCCTCAAGTCACATGGCTTTAAATTTCTTTACTTCTCTGGTCTCTTTGCTGTGGATATGCCTTATCTTTTCATTGTCCCTCTGTTATTGCGTCCACCCACCCCCCTTTTCTTTTATTATCATCTCCATTTTACATTTATATACAGATTACTTAGAAACTATTTAGGGGCTGTTAAGAGGAGAAGATAGGGGTTACAATTACTGCTGTTTTTTAATATTTTCATACTGTCAAAACTTGAAGTTTATAGGATGTTTTGGTTATTAGACATGTGATTACCATGTGCACTAATACTCCCTGAATGTTAAATAATTGTAAAAAATATAGTCAGGAAAAGTGAATATGTAAAAGTTATTCAGCGCAGGTCACATAGTAGGGAGGCGCTATTTTTGAATGCACAGTAAATAAGTATACATATGCCCCATTTAAAGAAAACCCAAATCTATATACATGTGCATTCATAATATGGAAACAAACTTGTTTGGCATTAAAATGCTTCATAACCATAACCTATCCATGCAGTCTAATATTCACATTATTTCCCAAACTAGAAGTCAAGAAGACCTGAGTTCACATCTTGCCTCAAACCCTTACTCTTACTATCAGTGTGATCCTGAGCATAAGGACAAGTCTCTTGACTTTTCTCAGACTTAGTTTCCTTATCTGTAAAATATGGATATACAGTACCTTTCTCATAGGGTTGTTATGAGGATCAAATGAAATCAAACACACACACACACACACACACACACACACTGCTTTGCAAATCTTAAAGCACTACACAAATGGTAGTTGTTATGACGATTATTACTTTCTATGTTTTAGCTTCAGTCAAATCGGCCTCCAAACTTCACTTAGTATGTGACATTTCTTTTCTTTCTCTGTGTCTTTTACTCAAGTTGCATCTCATAATTGAACAGTTTTGCTTCCTCATCTCTGCCTTATGGACAGGGGCCTTTTCATTTTTTAATTCACTGTTGCTGCCACATACTAGATGTTTAATAAATTCTTGTTGATTAATTGTAATCCTAATGGGCAGCTCAAGTACTGCTTTGGACATCAGACCTGTCCTGATTCCTTCCTTTGTTAGTACCTCCATATCCCCCCCACGAAATGACTATTTACTTTTTACATATTTTATGTTGAGTTGTCTAACTTTACAGGGTAATTAGGTGGCACAATGGAAAGAATGCTGGGCCTGAAGTCAGAAAATCTTATCTTTCTGAGATCAAATCCAGCTTCAGACACTTTACTAGCTATATGATCCGAGACAAGTCACTTAACCTTGTTTGACTCAGTTTCTTCATTTGTAAAATGAGATAGAGAAGTAAATGGCAAACCACATCAGTATCTTTGCCAAGAAAACATCAAATGCAGTCCCAAAGAGTTGGACATGACTGAAATGACTGTACAACAGCAAATCTAACTTTATGCTGCTTCCTTCCAGTAAATTCTTCCAGTGTAGGTATTGTTTTGTTTTGTTTGTATCCCTGGAGCCTAACATAGTGCCTGACACAGTAAGTATTTAATAAAATGGTTGTTGAATTGCTTGGAATTGAATAAATTAGGAATAACATATTAAATACCTAATATAACTATAAACTGGTACAGCTACAGATAGTCCTTTAAATCAGAGGGGTAAAATGATTTTCCCATCTTTTAACTCTAGGACACATGTGACTAAGCAAGAACATTGGTCAAATGGGATCTCTGCAGTGTTCCAAAATTTATTTTTGATTCCCTTTAAGAAATAAGGAAATATAAACTATCCCAATGAGATGGCTTTATCAGAATTAATGCAGTGGAGTTATGGCAAAGGGAGGGGATTGAACTTATTCTACTGACATCCTAGTCTGTAACCATCTAACCTATCACTACACTTGGAAAAAAAATCAAGCATGCTGAATGAGAACTGAAAAAATAGAGCTGAAAAGGAAATTTCTTGTCAAAACAAGCCCATTCTTGTCAAAAGCAAGAATTTTAGTAGGAATGTTCTGAAAATAGTCTAGAATTCAAGTAATTCAGCCCAGGGTGTGGACAGCTAAGATGGCTACAGTTAAAAATAGAAGCATTATTTTCATCTATTTGGCTCTCTCTCCAAGTATGCTTCTGATAGCACTGTTGTACATATGTAAACATGACTGGAAATTACTTTATGGAAATAGTACTTTTTTGGAATGTATAAAACATGACTTATTTGTTTTTTATGACAAATTCAGTGCTATGAAAGTTAGAATGGTATAGTGAAGAGAGTACCAAACAATTTAAAAAGGCATGGATTCAAGTACTGCCTTGTTTTCTTACTTGCTATATGACCATGGGCAAGTCAGAGCTTCAGACAACTCTTCAAGACTAAGTAATATGGTTCTGACCATTCAGAGTATGAAGTTCTTATACCAATGAAATCAAAGGTTGTCAGCATATAGACACTCTGTTTTTGTAAGATGTTGCCATTGGCAGTTCTGTCTCTTCACTGTGATTACTACGTGTCTAGTTGATCTGGCAGCTCTTAGTGTTTCTTGGTGTGTGTAAGTCATTATTTGGAGCTCTGCTTTCATATACATCTGCCCTCATTTTCCCCTACAATTCTTCACAGAAATCTGCTTGTGGATCATCTTGTCAGTCATCCATTTTCTATAAATGTCCAACTCAATGTTGCTGTATTATAATTAATGCTGCCTTAATACTGATGTTCTTCATCCTTAATTTTTAAATGGATCTGTTATGGATGTTAAATATTAAATTTATGTTAAATGTTAAAAGGATGTTAAGTAATAACATCACAGGGTGATGTTTTTAGTTGCGCATAAATTGAATTTTAGTGAGGCAGAGTTTCACAAAGTTGTACTCCTCACCGTCTCTTCCAGAGCCATTGAAGTCCAGTAGCAAGACAAAAGTCAGGACCACTGGTGATGACTCAGGATGAACTGGATGACCTTAGTACCTTTAATGTCTGACCAAGCCTTAAGGCTTCCACAGCACCTGTTTCAGCCACCTTCATGACTATTTGAGCAAATTGTTCTCATTCACCCCTTCTGATGGGAAAAGTCTTCACATGCATAAGGAGAGATGTCCTCCTAATTCACCCATGGGTTTTAGTTACCCTCAACCTAGTTTAGGCCATCTGTTGAGATGGTTTTACTGGGATGTGGTTACTACACATGCTACAGCTTCTTGGAGTCACAGGTGAGAGTTGGGTAAAAGGTGAACACAAAGGTTAGATAAGAAGTCTTGAAAAGGCTT
The DNA here is from genome assembly GCF_900497805.2 of Vombatus ursinus. NCBI lineage: Eukaryota > Metazoa > Chordata > Mammalia > Diprotodontia > Vombatidae > Vombatus > Vombatus ursinus. The sequence goes on from NW_020954590.1 coordinate 21,839,704, forward strand.
TTTATTTTTTTGGTAAGGCAATTGGGGTGAAGTGACTTGCCCAGGGTCACACAGCTAGTAAGTGTCAAGTGTTTGGTCTGAGGCTGGATTTGAACTCAGGTCCTCCTGACTTCAGGGTCAGTGCTCTATCCACTGTGCCACATAGCTGACCCCTTGAAAAGGCTTAGTAAGAGACCACTACAAGTTTGTAGAGAGAAATTGCATTTGAATCATGAAGTCAAAAGCCAGTCTGCAGAAGGTTTGGGAGACAGAGTAGATTACATAGAGGTACAATAAGAGATGGATTTATCAAGGTGTTTAGTCACAAAAGGAGTGATATAGTAGAGATGGTTAGATCAAGTGAAGATTTTTTTTTAAGGAATTGGGAAGACACTGGCATGTTTATAGGCAGTGGAGAAACAGCTAGGATATAGGGAGAGATTGCAGCTCACCAAGAGAGGGGGAATTATAGAGGGGGCAAAATTACTGGAGAAGCCAGGATGGAATGGATTCCAGGTTGAACGTAGACCACTCAGCTTTGGTCAGAAAACCCACTTCTTCACTTTTATAAAGCATTCCTTAATCCTCCAAGTTATCAGTGTCCTCTTTCTCCTCAATATGCCTTGAATTATATTCATTTCCATACACACCATATCCCCTTTAAAATTTCTTAAGACAGGGGTTATTTTAAGCATTGTTTCTTTTAGCTTCCTATCCCTAGCATATGGAGTCAGGGGGTGGGGGGAGATATATACAGTGAAGAATCATGGCTGCAGGGTAGGAACTGATATAGCATGATTGACCCCTTTTGGTCAGGTTCTCTACAAATCTTGTTAAAAGATCATGGCAGCAACAGCAGTGGCAAGTTTAAAAAAATGATTTGATTTAGTGGATTGAGGGTTTGACCTAGAGTAAAGAAGACTTGAGTTCAAATCCTGCCTTTGAAATGTAGCATCTATATGACCATGGCCAATGTATTTCCCTTCTCTGAGCTTCAGTTTCTTCATCTGCAAAATGGAAAGAATGATAGATCTCAGACTATTATAAAGAACAAATGAGACAATTTATGCCAAGCACTTAAGCAACATTTGGATTTGAAAAGGTACCATGACATCTGTGTTATATTAATCAGCCTCTTAAAGGATGTGATGGTTTTCTATGGCTGTTATTTGTCTACAACCCATCATTCTGACATTTGTGTTGTCACAGGAGCAGAACACTTTCTGCTGTGTCTCTCCAAAGAGGATTTTGGCCATGAATATTTTTGTTTTTTTGATTTTTTTAAAAAAAATTCAGATTAGCAGGTTCCAAGCTGATAGATAGCTTATAGGTACCTCTTTGTATGTCATAATCTGCCACATATATTCTGCTATTGGAACTCATGGAACATAATTGCCAAACAATTGCCTTGAAAGATTCAACAAAATATACGACTCACTGGCCATTTTAGAACAATATCTCTTTTATTCTGCAGAATAAAATCAAACAGTTCTGTTTCTTTCTTGCTGTAAAAGTTTAAGAAGAAATTTTATACTTTCTTTGTTGAAAGTTAGGTTGGTATAAGTTAAATTTGGACCAATGCCACCAAGAAATCTGGCCAAATTCTCAGGTCAGACAACCAGGCAACATTTTCCAGAAGGGTGCTGTTTCCTGCTCCCTAGCTCTTAATTTTCAGGAGGCCCCATAGATCACTAAGCAAAACTGATTGCATCTGAAACAGCCCAGCCCTAAAATGAACAAAAATTAGATAAATAATTGAAAAAGAACAGCCTTTCTATTTGCGGAAACTAACATAGAACATATTTCATGAATCTAGGGATTTTGTTCTGTTCCCCTTAATGGGAATGTGGTGAACCTGATGGGCTTTTAATGTGCATGGCTGCATCTGCCTTTAACAACTACCACAAATCCCTCAGAAAATAAATAGCAAGTCAGAGCAAAATGAAAAACCTTTGAGGGAAGAAAATTTTAAAAAGAGAGAGTTGATGTCTGTGTATCTATATGTGTCTTTGTGGGAGAGGATGATACTTTGTGGCGCCCTAAGATTCTGTTTACTTGAATTTACACCCCCCCCCCACTTTGGGTACACAAATGAAAATTTTATTCGAAAGGTCCTCAGTGCAAATTGATGTTTTCTCGCAGGTAATTTCTTTTCTGGGCCCTGAAGCTTTTTCACGAGCTTTCTTTCCATAAGAGGAATAGATGAGGAATAAATTAATTTGATCTATGGGGACAATTTCTGTAGTAGGCTGTAAAGAGAATCTTTTCTTACCATTACTATGTTTCAAACAAATATCCCTAGACTTTACAAGGGTCAATTTCAATATTACATCCTGCCTTTTTCCAAAATCTCATTGTTATTTGACTCCTTTCCAAAATGTGACTTGCACTTACAAGTCACTCATTAATACCTATGCTTTTCATATAAACTGCTTTGGAATAAAACCAGAGCCTGATTGAAATGAAAAAATTTCTGAGTTGTCAAGTAAAGTTCCTTATGCCAGTGATGGTGTATGTGTGCATGGGTACATGTCCAAATACATATGCATATACCTGAGGGGCCTAACAGAAGCATAATGAACTCATAACTCATAGAGTTGATACTACATAATTATCATCTAATAAGCATATTTTGTCTTATTTAATGTAAACTTCTTGAAGGTGGGAATATTTCATTTTTATGTTGATAACCCCAGTGACCTACTTAGAGGTGGTACGGTATAGGACAGAGAAAACTTACCTGGGATTCAGAAAGTCTTGAACCCAGTTGCTACATCTGTCACATATGGGGTGTTTGACTCTGGGCAAGTCACTTAACTATCTCTTCCCCAATTCTTCTTTAATTTCTCTTAATTAACCAAACAATATTATCATATTCTCACTAGTCTTTGGAAAAATACTGTATTAAAACAGAGCTCTTATTACAGTTTTGTAGTGTGGAGTTAGATGTTGATGCTGAAGTATTAGCTACAAAGCCATTTTTACATACAAAATTGTTGGCAGTGGCTCATAATTAAAATACATTGAAAAAGGAAATATGAAGTTTATAGATGAAAAAGCTATAACAGTTCCTACATCCTAATCATCAAGGCTAACCTTCTTCCACAGTAATCATTGACCTTGGAAATAACTGAAATATTATGAAAAGGTGTTAGTTTAAAGTTAGAATTCAAACCCAGACCTTCATCTTTTGACCTGTAGGACTCCTGAGTGTCCAACTTTGCTGAATTGCTGAAATGAAGATTAGTTGAGATGAAGTACACAGAAATCTCTTCTTTTCTTAAAATAAAGGAATACTATTTTAATGCAAACGCCAGTTTATTCGATGAAATTATTTATGACAACCTGTAGTTGCAAACTGACTTGATGCCTCTGAAGTTGCACAACTCTTGGTGCCTCAGTTACATTCAGCCAGTTAAAACATGTTTTAACTACATAAGCTTTCCATTGGGTACAAGTCAAGTTTCCTGTTTAATCATCTCACCAATTTAATATTGACTTCTTGTCTTCTCTTTATGTGAAAGGAGATGGAGAGGAAACTCAAAGTCTTGCCACAACAGGATTGGTGAAGGAGCTGGGGATGTTTAGACTGGAGAAAAAAAGACATAGGAAGCATTTGATATGTCTTCAAATATTCGAAGGAATTCTGTGGAACATGGATTTGCCTTGTTCTGCTTGGCCATGTAGGACAGAACTCAAACTAATAAATGAAAGTTACAGAGCGGCAAGTTTTGGCTCAAGATAAGGAAAAACTTCCTAATAATTAGAACTGTCAAAAATGAAATGAGCATTTTTGAGAAATTCCTCAGGATAGGGATTTCTTCAACACTGTAGAGGTTTAAGTGGAGGCTTGCTGACTGCTTGCTGAGAATGTTGTAGACAGGATTTATGACTTGTATAGACATTGCATTAGATAACTTCTGACGCTTCTTCTGACTCCATTGTTCAGAGATTTTAAAAATTAATTTATTTGATTTATCAACCATCATTTCCATAAGCTTTTGAGTTTTAAATTTTCTTCCCCTCCTCCCCACTTCCTTCCCCAAGATGGCATGCAATCTCATGTAGACTATACATATACATTTCTATTAAACATATTTTCACAATAGTGATGTTGTAAGTAAGAATTAGAACCGATAGGAGGAACCACAGAAAGGGGAAACAAAACACAACAGAAGAAAAAAAAGGCAAATAGTATGCTTCGATCTGCTCAAACTTCATAGTTCTTTCTTTGGATGTAGATAGCGTTTTCCATCATGAGGCCTTTGGAGATGTCTTAGATCCTTGTATTGCTAAGAAGGGTTAAGTCTATCAATATTAGTCATCACACAATATGACTGTTACTATGTACAACATTCTCTTGGTTCTGCTCACTTCACTCAGCATCAGACCATACAAGCCTTTCCAGGTTTTTCTGAAGTCTGCCTGTTCATCATTTCTTATAGCACAACAGTATTCCATTACATCCATATATCACAACTTGTTCTGACTCCATTGTTCTGTGATTCTACAGATTTATTCTAAAAGTCTACTCAGTTTTATTATTCTGCTTCTATGTATGTCTCTCATGAGACATGTAGCCTTTCTCCATTTATTCTTTGCAATTTTAATTCTTGGCTTCTAATTATCAGCAGTTTGAAGAATGTAAAAAAAAAGACTCAGAGAACTGATGGTAAGGAGTTCAAGTGTGATATAAGTAGCCTTTGGGGAGCTATTATGCTATACTCTCAGCAATACTTAGCTATGTTGATTAGCCAATGAGATTAGATACAAATTTTCCTCTTCTTGGTGATAATTCTTGGGGAGAAGAAGAAGAAGGTAGTAACATAACATATATAGAGTGTTTTGATCTTCAATGGCTTTTTAAAACCTACCTAAATCATGAGATCAGATTCAGCATGGGTCTTTTCCAGGCCAGAATAAGTGATATAGGAGCAAAAATGGTAGTAATGCAAAGTTATGCCTAAAATTCTGAGATACAGCGCCTTACAAAAGCTTTTCTCTACAAAAGAAGCAAAGGTTGGAATCATCATAGAATTTGGGAAAAACATTTAGAGTAATAGACACTTACCTTGCCTTCTGTCATGGAGACTGCTAAATTTGACACATTCAATATTCCTTTTGTATCACTCATACTGTTATTTGTCACATTCTTTATCACCTGTTGCTTCCCCAAATAGATTGTAAGATCCTAAAAGACTGGAACTATATATGTTGGTTCTTCTGATTTCTCTAGATCTCCCACCACAACATTAAGGCTATAATAAATGCTTAATAAATTGAATTACGGGATCTTAGCATTGAAAGGAACCTGAAAATTATTTAATTCAACATCTTACTTTATTACAGAAATCCTATGAACAAATCTTTGAGAAGAAACATTTAACCTCTGATGAAAACTTCAAAGATGGAAAAATTTCTACCTAATGAAATAATTCATTCCATTTTGAGAAAGTTCTCATTGCTAAGAAATTCTTATGATGGGCCAACAAATTATTTGTACAATGAATAAATGTTGAATGACCAAAACATAGCTTTCTTCTAAGGTTCCTAGGACCCTTTCTAACATTTATTTAGTTCAGAGTTTCTTACTTCTGCCTGATATTTTCTCCCCTTGCTGTGACAGGTGTTTCTTTTTTTCTTTCCCTTCCCTGGTGGTCAGAGTTTGTTCCATTTAAATAAGGATCCTTGAATTTCTTGCAAGCTCTTTCAGTATTTTCTTAGGGTAAGTTGCCAATTTCCGTTTTTCATGGAAAATCCTTTTAACAGGATGACCTTGGTCCCAAGCCATTTCATAAAATGGCATTTTGTTGTATTCTCTACTGTTGTGATTTCCAAAAGTTTTGGTATCTTAGCTCCTTATTTATTTGCTTTTGCAGTCCTTGCTCAGAACTGCTTGCTTCCTCCTAAAAGAGCTAAATGAACTCTACTTATTTACAATTTAAGATGAACTAAAATGAATTTCATTTTGTCAATTTCTTGATAGTTGATTGTGATAAAAGTCAAAGGTAGGAAGTGTTCTTGCCTTTCTAAAAATCTGGAAATTCAGTGCAATGGAGAAGAATTATATCCACTATGGAATAATCTCTGAAAAAATTGAAAATGTTGTATATAACAGCTAGTTATCGTAACAATGAATGGTGTGAAGAAAAATAGGCATTTTGGGGTCCCTTTCCTTGGGCTATAGTTTCTTTCACTCTGCTACCTGTGGTTTAGTGGCAAAACTGCTAACCTGGGACTCTGGAAACCTAGCCTAGCTTATAAATGCTGTGTGAACTTCAGCAAATGAAATGAAATAAATGAATGGATTCCAGATATAAAATTCTTTGGTTATGGGACTACTGTGATCTACAATGCAGAACCTGCCCAATTTCTGAAACCAGGCTGAAGATAGCAGCTCCTGAAAAGAAAAAAGAAAATATTACTATCATATGACTGAATTGTTAAAGTATCAAATCTTATAGAGAGTTGTCTTGTTAGAAAAGGAAAATATCCATCTAATTAATACTAAGTATGGTGTAGGAATAACATGTAGAATCAGAGATCACAAGATGGAAGAGACTTTAAAACCTATATAGTTTACATCCCTCATTTTACAGATTAGGAAACTGAGGTCACAAGCTCTAAATGACTTACCTAAAATCACACGGGTAGTAAACATCAGAGGCAGCATTTGAACACAAGTCTTCTGAATCCAAAATTGGTATGCTTTCCACTATAGTAGAGACTTGCAGCAAAATATAACAGGATTGCACCTGGTCATTTATTAATTAATAGTTTAAGTGTAGTCTTGAGTAGGTAACTGTTGACATTGTGGAAAGTCATACATTTTATAGTATTTAAGTTGCTAAAAAAGTAGAAATAAAAATGCTTATTCATGTATCTAAGTACTTAAGAAATATGTCTCCAATAGAAGCCTGGACATTTTTGCAAAACAGCTAAAGAATCGCTGAAGTAAAAATGTTTTCTTTGGAATACTTGGTGCTTGAATTAAGTTACCCTGGCAATTTATCTCCAGGAACAAAGCTTGAAATGCAACAACAATTGCAAATTTCCCTTTGTTAACCCTTTCAAAAATTGGTGTTTTTCTCTGGAACAGATGAGATGGTTTAATTAGAAAAGTCTTAAACACAAGTTGCAAGAACTGTTCATATTTTGACTGGCATCTTGGGGTGTTCTTTTCTTTTCTTTTTCCCAGAAGCCAAATCCAGTTTCCAAAACTATGTTCCAGAATCTTATTTTAGGCTGAAGTCCTTGTAACTTCAGATTTTTAAAATGAAAAAGTCACAATCTGAAATATTCACAAAGTAGCCACAGTGCATTTTAGATCATATGTAAAAATTCAAGTAAATCCTGAGGAAATCCATCAAATGTTCTGATGATCAGCCATGCCCTGATTAAGCTTCCTTGGCATGTTCCTTGGAGATCATTGTTACCATCTAGAGATGAGAAAATTGCTATTGAAAAAAATGGATTGGAAAATAAAGTTTTTAAATTTAATAAAGGGTAGTTATAACTTAGTACAAATTTCCCATCTGCAAGATTTCTGAAGTGTCTTTCTTCAGTAAATGTAATCAGCACAACAGTTTAAATCAACTGTTAACCTGAATAAAATTCATAAGTGAAAAATAAAAAGGTGACTCATTTCTAGACATCTTTTAAAATAAATTTTTCTGTTCAGGCCATGCTGTTAAAAACTAAGTGATTAAATGGTATCCCTTGAAGAAAAGTTGAGCACCTTAAGTGGAAAATGAGCTTTTTCCCCTTTGCTCTAAGGATTTCTAAGTATTTTCATAATCTTAAGAAATTTGCTTTTTTCTTTTAAAAACAAATCCCCCCCATTTGTCTACTTCTTTCCTCTATTCTCTAAGATCTTATGTTCCTAAAATCACTTGCAATTATTGCTATATTGTGGCAAAAGCCTCCATTGAAAAACTACTTTGATGTCTCTACATGGAGTGGAGAAATTGCCTGGTTCTTTGCACAGACTGTACCAGCAGAGTGTGAGTACTGGAAGGTCTTACCACATTGGAAAATAAGGCTTCTTATAAATAAGACTCTGCCACTTGCTTGCTATATGACCTGGAATAATTCACTAACCCTCTCTGAGTCTCATTTTCTGCATCTGTAAAATGAGAAGATTGAACTACTGTGTTGAAGTAAAAAGAATGCTGAATTTGGAATGACAGGACTTCTAATTTTAATATTTACTTTGTTCTGTTGATGAATATCAAATTTAGAAGTACATATATTTTGATTCCCTTACATCCCATTTCTCTAAGACAACGAGCTGCAGAACAGCTACTTATCTGTACCCTTAGAGGATTATTCCTCATCCCTATACAAATGAAATGACAGACTGGCAAGAACAACAGCAATAACACCAATAATAATAATAATAAACAGTGATGATAATAATGATGTGTTTTGTTGATGATGATGAAAAGCAGCAAGGCTGCTTTTAAATTTAATAAATGCTAAAAATAATTCAATATAAAATTTAAATTCAATAAAGGGTAGGAATAATTCAGTATAAATTTCCCATCTGTAGGATCTCTGAAGTATATTTCTTGTCACCTCTAAAATTAAGGTCACATTTTCTCCACCTGGTTTGAAGTTCTAGAACAAAGTCTTACATGATATTTTCATCTTCCTCTTTTCACCATCTTCCAACTTTGAGCATAGGCTTATTGCCATCACTAGGTTACGTGATGACAGGATGCCAAGTCAATCAATCATTTAACTGTGGAGAAACATAGTCACATTGGTTATTGGTGTCATTTTGGGATCTTTACTTTTGAAACAATTATGTTGGCCTAATGTTGATGTAGTTTGCCAAAGATTGTAAATGCATACTGAACTGCCCTGGTGTTTTTGAGCATTCAAACTCATAAATGTGCTTCTGCCTAAATTCACTTTTCTTACCTTAACACTACCAAATTCATGAGATGTATGTCTTTGATGTGCATATTTGACCTATACAAAACTGTTCCATTACTGAACAGATAGGCTTATCCTTAAACTCCTCAAACACTTTGTTTACATTGAATATATCTTGTGAATATCTTGATGAAAAGCCCTTAATGACACACTAGAATTAAGATTTTTATTATATTTCTAATTTATCCTATATATATCTTGGTTGTACATAGTTTGCATGTTGTTTCCTCCATTAGACTGTAATCTCCCTGATAGAATTGACTATTTTTTTAACCTTTAACCCCAAGCACAATCCATGACACATGATAGATGCTTAAATTGACAGTTACACTAAAAGTAAGTCTATGGGTGGGAGAAGAAAAAACGGGGACAAAAGGAAAGTTACATAATTACTTTATTATGTATTTAAAAGGAATAGCAAGTTATACATAAGGTATTCTCAGCTTCATGAATAATCTTCTTTTTCTATTCTATGATGTTATGGAGATGCCTGTTTTATATCTTAAGTTCAGAATAAATTAGATAAAAAATTAAAAAGTAAGTCTATGAGGCAGAGCCAAGATGGCAGAATAAAAGCAGGGATTCACCTGAACTCATCCAAATTTCCCTCCAAACAAATGCAAAATGACACCTTAAAATGAATTTAGGAGTGGCAGACCCAACAAAAGAACTGAGTGAAATAATTTTCTAACCCAAGACAACTTAGAAGATCAACAGGAAAGGTCTGTATCACCGGGGTGAGAGTAGAGCACATTCTATCACAAGACCTAGTAGGCTGGGTCCCAGTAAGCCATTGCAGGCCTTAGGAGTGAATAAATTGGAGGCAATGACTTCTGGAGCTCTCAGCCCACAAATGATAAATGAGCTAGACAATTGGTCAGAAGGAGATTAGTGGGGAAACTTTGCTGGCACTAGAAACAGGACTCTGTTGCTTTGCCCACATGTGGATCTAGGACACAGGTCTGGGTTACAGTCCCAGGGTGAGGAGGAGCACACTAGAGTTCACAGCCTCAGGGATAAGGGACCCTCATCTCAGGTCCAGGGCAGAAAAAAGACTTCTTGGGATCACTCACAGACCAGAGCATAGGCCAAGAGAGCAATAACCACACCTCTCCTTAGGTCATACAAGCTTAAAAGAACTGAAAGCTTATAGGTCTACAGAATTAAGTCTTAAAAAAAGCAGCATGAGAAATCTGAAGCTTGAGACAGTGCCTCCATCAGATTTAATAATGTTAAAAGTCAAGAAATAGGCTGGAAAAGGAGTAAACAGCAAAAAATAATCTGACCATAGAAAGTTACTGTGTGACAAAACACAAACAGAAATAAGGACAGCAATATCAAAATGAACCCATGCAAAACCTCAGAGAATAATGTAAATTGGCATCAAGCTCAAAAGAATTCCTGTGAAAGGGGCAGCTAGGTGGTGCAGTGGATAGAGCACCAGCCCTGGAGTCAGGAGGACTTGAGTTCAAATCTGGCCTCAGACACTTGACACTTAGTAGCTGTGTGACCCTGGGCAAGTCACCTAACTCCATCACCTAGAAAAATAAAAGAAAATAATTCTTGCAAAAGTTCCAAAATGATTTTGAAAATAAGACAGATAAAGGAAAACTTCGGAAAAGTAATAGGAGTGATGCAAAAGAATTATGTAAACAGTCAACAGCTTGGTAAAGGAAACAGAGAAAATGAAAAAAAAAAGACGTACAAAAACTCACTGGTGAAACCAAATCCTTAAAATGTAGAATTGGTCAAATGGAAAAGGAAGTACAGAAGTACTGTGAAGAAAATAATTCCTTAAAAGTTAGAATTGGGCAATATGGGGAAGCTAATGACTCCATGAGACCATGAGAAATAAAACAAATTCAAAAGAAAGAAGAACATGTGAAATATCTCATTAGGAAAAAAACTGACCTAAAAAAAAGATTTAGGAGAGATAATTTAAGAATTATTTGACCACCTGAATACATGATTTAAAAAAAAGAGCCTAGACATTATATTTCAAGAAATTTTCTAGGAAAACTGCCCTGATATTCCAAAACCACACTGTAAAATAGAAATTGAAAGAACCCATCAATCACCTCCTGAAAGAGATCCAAAAATGAAAACTCTCAGGAATATTATAGCCAAATTCTAGAGCTCACAATTCAAGGAGAAAATATAGCAAGCAACCAGAAAGAAAAAACTCAAATATCATGGAGATAAAGTTAGGATAACACAGGATTTAGCAGCTGATACATTAAAGAAGTGGATGGCTTGGAATATGATATTCTGGAGGGCAAAGGACCTAGGATTACAACCAATACTCATACTTAGTGAAACTGTGTATAATCTTTCAGGGGCAAAATGGATATTTCATGAAATAGAGGACTTTCAAGCATTCCTGATAAAAAGACCAGAGCTAAACAGAAAATTTGGCTTTCAAATATGAGACTCAAGAGAAGCATAAAATGGTAAACTACCAATTCAATAAGGTTCAATTGTTTACATTACTATCTGGGGAGATGATACTTATAACTCCTAAGACCTTTATCACTATTAAGGCAGTTAGAAGGAATGTATCTAGAGCACATGGGTTGAGTTGATTATGATGGGATGATATTCAAAACAAAACAAAACAAAACAAATTAATGGTTGAGAAAGAGGGATGAACTGGGATAAGGGGGAAGGGAGAGGTAAAATGGGGTGAATTATCTCACACAATAAAAGCAATAAAGCTTTTACAATAGAGGGAGAAGGGAGGGGGGAAATGCTTGAACTTTACTGTGATTAGAATTGACTGAAATAGAGAACAACATATATACTCAATTGGTTATAGAAATCTATCTTAGCCTACAGGGAAGTAGGAGGGAAGAAGTACAGGAGAAAGGGTGGGAGCTGATAAAAGGTAGGGCAAATTGGGGGAAGCATGTGGTCATAAGCAAAACATTTTTTTAAGGAGGGACAGGTTGAAAGAAGAAAGAGAGAGAGAGAGAGAGAGAGAGAGAGAGAGAGAGAGAGAGA
>NW_020954590.1:21851722-21862035 GCF_900497805.2 Vombatus ursinus
AGAGAGAGAGAGAGAGAGAGAGAGAGAGAGAGAGAGAGAGAGAGAAGGATAAACAAGTTAAAAGGAGGTCAAAGGAAGATACACAGTAATCATAAAAGTGAATCTTAATGGGAGGAACATAACCACAAAATGGAAGTGGATACCAGAGTGGATTAAAAAACAGAATCCTACTATATGTTGTTTACAACAAACACACTTGAAGCAGAAAGACACTCAGAGTAAAGATAAGGGGCTAGAGCAGAATCTATTATACCTTAGCTGAAGTAAAAAAAAAAATCAGAGGTAGCAGTCATGATCTCAGACAAAGCAAAAGCAAAAAAATAGATATTAAGAGAGATAAGCAAGGAAACTATGGCTTACTGAAAGATAAAATAGACAATGAAGTAATATCAATATTAAACATATATGTACCAAATGGTATAGCACCCAAATTCTTAAAGGAAAAGTTAAGTGAGTTGCAGGAGGAAATAGACAGTAAAACTTTACTAGTGGGGTACCTCAACTTTATCCTCTCAGAACTAGATAAATCTAGCTAAAATAAACAAAAATAAATTAAGGAGCTGAATCAAACTTTAGAAAAGTTAGATATGACAGATCTCTGGAGAAAATTGAATGAGAATAGAAAGGAATATGCATTTTTCTCAATGGTACATGGCACCTACACAAAAGCCTACCATGTATTTGAGCATAAAAACCTCACAACCAAATTCAGGAAAACATAAATATTAAATATATCCTTTTCAGATAATAATGCAATAAAATTAAATGAAAAGCTGCAGAACAGTTATAAATTAATTGAAAGCTAAATAATATAATCATAAAGAATGAGTGAGTCAAAGAATAAATCATGGAAATAGTCAATAATTTCATTAAAGATAATGACAACAATAAGATGGGATGCAGCCAAAGCAATACCTAGGATAAAATTTTTATTTCTAAACACTTACAACAATAAAATAAAGAGCAAATTGATAAATTGACATGTGACCAAAAACTAGAAAAAGAACAAATTAAAAATCCCCAATTAAACACCAAATTAAAACAAATATGAAAATCAAAGGAGAGATTAAGGAAATTGAGAGTAAGAAAATGATTGAACTAATACATAAAACTAGGAGCTGGTTTTGTGGGGAAAAAAGCAATAAAATAGATAAACTATTGGTTAATTTGATTTAAAAAAAAGAAAGAAAACCGAATTACCAGTATCAAAAATGAAAAAGGTAAGTTTACCACTAATGAAAAGGAAATTAAAGAACTCATTAGAAGCTATTTTGCCCCAATTATATGGCAATGAATCTGATAATCTAAGTCAAATGGATTAACATGTACAAAAATATAAATTACTCAGATTAACAGAAGAGAAAATAGAATACTTAAATAATGCGATATTAGAAAAAGAAATTGAACAAGCCATCAATGAGCTCCTTAAGAAAGAATCCTTACAACTAAATGGATTCACAAATGAATTCTACCAAACATTTAAAGAACAATCAATTCCAGTACTATATAAATTACTTGGAAAAATAGGCAAACAAGTCCTATCAACTTCCTTTTATGACACAAATACAGTGGTCATACTTAAACCAATCAGGAATACCAAAAACAGAGAAAGAAAACTATGTGCCAATTTCTCTAATGAATATTGATGCAAAAAATTTAAATAAAATCCTATCAAGCAGATTACAGCAACATATCGACAAGGATTACACACCTTGAGCAGGTGGGATTTACACCAGGAGTGCAGGCCTAGTTCAATATTAAGAAAATTGTCAGCATAATTGGCTGTATCAATAACAAAACCAACAAAAATAATATGATTATCTTAATATATACAGAAAAAGGTCTTGACAAAATACAATACTCGGTGTAAATACCAGAAAGCCTAAGAATAAGAGGAGCTTTCCTTAAAATGATAAATAGTGTTTATCTAAGACAATCAGGAAGCATTATGTGTAATGGAGATAAGCTAGAAGCCTTCCCAATGAGATCAGGAATGAAGTAAGGATGCCTATTATCACCTCTATTAATCAGTATTGTACTAGAAATGCTAGCTATAGCAATAAGAGAAGAAAAAATTGAGGGAATGAGAATAGCAATAAAGAAACAAAATTATCACTCTTTGCAGGTTATGTGATGGTATACTTGTAGAATCCTAGAGAATCTATTAAAAACTACTTGAAATAATTAACAACTTTAGCAAAATTGCAGGATATAAAATAAACCCACATAAATCATCAGCATTTCTCTATGTTAACAATAAAGCCCAGAAACAAGAGATAGAAAGAGAAATTCCATTTAAAATATCTGTAGACAATATAAAATACTTGAGAGTCTACCTGCCAAGAGAAACACAGGAACTATATAAACCAATTATGCAACACTTCACACTAATAAAGTCAGATCTCAATAATTAGAAAATTATCAATTGTTCATGGGTGTGCTAAGTCAATATACTAAAAATGACAATTCTGCCTAAATGAATTTACTTATTCAGTACCATTCCAATCAAACTATTAAAATTATTTCATAGACCTATAAAGATAGCAACAAAATTCATCTGGAAGAACAAAAGGTCAATAATATCAAGAGAATTAATGAAAAAAAATGTGAAGATAGGTGACCTAGCTATACTAGATCTCAAACTGTTCTGTACTAGATCTCTAACTTTATTATTAAGTATTAATCATCAACATGATCTGGCAAGAGTGATAGAGCAGTGGAGCAGATTAGGTATGTAATACATGATATATAATGATAATAGTAATCTAGTATTTGATGAACCCAAAGACCTCAGTATTTGGGACAAGAACTCACTATTTAACAAAAACTGCTGGGAAAACTAGAAAACATTTTGGCAGAAACTAGGTGTAGACCAACATATCACACCATATACCAAGATAAATCAAAAGGGTACATGATTTAGACATAGTGATACCATAAACAAATTATGAGCATGAAATAGTTTGCCTGCCATAATTATGGCTAAGGGAAGAATTATAGCAAAAGATAAAGAACAGTACAGGATGTAAAATGGATAATTTTGGTTACATTAAAAGAGATTTTGCACAACAAACCCAATGCATCCAATATTAGAAAGAAAGCAGAAAACTGAGAAAAAAATATGTTTTTTCTAATAAAGTCATTTCTGAAATATATAGGGAACTGAGTCAAATTTATAAGAATATGAAATATTCCCAATTAATAAATGGTCAAATGACATAAACAGGCAGTTTTCAGATTAAGAAACCAAAGATATAGTCAAAGAAAAAAAATGCTACAAATCATAATTTATTAGATAAATACACATCAAACAACTCAGGTACCAGCTCACACATATCAGATCAGTTAATATGACAGAAAAATAAAATGACAAATGTTGGAGGAGATGTGGGAAAATTGGGACACTAATGCCCTATTGGTGCAGTTGTGAATGAATCCAATCATTTTGGAGAGCAACTTGGAACTATTTCCAAAGGGCTGTGAAACTGTGTATACCCTGTGACCTAGCAATACCACTATTATGTCTGTATCCCAAAGAGACTTAAAAAAAGGAAAAGGAATTGTATTTTCAAAAAGGTTTGCAGCAGTCTTTTTGAGGTGACAAAAAACTGGAAATTGAGAAATGCCCATCAATTGGTGGATGGACAAACAAATTGTAGCATATGATTACATTGCAATACTATTGTGATATAAGAACTGATGAGTAGGATGCTTTCATAAAAACCTGGAAAGACTTAAATGTATTGATGCAAAATGAAGTAAGTATAACCTGGAGAATATCATACACCATAATAGCAATATTTTCTGATGATCAAATGTCAATGACTTAGCTATTCTCATCAATACAAAGAACCAAGAGAATTTCTGAAGGACTCATGGTGAAAAATTCTATCAACCTCCAGAGAAAGAACTGATGGAATTTGAATGTAGATCATAGCACATTATTTTTACTTTATTTTTTTAATGGAGTGGGGTTTTTTGGGGGAAGTCTGCGTTTTTTTTCTCAACATGACTAATATGAAAATATGTTTTGCATGACTGCGCATGTATAACCTATGTCAAATTGCTTGCTGTCTAAGGGAGGGTCAGAAAAGGGAGAGAATTTGGAACTCAAAATTTAAAAATTGAATGTTAAAATTTGTTTTTGCATGTAATTGAAAAACTTTATTTTTTACAAATACAAAAAAAAAAAAAACTCATTGGCTGACTGACCAACGATTAAAATTTATGGCTTCTTAAGTCATTAAAATGATGTCATCCTGTATGTGAACATACATTACAAATAGTAATAATAAAATTGTATTTGAATAGAGATGATGTGTTACTCATTGGAACTTTAATGCTTCTGTATGTGTCTTACGAAATATTTCACATCTAAGTAACTATCTTATTGAATGATAAAGAAGTCATCAGTCTCTCCTTGGCTTCTGAGCCAGATTCTTTCCTTAGATGTATTGGCCTGGCTGGATCAAAAGAATATGAAAAATAATAGATTTAGAGCTTGAAGAAACCTTAGTAATCCTTGAGTCTATTTGATAAGAAGTACTGGGAAAATTGAAGAGTAATCTGTCAAATTAGATTAAGTCTAACATATTATACCATATGAATGAATGAAAAATGGATACACAATCTGAATATTAAATGTCATATCATGAATAAATTAGAATAGAAGCAGCTTATATACGCTTTTCAATGCTATGCATAGTATGTGTGGGTATAGTAGACTTGACTCAGGTTTATCCCTTTGGTCCAAAATTGGAATGAAATGCCTCATTTGCAATCCACCTAACAAATAATAAAGAAGATGTACTTAGCTATAGCAGGCAAAGGATTTCCGTATAGGGAAGGGTGTTCATTTTGCATAAAACTTTCAATCAGTTGAGTGCAGTTTCCTAGTCTTGTCCATTCTATAGGACCTCCAGCTCCTCTGTCCTGGATGTTTTGTACCCAGGCAAATAGGAGTTTATATAAACAGCTGAACCTTAGGCTTCTACACCAGTAAAACCTCAAGGACAGTTTCAAAGGCTTTCAGGGGAAAATTAGCCTACCATGAATGGGGGGAAAGCTGGTTAGGATACTGCTTCCACCACAGGGTAAGTTTCTAACCAAAAATGGGATAGAGGCAATTACGAAAGATAAAAATAGACAAATTTGATTAGAAAAAATCAACTTCTGCAGAAAAAAATTAAAACATCTAGAACAGGAAATGGAATAGTTGGCTATGAAAAATTTTCATATCTAATATCCCTATAGTGGTTTGACATCTGAGATACATTGATAATTAACATAAATATATAATATCAAATACGATTCCCTAAAAACATAAGTAGTCAAAGGACAGAAATAAAACTGAAAGAGTTGTAAAATATTAATGACCATATGAAAAATGCCCCAAATCATTAATAATAAAGAGAAATCTAACCAAAATAACCGTGAGGTATTACCTCACACTCACCAAATCAGTCAAGAGGACAAAATATGGGAGACATTGTGGAAGACAGGCACATTAATGCATTGCTAGTGAAGTTGAGAATTAATATGACCATTCTGGAAAATAATTTGGAATTATGTTTTAAAAATACCTAAAATGATTGTACCTTTGGTTCTAGAGATTCCATTGCTATGCATATGTCCCAAGAATATCACAGACAAAACATATTTTCATATTCATATACTAAAAAATTTTGTAGCATGCAGCTAGGTGGCACAGTGAATAGAATGCAAGGACTGAAGTGAGGAAGACTCATCTTCCTAAGTTCAAATCTGGCCTCAGACCCTGGGCAAGTCATTCAATCCTGTTTAGCTCAGTTCTTTATCTCCTACTGGAGAAGGAAATGGCAAACCACTCCAGTATCTCTGCAGAGAAAACCTTAAATGGAATCATGAAGAATCATACATTACTGAAACAACTGAATAACAAGAATAACTTTTTATAGTACCAAAGAATGAGACACAAAGTAGATGCCCACCATTTGGGGCATGGCCAAACAAATTGTGCTACATGAATGCAATGTGAAGTTACTGTGCCATAAGAATTTATGAACATGAAGAAGGCAAAGCAAAGGAAAAAAACAAACAAACAAAAAATATTTATTAATTCTTTACTATGTACCAGGCACTGTCCTAAGACATGGAAATACAAATACAAGCAAAAAGAAAGACAAATCTTTTTCTCACAAGGAGCTTACATTCTAATGGAGAAAGAAAAGAAATAAATGGGACTTGAAAACTGGGGCAAGAGAGAGAGAACATACACATTCAGGGGCATGGTGGTAAAGTCTGGAGAGGAAGAAGCACAGCCAGTAGGGACCAAAGCATGAGTAACTTGGTCTATCCTCAAAATAGAAGCCCTGGGAGAAACTCACCAGTGGGACTCTGGGGGCAGACATGGTGGTTGACTAGAGAGAAGCAAAGAAAGGAATATACAATGATGCAACAAGTAATAAGAAAACAACAGAAACAAAAAAGTACACAATGATCGCAACAATGTAAATGAAAAGAACAACTACAATACAAACAAAACTGAATGTTTAGAAATTGTAAAGATCAAGCTTAACTCCAAAGAGAGATAAGAAGAATATACCTGATCTACTTCTTTGCAGAGGTTTCAGTCCATAAATGTAGCCCTTAGCCTATAACATGAAATTTTAAAACATGCTCAATGATTTTTATGATTTTTCTCTTTTTCCTATTTTTTATTAAAAAAAATTTTTGGTTAACATGCTCTTTGGAGTTATTCTTCCCATTCCCACCCACCATGGAAAGCTGAGCTTTAAAAAGGTGGCTACAATTTCTCCTTTTAGGATCTTAGGGGACCTTGAAGGGCTGAGGAATGTCTTATATCAAAGCTTATGAACCACCATCTATGTACTTCTCTCCATTCTTATCAGTTGATATCAGTGACAGTCAGACTTATTCCATTTTTGTGAAGGTATATTTTACTAAGATTGAATAATGAGAACAGTTAGAACCAAATTTTTCCAAAGTCTGTGACACATTCTCCTCTAAGTACATACAAATGCCAAGGTAAAGTAGGTTTCAGCTTGGAGCACATGTGTCAAATGAAGTAACTTGTGAGTTACTCCTGGAAGTCATTTTGCTAGAGTCCACAAAATGTTCCTTTAATTATAGTTTAGCTTTATTCTGGGCTTCTTGTAGACTTAATCAGTTAGTCAGTCAACTAAAATTTGTTAACTACATTCTACATGTGTGGCATTCTGCTAGGTTTAGGGAATACAAAAAAAGGCAAAAACAAACAAAAGAAAACAAAAACATTCCCTGTTCTCAATGAACTTACATATAATGGGTTCTGAAGTTGCCTTTCCTTGGTGTATCTTGTCCTTGACTCCCAATACAGACATTGTCATCAGTCAATGATGTCCTTAGTGGTGGAGGCATCTGTGTTTCTATCATACCAATGAAAATTCAGAATCTTCCAATCTGAAGTTCACAAGGTCTTGCTCTGGTCACAGTTAAGGGAAGAGACAGAATGGCTCTTTTCTCACCACATTTTAACCTCAATAAATTTCTTCTCACAGGCTTGGCTTGGTCTTCTTGTACCACTCACTGGCCAGATTCTGTAATTCTGTAGTTTGAATTAACTTGTTTCTTTATGAAAAGCCCACATAGTCTTACCAGATTTCTTAAGTGAACCCAAATACTTCTGCTAATCTGATTCAATAGATTAATTAATTAATATTGTTACATTAATACAAAATATCCTTATGTCAGTAGGTTATATGTTCATGTAAACTATGTTTCTAGCTAAGCCTGGGGCGTTTTGCATAAGATTTTTTTTTTTAAAGATTGCTGACCCAGTGCTGCATGCAGGGGTGAAAAGTCAAGTTGGTTCTAGAGCAGGGGTGGGGAATCTATGTCCTTGAGGCCACATGTGGCCTTCTAGATCCTTAAGTGAAGCCTTTTGACTGAATCCAAATTTTACAGAATGCACGACCTCAAGGCTACAGGTTCCCCACCCCTGTTGAGTTTTAGAGAGAATGAACATTCTTTTTCCTTGAGCAAGGACATACATTGTTCCATACTCTCTCTGAGACTCATTCCAGAATTTGGAAAACTCTGAATTCAATAAACATGTAGGAAAAGTGGTTTCCTAGAAATATCCCTGATTTTTTTCTCCTTTCCTTAAAGAATTCGGGAATTTTCCTTTGGGTGAAATTGGACCTCTCTCAGTGGGTAAGCTCATTCCCTCTGTATTTTTCTGGTATTTTCTAATCTGTACAATTTTTCCAATTTTTGTTCCCTATTTGTTTGGATAAATTAGTTTCCTTGCTATTCACTATATGTGATAGTTGTTTCTGTAACTAACATTTCATAAGAAGTGGTCAAATCATGTTTGTAAGCTCAGGGTTATCTTTCCTGCTTAAAAGATAGTGACCAGAGAAGTTGGGGCTTTGGTTTTGAATCTAAAAATCATGCCCCTTGATCAGTAATATTAGGAGGGAAAATAAATATAATTATGTTTTGGTGCTCTCTCAAAGAGACTGGAGAAAAGAGCTCCTAATGTTGTAGATTTTTTCCTGCTCCCCTCAAGGCAAGAATCAAATTCTTGGAAAGATTTCAGAGACATCTGTCAAGACATCCCATTGAGATACATGTCTATATACTTAGACAACCCACCTGGACATAGATAGCTTATTCGGGCACAAAGCATTCTTTACATTTATATTTTAAAACTTCTAATATCTTTGCCACTCTCTTATGGTTGTTACTATTGGCTTTTTCTTTTTAATTTGAAGGTTTAGAAATGATGTTTGTGGAAAAACATGAAAGACTGAAAATGTGTTCACCTTACCTCTTCTTCTGCCTCCCCAAATAGACAACTTCTACTCCTTTTCTATGGAAAAGAAGTACTCTGTCACCAAATGTATATGTGGTAGATTTATGCTGTTGATTAATTGTAATAAAAAACACAAGGAAAAACCTTTTTAAGAGAGGTCATAACCCAGGATTCAATCAGAAAGAACAAATCAGAGAGCAAAGTTGACTAAGTTGAAGTTCATTGGAATATAAAATGTAATGAGGGAGGCATAGTTAATAAATGAAATTCAAAACCGTAGTCTAAAGCCACGTAAATCATAATGGAATTGAGGAGACTATACTTTGTAGGGTAGCAGTAGGTGTTAATGACATGTCAGTTTGTCTTTCACAACTCTCTTGTCCATGATGGCTTCTTTTATGGCGATAACATGCTAGGACATACCTTAGTAATTTTGGTCCATTTCCATGGCCTCACACAGTTTTTGTAATTTCCTTTCTCTTTAGAGCATCTATTTTTGTTACTTTATCATTAAGGAAGAAACATTCTAATTTTGGGAAAATATAATTCCAAGTATTTTTGTGTTTTCCACAAAATTAAGTTTTGGTCCAATTTATTGGTGTCCTGAAGATGACTGCCAGGAAATTCTACCAAAACCTTACTAATCTCTATATCCCTGACTCTAGAAAAATTTCAGTACCATCAATATGATTTGTATTGAGAAAAATGTTCAAAGTTGTGTCTTCCTTTTTGAGTTTTCACAAGGAAGATGATCTAAAAATAATAGCTCTTTCCAAACAAATTCTTGAAGAATGTTCCAATAATTTAATTAACATTCTTTAAATGCCCATTACTTAGAAATATTTTTGCAGGGTACTGGAAATATACTTCAATATGTCAATGGTTATCTGAGCTCATTGATATTGGCATTCCTTATCAAAAGTGCAGATTGCAACCTATCCATAGTCATTCTTTCTCAAACCTCATCAGGGAGCCTATAGGGGATCACCCACACTCTTTCCTCTATCAGCTATCTACAATCTTTTTACTAATGGCTCTTTTCCATTTTCCACTTCTGCTAGAAGAAATCCAGAATCCCTATTTCACCCCAATCTTTATACCCACCCTAACCGTCTCAATGATCATGGGGTACTCCTGTGGTGTAAACATTTGTTACGCATTAAACATTCCCAATATTTGACATCTACCTTCTAGCTTACCTTTAGGATCTTTGAATTTTTCAAACTCCCCTATGCCTGGGCCCTTTCCTATAGTGTTGTTCTCCTGTTTTTTGTTTATTTTTTTGTTTATTTTTTGGTTGTTGTTGTTTATTTGTATCTCTATCACTTACCAAAAAGTAAGTGCTTGATACATGTGTTTTTTTTCTAACACACTTATTCAAAAATTTAGTCAAAAAATGTTTATTAATTGCCAGACACTGTTTCACTGGGGATACAAAAGGAAGCATACATACACATTATATATATCTGTATCTATCTATCTATCTATCTATCTATCTATCTATCTATCTATCTAT
>NW_020954590.1:21862045-21941585 GCF_900497805.2 Vombatus ursinus
TATCTATCTATCTATCTATCTATCTATCTATCTATCTATCTATCTATCTATCTATCTGTCTGTCTGTCTGTCTGTCTGTCTGTCTGTCTGTCTATCTATCTATCTATCTATCTATCTATCTATCTATCTATCTATCTATCTATGATAGTTTGGATTATAGGCATTCTTTTCTTTTTCCTGCATAGTATAGACTGAATTTTTTAGTGATTAAGTATTTCATTGAGTAGATTACAAAATACTGAGAGTGGATGGTATCATCCTGGTGCCATGTCCAAACTGCAATATCTAGAAACCATGACAATATGTGGGAAATTTCTTTTCCATTTGGACTCTGTAATGGATCCTTTGGCAAGCCTACATTTCCTTGTGTTATGCTTTGCTTGATATTAATAACTAGGGGATACTAACCAGAGGTTCTCTCTGTGGTGTTTTTGAATAAATATTGTATAATTTTAATATGCATAGGAAACAACTTCTTGAAGGGAAGCCTTTAAATAAATATTTTTCTCTAGCAAAAATGAGTAACAAGCAAAGTGGCCTAAAGATCCTCATGCAAAGAGGCAATTGTGACTTCATAGGTATTAATAAGATTTAATGAGATGACACCTATGAGTTGGGCAATGGCTCTGGAAGACTGTGCCATATTCAACAGGAACAGGTTAGGTGAAGGGAGTAAATGGTTGGAGAAGTATAGCATAGTAAGAAGACATATCCATGTGAAAAAATCTGGGAACTGCGCATTACCTGAGTGACCTTTTGCTTAAAGTATCTGGCTTCAGTTTCTTCTTCTGTAAAATGAGGGGGCTGGATGAAAGGGATCAGATCCCTTTCAGCTACAAATCGGTGATCCTATGATCTTAAAATGGAGAAGCATGGTAGAGAACATTTAGTTGAAGATAAATGGATACAAAAATATATGAAATATTGTCACTATAATATAATATGGATCAACTGGACAGTAAGAAGAAACAGATGAAAAGTTTAGGAAACAGATAACAAGACATAGAAACATGATAAAGTAGTGTTGAGGGACTTTATATATCTAATCATCTGCTGTAATTCTCCGTGATCAAAATATGTAGGAACCAACAAGGGGAATTGCAATTTTCTTCTGATTCTCACCCAAAGCAAGGAAAAGTATACTATAGTGGAAAAGAAGGGAAATTTGGGGGAAGTTTTTTTTTTAAATCTTAGAATTTGAAACAAAGAAAAGTCAGTCATGGTCTTATATATGCCCCAGATTTGTGAAGAAAAGACTTCAAATTCTTGAGAGAAAAATGATTGGTAGGATCTAATGGTTTAAATTTCTATAGGAGAAAGTAATCAATCTTGATATTTAATTTTTTTTCAAGAATAACTCTGTTCATGATTTTATTTTTGTTTGGTATTCTACAGCTATTTCATATGAAATAAAATATAGAATATTCCACCTAAGAGCTTACCATCAAAAAGGCAAAGATTTGGGGAGGGGCAAGGCAAAATGTGATGAAACCAAAAATGGAGTTAAAGTGATATGATAAATACAAGGAAGAAATCATTTGCCTTAATTTCTTTCTAAAGATATTTTTATTTATGTTGTTACATTTTTCCCAATTTCATATAAAAAATTTTAACATTCACTTTTAAAAATTTGAGTTCCAACTTCTCTCCCTCCCTTTTTTCCACTACCCCTTGAAAATGTAAGCCATATGATATCAATTATACATGTGAAGTTAGGCAAAATATATTTTCTTATTGGCCATGTTCAAAAGAAAACACATGCACACACACACACACACACACACACACACACACACACAAAAGGAATAAGGGAAAAATTTAAAAGCATGCTTCAATCTCTACTCAGAGTTCATCAGTTCTCTCTCTGGAGGTGGATAGCATTTTTCATCATAGGTCCTTTGGAATTATCTTGGATCATTGTCTTGATCAGAGTAGCTAAGTTTTTCATCATTGATCATCATTACAATATTGATATTACTGTGTATCACATTTTTCTGATTCTGTTCGCTTCACTTTGCATCATCTCATATAGATTATCCCAGGTTTTTCTGAAACCATAGTGCTTTTCATTTGTCATAGCACATTAGTATTCCTTCACAATCATATACCACAATATTTGCCATAATTTCTGGTTTTAAAAATTTCATTTCATTGTGTGCATGGCCAAAGTTCTTTATATTCATGACTCTTATAAGCTTAATGTGAATTTTTATTTACTAATCAAATTTTACTTACTAACGATAATTTTATATATGCATATGCTTTAAAAAAAACATGCTTTCCTTGAAAGTAATGGCTTTTTTTGATAAGTAATGGATAGGTACTGGATAAATAAATTCATTTGTCCAGGTAACTAAATTCTAGGTGAGGAAACTCTATCCGCCAATGTGGGTTGACACTTTCTGAAAAACTTGTAGTCTTAGAAAGTTGTCCAGGGCACTTACATGTTAAGTGATGCCACATAGTATGACTTCAGAAGAAGAACTTTAATTCAGTTCTTCCTGGTTCTATGGTAAGTTCTCTATTTACCATTCTGTGATGCTTATCTCTTTCTCCACATTTTAAACAAATATTTTCTAATTGAAAGATGTCACTATCAAGTGACTGGTCCTCTCTAGGTCCACCATTCTTAATTAATGGTATTTTTAAAAATTACATGACTCTTTCCCCTGTATTTGGTGGATTATCAGTGAATGAGAGCTTCTTGGATTAGAAAGGATCCAATGATAATTAAAAGATAAGATGGAATCTAGCATTAAAATGTCAGTATATGTTACTTTGTGTCAGTATATGTAATTTTCTTGTAATGAAAGACACCGCTTTTTTCTACTCAAAGACCTTCTCTAGGTATTCAGGCTCTTAAGGCAACAGAGCTTAAGCTTAGTAAGCAATTCCTTAAAATATCATTTAAAATTCTTAAATGATCTTCATCATATCCTTACAGATAAATTATTTTGAATACGTTAGAAGGATTATTTTTATTCTACAGTTTCATTGCCTCTTCCCTCCCCTGGACTTCCAAGAAAAAGCTCAGCTGTTTCCCTAATACCAGGAAAGAAAGCTCAGAATTCCAAATTGTCTGACATAGACCAAACATGATTACCTAAGTTAAATGGAACTTAAGATTGTTGAAGTAAAAGGATGCAAAATCAACAACCAAGAGTGATATATGAAGTAAGAATTACAAATTATGGAACCTTTTGCAGGGATTTTGAAAATCACTTGGCCCAAAAGATATCCCAAGGAACTGACAGGACATTGGTTCATGTTACCTCATCTAGTTGAAAAGAAGCCTAAGGCTACAATGGGTCATTCACTTCCACCCTTATTT
This sequence comes from Vombatus ursinus, assembly GCF_900497805.2. Taxonomy (NCBI): domain Eukaryota; kingdom Metazoa; phylum Chordata; class Mammalia; order Diprotodontia; family Vombatidae; genus Vombatus; species Vombatus ursinus. Next base: position 21,865,377 of record NW_020954590.1, read on the forward strand.
TGAGGAAAATGACAAAAAGGAAGTGGAGGATTATTTAAGGAACCCCATTCAAGGTGCCACCCTTCTCCACTTTTTTTGGTAAATAAATTAATGCCTTTGTATCTTATTTGGAAGTTTTATGCTTTTTCTCCTTCAATAGGCTGGAAAGATAAAAGTGATTGAACAAGAGGGTTTAGATTATTATCTTTGCAATAAAATGTTAGGTTAATTTTTTCATATATTCTGCCACAGCCCTCTTCCAGTGCTTCATTTTGGCAGGTTGGTGACCCTGGATTGTCAGGGACCGTGCCAGGTGAGCAGAAGTTCTTACAAGATTTACCAAACTGGACAGGCTTTGAGTATGGGCTTGGTGATATCTATCAGTCAAAGAGTATCCTAGCCAAATTCAGAGAATGTCATATTTGCAAAGCTGCCTACAAGATGATTTTTTTTTTAAACACATCAACTCATGAAACCAACTAGAAAGGCAGGGAAGGGCTGCAATTTGTGATGTTTGGTGGGGAGTGCCTATACAGATCATAGATCTTTTGAAGCATTGAATAAAATTTACAACTACTGCAAGATATCCCTTTCAAGGACTGGCAGGATTTCATGTCTTGTACTTTGAAGGTTTTGTATTGGCAGGTAAATAAAATTGAGCTCTTAGATTGATAAAAGTCACTATCAAAGAAAGCAGCACTCTCAAGAGGTCAATAGTAAAAAAAAATGATTTCTCTCTCATAGTAATAATCAATTATTGAATTAAGACCAAGATTTTTTCAGAAACCTGTGGATGGTTAAGTGTCTGAAGGATATTGCTGATGGGTGGGGTTGCCCAAATCCTTAGGGTACATGCTTTTTTTTTGTCCAGGGTGGGATACCCCACCCAACCAGAGAACCTTACAAAGAATTTAATCTAAATTGAATTCTATCTCATTGTGTTTCACTTAGGCTTGTGTGTGTGGGGGTGGGGGGAGGATAGTAGATCCTTTGTATAGATTGCCCCAGGCTAGGGGTGGTCTGGGAGGAAGAGAGATGAAAGTCAACTCCCTCAGCTCCTCATTAGAATGGGTCCACTTTTCATTATAATACTTATTCTTCTCATTAATTTTTAACCAATCAGAGTAGATTGCCACCCTCAGGAACACCCACTCTTCCAAGGGCACATAAGCATTAAGTGTCTTCCAGGAGTGGGTCTTTGGCATAGAGAGTGCCACTGACCTCTTTTATTAGTTATCTGCTAGCATAATTAATAAAATGATTAATTACCCCAAAACTATGACTTGAACTTTTTACATGTCACAATTGATTTGGGAACAAGTGCTTTTTCATTTTTGAAAACTTTTTCTTACTTAAATTTCATATGTTAGAATAAAACTGTAACTATAATTTCTTTCAGAAAATGTTAAACTGGCCCTAACTATAGAAGAAAAGAGTTAAGTATGTTTCAGGAAAATCTGGAACTTGCCTGGCATTTCTAGAAAGACAGATTGATATTGAAAAATAAGCACTCAGTTGCTCAGGGGCAACTAGGTGGCATAGTGGATAGAGTACTAAACCTGGAATCAAGAAGACCTGAATTCAAATCTGACCTCATACACTTACTACCTGTGTGACCACGGGCAAGTCAATTAACTTCTGTTTGCCTCAATTTCCTCACCTGTAAAATGAGGATAGTAATACCACCTACCTCACAGGGTTGTTCTGAGGTTCAAATGAGATAATAACCGCAGAGCCCTTAGAACAGAGCCTGGCATATAGTGAGAGGCAACTAGGTGGCTCAGCGGCTAGAGCACTGGGCCTGGAGTAAGAAAGATCTGAATTCAAATCCAGCCTCATGACCAGGACAGGATCTAGACCCCAAAAAGGAAAAACCCTAGACTTTCCCACATAGCCAAATGGCTGGCTTTTACCTGAGGCTATAATCCCATCAAATGGCCTTTTGTTATTGCCTAATCTGACCTCCCAATTACCTCCCTATGGCCCTAGGCCACTTCCCACCCTTAATCCTATCTAGGCTCCTTTCTCCCTTGCTCACATGGTCCAGGTCCCTAGAGTTCTATTACCTCATAGACTACTTGGCCACTCCTAGATCCTTCCCATAGTCTTTCTGTATATAAGATCCAGCTTGTCTCCATTAAGATGCTCAGATTCTTAGAATCTAGGGGATACCTCACAGACTCTCAGATTCCTTAAGAGTCTGGCTAACATGACAGATCTTTAATAAATCTTGTCTTTGGTTGAAAGAAGGTTTGAGTCGAATTCTTTCGGGCAGGATCCACATGTCATGATCTTGGGGTCCCAGAACCCCTAAATCCCTAAATCTCAACATCTTGGTGGCCCCTACAGGGAAACTGCCAACCCCAAGTTCTTCTCCAGTCACGACTGGAAAGTATGTAAGCCTCCCCCCCCCCGCCCGGCCCCCCACCCCCCCCCCCCCCCCCCCCCCGCTCCTTTCTTGCTCTGCAGTTGGGGTCACTATCCAAGCACCAAGACTTGGAGGTGCTTTTCCGGTAGACAGTCACAAGGCTGTCTCGCACTTGGCCTGACACTCTCATGCTCTCAGTCCCCTGGGTCAGTTCAAGGCCAAGGACCTGGGTACACCTTCCACAGTATAGAGGACAAGGATGGATGCCCCTATCCTATATGACCTATTCTGTCAATTTTCTCAGTGCTAGGGAATTAGGGAAAACTGCAGTTGCTTTTTGGTTCCCTGAGGCTTATTTACTCCCTTCCCTCTATACCTCTGAATCCCCCTTCATGGAGGTTACTGGGAAAAGTTAGAACAGGTAAAAATATCTTGGCAGATTCTGGAGGTTTTGTGATTGATCATTAAGGAGTTTTCAAACTCCTCCTTACAACCCTGGTCACTCTTTTCTCCCACTCCCTTCCCTTGAGTCAAGAGGGTATATGTTAACCCCTTTCATAGAAGAAGAGAGTTTTATCCTTTACCCCCTCACCTTTGATTTTACTCTCCCCCACCTGGGAAAGGAAGGAGGGGGAGGGGCAGCAGCTATAACGTGGGCCCCCCTGGCAATGGCCTTGGGCCCTAGGGCAACCTTTGCCTAGAAGCAGGTTCAGCACATCCTGCTCAAGGTAATGAAGCTATCCTCCAAACTTGGGTAAACACGCTCTTTTAAATTTGTAGTTTTAACTGTTAATAATGAGATGTTAATTCTCTGTGTAAAGTAATTTGGAAATGCATTTAACAAAACTGAAGTCACCTGATTGGTAATGGGTTTGTTTCAAGTTTCAAATTGGTGAACTTTTTGTATCAGTTATGTCAAGCAACTTTTCATAATTTGGTTACCGCTAAAATAATTTGGCTATTGTTGGTTATTGTTTTAATGTGTAAACTAGCCAAAAAACTTGTTTGGGTTATGGCTTGCTGAGAGTTTGCAAGTATATAGAAATCTCTAACAATTGGCTTTTTACACCAGGATAAATTTAAGTTTTGAGATGTAAATCCTAGAAAAGTTTTTCCTAAGCTGTGATTAGTGAAGCTTGCTGTGTAAGGTAAAAACTCATAGGATTTTATTTTGAGGTGTCTGATGGATCATAATAATCCATCGATAATCAATAATCCACCATCTGAGAGAAATGCCACAAGCTACTCAGAGAGAATGTGATACTGGTGAGAAGTCAGCATTGAGAGAAGCTAAGAGGACAATTTTAGCCTCTGTCTAAGATGGGATCCTCCTGGCTCATTTTCCCCATCATGTTCCTTTGAAAGGGAATGTTATGGCTATGAGGTGGACTTGATACTGCATGGTTGGAAAACTGAATTATCTGAATCCAGAGCTAAGGATGTTTTATCCTGTCATATCTGGGTCCTGCAGTTTTTTTCTGTCATATTTGTGTCTTCCATACTACAAGCCATTCACCTACAGTTGGTAGCAAACAGTGGGTAACAGCCAGTGTCCCTCCCTATCCCACCCTGCAGTGTTCCCCAGATGCAGCCTGTGTTCAGTTTCAGTCAACAACCTCTTTGGGACCCCCTCCAGGCAGGCTCTACACCCACTGCTAGTAGGAAACAGTTTCAGAAGCTAAGACCTTCGCCCCTCACCCCCAAAAAATTTGGGTCCCATTTGTTTGAAGGGGTTATGATGAGGGATCTAGACCTCAAAAAGGAAAAACTCTGGACTTTCCCACATGGCCAAATCTCTGGTATTTGCCTCAGGCTATAATCCCATCAAATAGACTTTTGTTATTGCCTGCACCCAACCTCCCAATTACCTCCCTATGGCCCTAGACCACTTCCCACCCTTAATCCTATCTAGGCTCTATTCTCCCTTGGCCACATGGCCCAGGTTCCTAGAGTTCTATTACCTCATAGACTACTTGGCCACTCCTAGATCCCTCCCATAGTCTTTCTGTATATAAGATCCATCTTGTCTCCATTAAGATACTCTTAAAATCTAGCCAATAGCTCACTAATGTTCATACTCCTTAAGAGTCTGCCCAATATGACAGATGTTCTAATAAATCTTATCTTTGGCCGAAAGAAGGCTTGGGTTGAATTCTTTCAAGCAGGACCCACGTATCATGATTCCTGAACCCATAAACCTCAACACACAGACACTTACTAACTGTGTGACCCTGGGCAAGTCACTTTACCTCTGTTTGCCTCAATCTATTGGAGAAGGAAATGGCACACCACTTTAGCAGCCTTGTCAAGAAAACCCCATGGGTGTGCATTGATGTGCTATGATTCACGGGGTCATAAAGAGTAAGACATGACTGAATGACCAAACAACAACAATTGGCACATAGGCAAGCACCATAGAAAAGTTAGCTATTATTACTATCATTGTTATTATTTCAATTTAAATCAATAGATATTTATTAAACTCCTAGTATGTATAAGGCACTAAAGAATTCAACAAATATTTAAGCACCTACTTTGTAAAAGGTGCCAAACAAGGATACAAATATGAAATAAGACATAAGCCTTGTTTTCAAGGAGCTAACAATATGATTGGGATAGGAGAGGATAAGATATGTATGATGCTGTATGCACAAATAATACTCATACAATGTTAAATTAAGTATGGGCGATATCCTTTGCTCTATTTCAGAAAGTAGAAATGTTTTTGGAAGGGATCAGAAGGGGCTTTGTAGAGGACTTTGAATCTTCATTGTATCTTGAAGGAAGGGGAGATCTGTCAGAGGTAGAGATAAAAGGAAAAAGAGTCTATTCTATGTGTTGACAAGGGCATAGATAAGGCTTAGAGAGGACTGGGTGAGCTTGGGGTATAGTGAGCACTATAGTGCTTGAAAGAGTTTGGTATGAAATAATACAGGACATATAGAATACAATCATATTGTAGGGGACTTTGAATGTCAGGATAAGTAGTTTATATGTTATTCAGTAGATAAAGGAGAGGCATATCACGAATTAAATATATCAATAGTGTAGTTTGGATCCTCAAAATCTACTTTTAGACAGCATCAATAGGCATGATGTCCTTCCCTAGGGAGATGGCCACCTCACTCTACTTTGCCTTGGTCAGATTATATCTACAGTATTACCTTCAGTTCTAGGTACCATCATTTAAGTAGGTTATCAGATAGCTGGAGAAGGATCAGAAGAGAATCATATTCAGGGTATTGAAAGTCATTGTATCTCAGCATCAGTTGAAGGAACTGGAGTGGTTTAGACCAAAAAAGAGAAGACTTTGGGGGATGTAATAGTTGCCTTGAAGTATTTAAAAGATTTTCCATGAAAAATACTTGTTCACTTGGTATTAGAGGATACAACTGGGAACAATGGATATCAGTTGAAGAGTAGCAGATTTCACATAATACACACACACAAACACACACTCACACACATATACATGCATAAATATATGTGCACATAAATACACCCCTTTACTTTCTCTATCACTAGAACTATTTCTGCTGTGAAATGTTAAATATTAGAATTTCATCATTCCTGTTCACAATTATCTTTTTGCTACCCACCACTTCAATTTGACATCCCAGATGCAGTGTAGAATAACTTTAATCACTTTCTTATAGATATCCCAACACCAAATTTTTTATCTACTTCATAATATTGCCTAGAGCCAATCCTGCTTAATCTCAACTGTATACCAAACTATTAGAAGGATTCCATTGTGTTTTCTTTCACAACATGACTAACATAAAAATATATTTTGCATGACTGCATGTCTATAACCTCTATCATAATGCGTGCCTTCTCAATGTGAGGGGAGGGGAGAGGAGGGAAGAAAAGAATTGAAATTCAAAAAATTTTTAAAAAGAGTGTTGGACTCAGCAATAACACTACTTGGTCTATTTCTGAAGATAATTGAGAAAAAAGGAAAAGAACCTATGTGTTCTGAAATGTTTATGGCAGCTCTCTTTGTGGTGGCAAAGAACTGGAAATTGCAGAGATGCCCATCAACTGGGGAATGGTTAAACAAGTTGTGGTATATAATTGTGATGGAATACTACTGTGCTATAAGAAATTACAAACTCAATGGTTTTAGAAAAACTTGGAAAGACACACACAAAATAATGAAGAGTGAAATGAGCAGAAACAAGAGAATATTGTATAAAGAAACAACAATATTGTTTTAAGAACAGCTTTGAGTGAATAAGTTATTTTGACTATTATAAATACCCAAATTAACTATAAAGGACATATGAAGAAAGATGCTATCTGCATCCAGAGAAATAACTGATAAATAGATGTCTCTCTTTGCTTGCTGCATTTGAGGAAAGGACTATTGTAAGCTAGTGAGTGGGGAGAGAGAGGCAGGTGTCAGCAGCCTACTTTCCCCACCATATCTAACACAAAACAATATAATACATGCACAAGTACTCAGTCTACCAAACCTCCATTTTCATAGCAACCTGGATCATCAGAAATTCTCCTATGAAGTCAGTATATCTTTCTAATGCTATTAACTTGAGAACCCATTTTCCCCAGTATTAATCACCAGTTACTTAGTATCTCTTATATCATTGATTGACCCAGTAATTAGTGTTCAACTATTAATTTAATCAGTTGCTAGCTTCTTCATATCATCCATAAGCAGTTAGATTTTACAAAGAAATATTTATTGATATAGGGAGGAAAGAAGTACAAATACATCCTCCAATCTGGGGGTATACTTTCTTATCTACTTTTCCAACCCCGAGCAGGGTGACCTTACACTTAAAGCACTGAAGCTTTTTTTAACACCAAATTGACTTCTGAATAAATTAAGTCAATGAGTGAAGTCTGTCCCTTGCTTTCAGGAAAAGGTGTATTGTCTGCTGGGTGAATGATTGGGCTAGATCATAAAGGATGCTTCTCTGCTGTGGTGACCATAGCAATACCTTCGAGGGACTCTAATTCTCTGATGAGGGACAGCTCATCAGACCTTTTCAAATTTACAAAGTTTTGCTTAGTTCATTCTGTCCCTTCTACTTCTTCACTTAAGAGCAGATAGAATGAAACACAACATGGACAGAAAAAATATGTTCATCATATATTAATGGTTTCATATGTCCAGGTAGAGTGAGATGTCATTGGCATAGCTCCTCTCTCCTTACCTGGAGACTTATAACAATCCTTACAGTGATTACAATCAGGAAATATAGATCACTGTTGTTTGTTAGTGATTTTGTGTGCAGTCCCAGCTCAGCATCTAATTAGAAGGTTTTTCAGAACTCAGTAAGTGGACAGGAAACTATCTCAAAGCTTCTACACAATCTCTAAATTGGGGTCAGGTTCTCTTCTTTCTACACCAGAGTGATGTGTCTCAGCATCAATGTGACTCAATGAAAGCTAAATCTTCTGTGTATATTCCCAAGACTGGGACCTCATTAGCTAGAACTTCTGTTTCTCTGTCTCTGTCTCTCTCTCATATATGTGTGTGAGTGTGTGTGTGTGTGTGTGTATTCATATGCATATATACGCATTATACACATATATCCAAGTACATAGCCCCAATCTCTCTTCTGAATGCTAGTCCCACATCACCAATTACTTACTGAAAATTCTAGTAAACAACTCAAACTCTACATGTCCAAAACAGAGTTCATTAGTTTCTCCACCAAATCAACTCCCATTCTGAACTTCATATGTATTTTAAAGGCAACCACTATCCTTTTATTCACTCAGGTGTGTAACTTTTTTGTCTTCCTTGACTCCTCACTCTCACTCCACATAACTAATCAGTTTCCAAATCTTGTTACTTCTATCTTCATGTCACCTCTTGCATATGTCTCTCCCTATGCACTCATATAACATATCCTAGATAGGGCCTTATCACTTCTCACATGGACTATTGCAGTAGTCTCCTGATTCATGTCCTTACTAAGAACTCTCCCCAATCAGATCCATCCTCCACACAACCATAATTGGAATTTTCCTAAAGTGCATTTCTGACCACATCACCCACATATTCAAGAAAGTTCAATGACTCCCTGTTAATGATTGGATCAAACATAAACTTCTTTGTCATTTAAAGCTGTTCACAACCTGGTGCCTCCCTATAGTACCCTTTCTGTCTTCAGAAGACATTGCCTTCTTTCATGTACTCAGTGATCCAACCCATATTGGTTTACTTAACTATTCTTCACATAATGTTCTGACTTTTGCACTGGCTTTACCCCATGCCTAGAATGCAATGCTTCCTCATCTATGCTTTATGAAATCCTTCATTTCCACCAAGACTCAACTCAAGTACCACTTTCTACATGAAGCCTTTCTTGATCTCCTAGTTGAAGTGTACTTTTCCAAAATTAGCTTGTACTCATTTTGCATATATTGTGTATAAATTGCCTCCAAAATTAGAGTATATGCTTCTTGAGGGCAGGGACTCTTTCTCTTTTGGATTTCTGTCTTCAATTATTAGCACTGCTTGGCACATAGTGTTTGTTAAATACATTCCATGAAAAAAATATAAATACAAGGTCCTTTGGTGAAGATAGTTACAGAGGACTAGAGTAAATTAACAGTGATATTTTTTCTACAAATTTGTTCTAGTAAGAAGAGAAATGGCCCCTTAACTCTCCAACAGAACCAATAGCAGAACATGTATTCATAAATATTTAGGAGCCTAAATAAAGTAGCACAATAAGGTATGAACACTTGAAAGACCTAATCTAACAGCCCTGTGCCCTCATTCTTAATATAGTAAGACAACATTAATGTGAAAACTCTAGTAGATACTGTTTCTGAAGTTAAATTTAGTAGCACATGAGGTGAAATGTACTGTGTAATTTACGTAGGTAGAGCAAACATTGTTACTGGCTTTGAGAAAACAGACAGAGCTTCATTTTCAGTTGGAAAATAAAACCAAGCAAAATGGAACAGGGGATTATGAAAAAACTCAATGTTCTCCACAATTGGCCTGTATTTCTGCTTACTCATTTAAGTCATTATATTTACAGAACAATTAAAGCAAGGGAAAACTGGTGTCATCCTCACGGTGTAACTCCTGGATACTCCTTGATCCTTTCCTTCGAGGTATGAATTCAAGAGATGCATTTGTTGCCATTTTTAACTGGCATTTAGTATGAATCTGTTCAAATGAATATATATGTATATATATACATATATAATATATACACTCATTTTTATATTCATATACAAAACGACAGAGAGAGACAGAGGCAGATAGAGAGAAAGATACTTTCACCTTCTGAATATATACAGATTAACAACTGTTGCTGAGTTACAAGGACTAAATAAAGTCTTTTTTCCCCTTTTACTTATAATAGTGTATCACTATTTAGAATAACCCAAAGTTTAAAAGTTTTCTCAAGCTCTTGCTCTTATTGAAAAATTCTCTAAGAAGTATTTTAAAATGGAGGCCAAGTAGTCTAAGGTATAATCATATGAGAAAAACTTGTAGGAACCAGGGATCATTGATTTGAGAAACAAACATAAATGGAAGCAAGCCAACTGTCTTCAGACATTTGAAGGCCATCCTGTAGAAAAGAGTAAGTAGTCTTATTCTGGTCTTTTTTCTTTTTTAATAGAAAGTAAATGTAGAACCAGTGGGCAGAAATCAAAAGGAGGCAAACTTTGGCTTAATACAAGAAGCAATTTTTTAAAGTAAATGTACTGGCTCATGAAGTAGTTCCCTATCACAGAAACTGAGTAAGCAGAGCTAAGTGACCATTCATCATGGATGATATATTTTTAAAATTATATGTATTTATTTTTAATATTTTTTTTAAATTTTGAGTTCCAAATTCTCTCCTTCCCTCCCACGCCTCCTCCAACCACTGATACGGCCAGTAATATATCATTTATGTATGTGAAGTCATGTAAAATATATTTACATATTAGCCATGTTGGAAAACATAAAACAATAAAAAGCAAGAAACAAAAAGAAAGTGGAAAAATATGCTTCAATCTGCATTCAGAGTTCATCAGTTCACTCTCTGAAGGTGAGTATCATGTTTTAACAGGGCTCATTTAGAATTGCCTTGATCCAAGTAGTTATTTTTTTGTTTTCTTTGTTTTTTGTTTTTTTTTTTACAGCTGATCATCATTAAAATGCTGCTGTTACTATGTACAATGTTTTTCTGAATCTGCTCATTTCACTTTGCATCATTTTATAAAAGCCTTCCAAGGTTTTTCTGAGACCATTCTACTCATCATTTCGTATGTAATACGATAAAATAGTTTTCCATCACAATCAAATACCAGAACTTGTTCAGCCATTCTCGATGGTGGGCATCTTATTTGTTTTTGTGTGAGGCAATAATGGTTAAGTGACTTGTCCAGGTTCACACAGCTAGTGAGTATCATATGTCTGAGGCCAGATTTGAACTCAGGTTCTCCCGACTCTAGGGCCAGCGCTCTATCCACTGTGCCACCTAGCTGTCCCTTTATTTGTTTTTTTTTTCTCTTTATGTACCTATCAAAAGATTACTATGTAGAGTAAAAAAAATAAAAAGAAAATTCATGTGGAGAAACAAGAGATCAAGAATATCAAGGGAATTTATTTTTTTAAAAAATAAGTAGGGGGCTCTCAGTAGCAGATGTCAATCTATCTATAAAGTGGTAATCGTCAAAACAATCTGGCATGGGGTAAGAAATCCAGTGGTCAATCAATGAAGCAGATTACAAACAAAATATACAAAAGCAAATATGCATAGTAGTCTAGTTCTTGATATATCCATATATCAGGGCAAGACATACACATATATGTAAACATAAATAGTTATATATAGTTAGAATACAAACAAAGATAAAATAGTTATGCATCCATGTTTATTTACACATATATTTATATTGATATCTACATGCATATACATGCATGCATGTAAGTACAGTGTTTATGTGTATATTTCCATGTATACACACATTTGTGTGACTATGCGTATGCATGTATATTCATATATATTCATGTGTATATTGTATGTGTATGTATGTACACACATACACATGTAAATATACTTTGTACATCAGTAGGGTACATGGGAAGCATGGGGTTAGCTTATGGAAGGAAGCCCAACCAGTCATCTTAGCAGTGGGTTGTAGTCACTCATGTATAACCATATTTTTTGTTCTTTAAGATGGAAAGGTATTTGCTTCTGCTTTTTGACTATGACGGAGTCCATCTGTATGAACTACCTCCCGCTATTCAAAAAGTACTTTGGCATCTCTGTTTCTCTGTCTCTGTCTCTGTCTCTATCTTCTCTCTCACTCTTACTCTGTATCTCACTCTCTCTCTCTCTCTTGTTCAGCCCACCTGACTGAGTGGGGTATATTCCAACCACAGGAAGATGCTTAGACAGGAGAACTCCTTGCAAAAATACACTTCCAGAAAGCAGCAGAGTTTCATCCTCAAGGCCAGGCTCTGGGTTGCCATTGTGGGTATCAATGTCTACCTTTTTTCAGGTCAGCACAAACATAAGACATTCCAAGTTTTAGAAACCGGATGGTACTTCAAATAACATTAAAAAAAATAACCTTCTTCCAAGAAGCAATTTCCATATGTACCAACTGATAATCCATGGGCAGGCAGTCTAATCATATTGAATTTCAGGGGATAAGGGCCAGAAGCATATTCATACTGAACACATAGATCTGTTCTGGCCTCATTGTCTGTTCAGCCCCCATGGATCCTTCTTATTAACTTTAACTGTTGTTGCAACTTTACACATTGCATGTCCTTTTCACAGTCACTGTTAATAAGGTTATTTAGCACAAGATACATGTTGAGCAATAGAATTTCTTTTCTCTGTGAATTCAGACTTCTGTGTTTTATCTTTTGTTCAATAAAACTTTTAATGTCAAAAAAAAAACCAAACACCAGACCATATACACACATACATACATACATACACACACATATATACATATGCATACATATACGTATGTGTTTAAATATATAGATATATTTCAAGACCGAAGTAGGAATTTGTTTTTCATGCCTATACATATTTTTTTTCCTTTTTCATTGGGGACTGGTGAATGGGAGGAGGATCATTGAAAGTAGAAAAGAATATAGACCTGAATATAAAATAAAATTGAATTTATTTTTTAAATAAAAACAATTGTTAAAATATTTCTATGCTTCAAATTTTAATAGATCAAAGGTAAAGCTCATTAGAAAATATCCATTTTGATGAATTTAATTCAATTTAATAAAAATACTAATGATTTATGTATAAGGCAGAACACATTTATTGTAAAATATTTGTACATCTGAGAATGGGTAATGTGTTGATTTGCACCAGTTCCCAGAGCTTCTTAAATAAGATTCATAGTCAGTGAAAGGAGTTTGATCTAATTATCAACAAAAGAAAAAGCAAGTGATTAAAGAATACCTATGTCCTGGATGGCTACTGTAAATGAATAAAGTAGTGGATATGACACAGAATTGAACAAGATGAGGTGAGTTGGTTATATTGTGTTTGAGAAATTTCAGCTTTTTTAATGAACCTAATAGTCTCCCTGAAATGAAGCTTATCTTTTTAATACCAATACTTTCCCACAGTTGTTGTATGACTGTGTGTTATAGGATGCCTTGGTTTCCAAAGAAATGAAATTGAAAGTCACCTAAGAGATAATGGTAAGGGACATACTGGCAACACATTACACAGAAGGAATTATGCAGGAGAGGTTGTATAAAAGGCATCATCAAAGAAATATATGCATAAAAGCAAAACAAAAAATAAGACAGGTTGGTCATATGTCAAGAGTGAGGGATAACCAGTGGTCAATCTATGTCTGCAACTGGCATCCTCATGCTAAGAAGAAAGACTAAAGGAGGTTCTCCATTTTGAGTGTACTCCCTATGAAAAACTCCTGGGAAGACATGGGTAAGAATAGCCTATTATAGCCAGATATGGATGAGTTCTGCTCTTTGTCTTTGGAGAGCATATGCACAACAAGGAAATTCATTAGAGTACTTCTATATGCTCGAGGCAATGATACAAATAATGTAGATAAAAAGGCAAAAATCAAACAAAACTTTCTTCCAGAGGAACTTATAGTTTACCTTGGCTTTTAAAACATGGCAGATGGGGCAGCTAGGTGGCACAGTGGATAGACCACTGTTCCTGGAGTCAGGAGGACCTGAGTTCAAATCTGGCCTCAGACACGTGACACTTACTAGCTGTGTGACCCTGGGCAAGTCACTTAATCCCATTGCCTAGCCAAAAACAAAACAAAAAAAACAACAAAAAAACAACAACAGCATGGCAGAGTATAATCTCTAAACTCTATTGACCATTCCATGTATACACTCCACTATTTCATTCTGGTATTTTTAGTTTCAAATAATCACTATAATTTATTCCAGTGATCATAGTGTAAGCTTACAACCAAAGTCATTTTGTTTCTTATATAAAACCAGGTTGTATATCTCATATAGATAAATTCAGTTTTCAAAAATTATTTGATTATTTAACTAGAGTTCTAAAATCCTTGCCAGAAATTATTTTTACAATATTAACATAATATTAACAGTAATCTTATAGTGAAATCATCTAATTGAATGAGAAAAAAAGTGGCTGCTATCATAGTTCCAGTAATATGAAGTGAGGAACAGTAAGGGTATCATTCAGTATCTGGGTCAGGGATGTTAGTCAGGGCCCCACCTAGTTCAAACTTAGGGTGACTTGAATAAAGGCCAGAGGCCAGGATCCAGCCACTGCACAAGCTACCTTTATTATTGGCCTACTTATACGAGTTCTGGGCAGACTCCCATTCTCTGTGGCTATCCAAGCAACCAATCACACCCATTCAATGTGGCCTAGTGGACTAAGCAAATCACTGGAAATTGGGTACTTCTGGGTGCTAATCCTGGCCCTGCAACTGATTCATGCTGTGTCCTGCCTCTCTTAGTGTGTTTCTTCAGCTGGAAAGTGGGGATAATAATACTGAACTATTTCTTTAGAGTGTCATGTGGATACACTATTAATAACAGGCTTTAAGAAGACAAGGTAGCATTTACATGAGACATTGGATCAGGTAACTTTTTAGTGCTGCAAAGTAAGGCATACCTTAACTTTAAGAAAACCCAGTATACAGAAGACCAAATATTTAACATAGTTAAATTAAGGAATTACTTTTCACTTTACGGAAGAAGTCCTCATTTAAAAAAAAAAAGAGGATTAGCATAAGTTGAGCCTTACAATGTGGTTTAAAAAAAAAGTATTGGATTAAATCATGAGACCTGAATTTTAGTAGAAACTCTGCCACTAACTAGCTCAGTGACCTCAGGTACTCCTTTTAAGTCTTATTTTCTTCTTATGCATAAGGAGGCAGATCTAATTGACCTCTAAGGTTTCTTAGCATTCAATGACTCCAAGTTTCCTTTAGATAGACATAGTTCCATATGTAATTTACATATACTAGGTACTCAATAATGATTGTTGAGTGAAATAATTAAATATTGTAATTCAAATATGCATATGTGAAATTTGTCTGTATTTGGGTATAGTATTATAGTAGTCTTGGATTACAAGGGCCTAGGTTTGAATTATGACCAACTCTATACCTTTTACTTAATCTCCTTAAGTCTCAGTTTCCTCATCTGTAAACTGGGGCAATAATATTTATATTAACCTACTCTGTAGAGTTCTTGTGAAAAAGCTGCTTTATGAATCTTAAATGACTATATAAAATGTGAGTTACTATCATTAGGTTATATCAACTTAGATTTTAAGAGGTAAAAATAGAGGATATTCAATGCAAACTCCTCCTCCAACCTCATTATAAACTGTATTATATTTTTCCAATTACATATAAAGATAGCTTTCAATACTCATTTTATAGGATTTTGAATTCCAGATTTTTCTCCCTCCTGCTTCAATATGGCAAGCAATCTTATATAGATTATACAAGTGCAATCATATTAAACATATTTCTATATTAGTCATGTTCTGAAAGAAAAAACAAAACAAAAGGAAAAATACACACACAAAAGAAAATGAAAATAGAATGATTCTATCTATATTTAGATTCCATCAGTTCTTTCTCTGGATGTGGACAGCATTTTCCATCATGAGTGTTTTGGAATTGTCTTGGATCATTGTATTGCTCAGAAGAACTAAGTTTATCATAGCTGATGATTGCACAATGTTGCTGTTACTGTGTACAGTGTTCTGGTTCTGCTTTCTTCACTCAGCATCAGTTCATACAAGTCTTTTTCAGGTTTTTCTGAAATCCACCTGCTCATCATTTCTTATAGCACAATAGTATTCCATTACATTCACATGCAACACCTTTCTAACCACATTTATATGCAAAGAAACCGAAACCCAAAAGAAGTAAATTAACCTGTCCATCATCACATAGTTTATATAGGTCTCCATATAAGAGAGTTGGAGCTTGTCGCTAGTTGTTATAACACCCAGTGTAGTATACATAGAGTACACTACATCATGCTATATTTTTTTTCTTATCAATGGTATTCCTATAATTAGTAGAGATAAAATAAAACAAATCCCAAATGAAAGATTGCTACTGATACGGTTCCTGCTTAGTTTACATAGAGGAAAAATTATAAGCACTTATTTTTGTACATATATATGTATATGTAGAGTGTCTTCTTAGTTGCCTTTAATGGTTTTTTTTTTTTGGTTCAAACCTTGCCCTCTAATATAGTGCGCTGTGACTGTACCTCAAGGCTGTCCTGGGCACTCTTCTTTTCTCTCTCTGCCCTCTCTCACTTGGTAAGTTCATCAACTTCCATGAGCTTTATTATCATCTCTATGCAGAAAACTCCCAAATCTATACATCTAACCTCCTGAGTTAATTTCAAAATTAATGTTTACTGCAGGTATCTCAAACTGAGATTATCTCTAATTTATCCTGTATATATCTTGTTTGTGCCTGGATGTCTGAATATTGTTCCTTCCAATTTGACTGTGAGCTCTTTAAGGACAGTGGTTATTTATTGACTTTCTTTGTACCCCTCAGTTCTTAGAACAGTGCCTGACATATAGTAGCATTTAATAAATGTTTCTTGACTGACAGATTGACAAAAAATGAACTCATTAAATTCCACCCATCCTATCTCAATTCCGAACTTCCTTGTCCCTGTCAAGTGCACACAAAGGACATAGGTGGCAAACAAGCAGAGCCAAAGATCAGAATGGAAGCAAAAATACCAAGTAAAAAGGAAGCCCCCTCTCTCATTCAATTTCACCGAAAGGACAGGATCACATCATTTAAAAGAGTTAAGTCTAGGTATTTGTGATGTTGCCTCTCGCCCCACCTCACCCCTATATGCCCAGGGGATAGAACGGAGATATTTTCTTAATGCCACATGTGCTCTTGAGAGTAGGGATTGTTTCATTGCCTGTATTTGTATGCTCAGCATCTACTATAGTGTCTGGCACATAGCTGATTGATTTTTTTGAAATGAACACCATAGAAGTTTTTAATCTAGAACAGAAAATATTCCAGCAATGAGTTTTATATATCATATCCTTTACTAACCATGGAAATCTGGTAGAAAATGGTGCAGGGATAAGACAGTGGCAATAATGATAGTAATAATGATGGTAGGTGGCAGACTTAGGGCAGCAAAGACATATTAGTGGCCAATGAAGCTAGTCCTAGCGTTATATAACTTTTTAAGGATTACAAAACACTCTCTCTCTGTCTCTATCTGTCTCTCCCTCTCTCTCTCTCAGTCTCTATGTCTATACACATATTCACATATACACATACAGAGAGAGATAATATCTTGTTTAGTATATACACATATACATATTATACACACATACATATATGTGTGTGCATGTGTGTGTGTGTGTGTGTGTGTGTGTGTGTGTGTGCGTGAGAATTCTTGTTTGATACTGGAAATAACCCTGTGACAGAGGTAGCATCATTATTAGTATCTTTATTTTACAGAATAGAAAACAGATGGAAAAATTTTTCACCATGACCTATGCAAGGTCACACAGTTACTTAATCTAATATCTGGAGACAAATCTAGATCTTTCCTGATTCCAAGTTCATCACTTCTACTACCCAGCATCCTTGGCTGCCACCTACCACTTGGAATCCTAAACACCCTTTATGGCACTGATCACATTTTGTCCCCTATCTGCAGTCTCTTCTAACACTTCCAGTGGTTCAGGTCCTTTCTTCTCCCACCTTCCCCCCGTTACTATATTTTTACTTTGGATATATTTAGTATATACTTATCTGCATATATGTTGCTTTCTCTCAGTAGAATGTAAGCTCCTGGAGTAAGGGCAGGAGCTTATTTATTTTTTCCTTAATATATATAACAACTAGCACAGTGCCTGGCACAACACAGGCACTTTAAATGTGTGCTAAATTGAATTGAATTGAGTTGAACTGAAGCAAACAGCAACACAAGAAAGCCTGGAACTGACAGGATTTTATGAATTATAAGCTACTTTCTGCCTTAGTAAAGTGTCTTTAACTAGTTGGATGAAATGTTCTACATAAGTTTGAATTTTTATGACCTGGAATCCAATTTTTACCATGAAGTGGGTTTTCCACTTGTCTGCAAATAGCTCTCTACCCCACCCCATTCCCCATTTGAGTCCTTTACTTATCCTTACAGTTTACATATTAAATAGAATAATTATATGAATTTGTGCATGAGTATTTTATTTATGTTTTTAGAACTGTATGCCTGAATTGTGGATTTATGTCCTTCATCTGATCCCACAAGAAGACACTTGTGCATGGAGAACAGGAATCAACTAAATACAGAACTTGTGCACCCGAATTTAAGTGCGCAGCTCTGACAGGAGGTCTATGTCCAAGGCTCATAATATATCCCCTGTAGGAGAAAATGTTGCCATCCCAACACAATTCATTCTGCCATAGTTATACAGCAGCAAAACTCTACATCTAGAGGAAGTAATTTTGTATAGATGGAAGCCAGTTTTTCACTTGTCACAGCTACATTTAATACATGAAATTCTCTGAATTAAAAAAAATTAAAAGTATAAAAAATACACAAAGATGCAGGGATGGGAAAAGATTTGTTTGTATATTTTTCCCCAATGGACCACTTTAATGAGATTTAAAAAAAATACTGCTTTATATATGTACAGTTTTCATTCAGCGGTCGAATATAAATAACTGGTTTTTTTTTTAGTTTATTTAAGCTACCTCAGAAATTAAATGTATAACCCTTAAAAAAACTAGAGGAATCCCTTCACAGACTAATTGATAATGGCTAGAAGTCCTGATCAAATAGTTAGTTGCATTAGTTACTATCATAATTAGACTTGTATCAAATGTCAAATATATTCAGGGACAATGGATTCTACAATATAGTCCCTAAATAAATCAATAGTTTTCTCTTTCCTTTTGTTATAAAACAAATGTATATTGTGGAATAACTAAATATACTACATTGTCACCTGTAGGCCATCACCATTGATGTACACTTATAGTAGTGTTTTCCATCATGGGATCATAAATTTAGAGTCTGTCAACTAGCATTTATTAAGTGCTTACTATGTGCCAGACACATAGTGATACAAAGACAGAGAAAAAACAATCCCTGTTCTCAAGGAGGTCACAGTCAAAGTGGGAAAACAGACAATATACAAATAGTTGTGTGCAAACAAGATATATACAGAATAAATCAGAGATGTTTTCACATGGAGGACTGGGAAAAACTTCTTGCAGAAGATAGGACTTTTTCTAAGATTTGAAGGAAGTCAAGAGATGAAGATGAGTAAGGAGAAAGTTACAAACATTGGATACTGCCAGGAAAAATGCCCAGAGTCCAGGGATGGATTGTCTGATTTAAGGAACAGCAAAGAGGTAAGTGTTACTGGATCTCAAAGTATATGGGAGAGTGTAAGGTGTAAAATTCAAAAGGTAACGAGGGGCCATGTTATAGAGGGCTTTAAAAGACAAACAGGAATTTATATTTGATCTAGGATGTAATAGGTAACCACTGTAGTTGATTGAATGGGTAAAAGGAGTAACATGGCCAGATTTATAATTTAAGATCACTTTTTAGGATGGACTTCAGATGGACAAAAGTAGGGAGAGACTTGAGGCAGCGAGACCAATTAGCAAGTTTTTGACTAGTAGAGGCACAAGGTGATGTGTGCCTATGCCAGGTTGGAGACAGTGTCAGAAGGGAGAAAGATGGGTAGACAAGTGATATTACAAAGATAGAACAGCAAGACTTGGACACTGATCAGGTAAAGGAAGTAAGAGAAACATCTTCCAAAACCCTTATGATTTCAAATAACCACATAACCTGGAAGATTCAAAATAAAAGTAGTACTAATTTAATTTCTTTGTACTATGCCAAATTACCATAGGGTTACTCTATAGAGTTATACATTGTTTATATACATATACAATTTATATGGACAGAATGTCAATATCAAAAGAAATCATGAAAAAGTAGGAATGAAGTAGTTCTACTATTACCATATCATTCTTCACTTATAAACATTGCTATTATCAAAACTATATGATGTTGGTTTAAAAAATCAAAAAGTAGATCAATGGACATTAAATGAACAAGACCTAGAAGTAAATGGTACAACAGCCTATTTTTTCAATTAACTCAATACTATAACTTTATGGGGAAGGGTCTCTCTCTATTCTATAAGGATAGCAAGGAAAACTGGAAAGTATTTTGGCATAAAATAAGTTTAGATCATCATATTATACCATATATTAAATTACAAATGAATAAATGATATAGAAGTAATAAAGTCAAATCACAGAAAAATAGAAGAGATTGGAAAGTTATACTTTGAATAACTATCAATGGGGAGAATTAATAACTAGACTTTCAGAAGAAGTTTTAAAATAAAAATAAATGTAAATGTTCATATAAAATAAATTAATAAGAATAAAATATGAGTGAATTAGGAAAAAACTATTTGAATTAAATATCTCTGATAAAAAGATGGTGACCAAATACATAGGAATTTGACAAATTCATAAATAAACTATATTTCTTAAATATGAAGTAGTCAAGGTGTATGAATATTTTTCCAAAGAAGAAATTAATACTGTAAGTGACCACATGAAAAAATGTTTTTCCAAATCAAGAAATACAAATGAAAATAACTCTAAGGTATCATCTCAGACATTGAATTGATAAGGATGGTAAAATCTAGAAAAATTTAATGTTAGAGGGAACATATGAAGATAGACCCATTAATTCACTGTTGATGGAGCTATGAATTCAACCAACAGCCCCAGAAAGAGATTTGAAATTACTAGAAAAAGAGTGATAGTACTGTTTGATCCAGTTGATCAGTTGAGATTATACTCTAGTATGGCAAAAGACAGACAGAAATATCATGTTTACTAAAATATTTGTAGTAGAAATATTTATAATATTAAAAAATCTGGAAAAAAAAGTATGTGGCCAAAGAGTATGGAACAGCTGAATAAGTTGTGATATGTGAATACAGTGGACAACAATGATTTAGAAATTGTTTAAAAACATTTTTAACTCCTCCATTTTTACCACCTAAATTGACAGTTATTGAGAACCTAAAGGTTTCATGTTAAATTTGTTGTTGTTGAGTTTTCTTGGCAAAGATATTGGAGTGGAATGTTTTGCCATTTCCTTCTCCAACTCATTTTACAGGTGAGGTAACTGTGGAAAACAGGGTTAAGTGACTTGTCCCAGGTCACACAGCTAGTAAATATCTGAGGCCAGATTTGAACTTACTGACTTCAGACCTAGTTCTCTATCCAGTGCACCACCTAGCTGCCCTTCATGTTAAACAGGGTAAACACAAATTCTTCTCTAGAACTAAGAGTACATTCATTTTGACCCTTTCCATGATTATCAAGTGTACACAGGTTACTCTCTCTCTGTCTCTCTCTCTCTCTCTTTTGTTTGTTTCTTTCTTTCTCTCACTCTCTCATGCTCTCTCTTCCTCATACTAATTTGAAAAAAATAATTTTAATTTTATTTCTCTTTCAGAAGAAAAGCTTATAAAAAGACAAGATAAAACTGCTGCCACTTCCATTAAAAAATAACTTTATCCTTCCCTAAGAGAATATTAAAAAAATCATTATATCAATAGAACAGGATTTAGGCCAGTTACAGTATCTCAGTACGTTGGCATTATTGGAAATGAAACAAAAGTTATTTTGTGTTAATAATACAACAAAGCCAATAAAGATAATTAAAAAAAACTATAACCTGATTTAATTATAAACATATTCTAATTTCCCTAGTAATGATAGACTAGACAGCATGATCTCATCTCTAATGAACAAGAGAAAGCTCTCTTGAGCTGAAATAATTGACTAAAAACAGCATTCTCTTTATAGCTCTGTTCCCAAAATAAACATTAAGATTACAAGAGGGATTAAGCATAACCCCTACCTTTCCCAGCTAATAATTATAATATATTATAGATCATTTCAAGATAGTATTCTTGGAAAGCTGTTTATTGTCTGTGCAATCACAGGCAATTCACTTGACTTCTTAATTTACTCACATGTAAAATGAGGTCTTTGGATAAGATGGCCTCTAAAATCCCTCTCATATCAAGATTTGTTATCTTATCATCCTATATGTATTTCATATGTGTTCCCAAACACATTTTAAGATACATCTATTATTTTTAAACCATATCGGCTCTAGTTACTTTCTCCTTGCATATGACTTCCACTTACACATGTGGGATGGCCATCCATGTGCTAGTGTTTCATATAAGTATGTGTCCACATATTCCTCCTTTGGCTTGCTCATACCACCTCACTTTCATTCTGGTAGGTTTAGGTTTAGGTTCCCAAAGAAGAAACACTACTATGTGATTACATTGCAAATTCTCTCAAGGCTGTAAGGGTAATTCTTTTGGGGAATATCACCCTTCTACTCATTATTTTAGCTCTTGAGACTTCACTAGTAGGCTTTCATTTACGCAATCCAGACACTCACAATGATGACAATTTTTAGATCTTAAACATTAGGGTAATACCCTTGTTCCAGTGACTGGATAAGGTGAGACTTAAAGCAGGAAACCAGTTAGGAAGCTATTGTGATAACCCTAGGAATATGATTATAAGGACTTGAATTAGTGTAGTGGTAAAAAGGAATGGAAGGGAATTTAGTGTTTCTGAATTTCCTTATTTGAATTCCCTTTAGGATCATAAATTTTAAGGTGAAGGGGACTTAGAGGTCATCTATATCAGCGCCTTTATTTTACATATAATGATGGTAAGGTTAAGAAAGGTAAAATGTTCAAGGTTACATAGCGTGATAGCACTAACATCTACCAGCATGGCCCTAAACCATGGTTTGGGCCCATCCCAAGTCTTTCATTCACATGACAGAAATTAGTTTCTCCTAAAAGGAGACAAAGTGGTCCTGGGAACTTTTAGCCCCCTGGTCCCCTGATGGCAGTTTCCTGGTAATCTAAAGCATTAAAAATCCTACCCATATGAAGTTAGAACTCCTGAAAGTTGGTGGATTTCTACAGACCACTCAAGTAAGTCATTACGCCCTTCACCATATCCTGATGACCACAGGAGTTTTGACATAAGGAAAACGGTGGGGTGAGGTAGAGTTTGTATCCAGAGGAGCTAAGTGTCACTATATCCTTGTTGCATATCTTTGCTGTGTTGGAGCAAAATAAACCTTTTTTTCTTCTTTTTTAAACATTCAGTGACTTGTGAGTGCTTCATTTTCTCCCAATTTCAAACCTGACCTAAGAGAATGCTGGCGTCAGAGCCGCATCTGACATATAGGAAGCTAAGCCAAGAATAACACCAAGGTTCCTTGCCTGTAAATCCAGTACTCTTTTGTTGCTTCTGGGTCTTTCTCCTTGGTAGCTCTAGGATAAGTATTCACATCTTAGAAAAATCTCAGTGTCCATTTGTTACCATTTTGAAAAGGTAAAAATAGATGGAAAAGGCAATATTTTCTCAATCACTCTTCTAGGCAAACATCTCTCAGGGATTCCCTGTTTGTCAGGTTGCTGAAAATGCCTTTATCTATCTGGTTAATCACCAGGAGATTTGAATAAGTGCAATTTCGGTGATCTTTGAGTCACAGAAACATTCATTTAATATAACATATATGTGTGTATATATATATACATATATATGTATATATATATATATGCTTTTAAAAAAGCTTTAACATAAAGAAGAAAGGTTGCATAGTGGAAAACATACTGGACTAGGAATCAAGAAGACTCAGGACATATCTCTCCTCCAACTCTGTTAGCTGTGTGATCACAGACAAGGTACTTAATCTCTCTGATCATCAATTTCCTCATGAAGATAAGAATAACTCCTACCTCACAGAACTATTTTAAGAATCAAATGAAATAATGGATGTAAAGTGATTTATAAACTGTAAGGCCCTATTCAAAGTCAATTATTATTAATTATAAGCACACTTAGAACCTAGCAGAAAGGTTAATCTACATATATGTAAGGACTACAAAGGCCACATTAAAGGAATCTGCGTTCTTGTGCAACTCCTCTACGGGATATGTAGTGATTTTAATTTTTTTCTCAGTTTTTACAAAGGAATGTTTATTTCAAGGACATAACAAGAACAAACTTACAAACTTTCTTCCCTACACCTTGGGGACACAATCTCTGCTATTTCACCATTGTCTCTCTGGAGAGTGGGAGTACTCTTAGCACAATTCTCACATATCATTGGTCCTATCAAGTTCATGTCCAGACATGCCTTGACTCCTGGTCCTTATCTCACCAACCATGGGCTAGGTACCAAAGGTTATTCCTGAAGGTCACTCCTTTCTCCTCACAGCACTGATGATATACTTGCTATAAAACTTGTACTCTGAAATAGAAGGATAACAAGGTGACCATTCAAAACTCAGAAGATCAATGGCTCACATTCCTTCACCTAGAAGGGAAAACAACAAACATTAAGGCAAGTATGGAACCCAGGCTTGTATTTATGAGGCCTCAAGGAAGCCTCAGGTTCGGTGAGAGCCATTGTCTTTCACCGAACACTGTCAGTTCAAAAGGTCAATGAAGAGTGCAGTCAAAGCAAAACAATTCCCAAAGAGCTTCTACTACTTTTTTGAAGCTTGTGGAGGCTTCCAGAAAATTTGCACATTGAGGTACTAGTAACCAGGATGTATGAAGGAAAATGAAAGGGGATGAAAAGTGGTTTTAGTGATTTTTGCTGTTCTTCAGTAGTGTCTGACTTTTCTTGACTTCTTTTTTGGAGAGGGGTCTTTTCTTGGCAAAGATACTGAAATGGTTTTCCATTTCCTCCAGTGGAAAAAGGCAAATAGAGGTTAAAGGACTTGGCCAGGGTTACACAACTAGGGCAGATTTGAACTCAGGTCTTCTTGACTCCAGGTCCAGTGCTCAGTCCCCTGAGCCACCTAGCTGCCTACAGTCTTAGTGCTTAGTGACAATTAAATACATATGTTAAGTGCTTTACAAAGTGGTATATTCAACTTAACTATTATTACTTATGTACCAGCCATTGTGTTAGATGTGAGGGACAGAAAAATAGAAGTGAAACATTCCCTTTACTCAGAGAGAATTTAGTACCCCTAAGCCACTAAGAACTTTTGTTCAGAGGAAAATTGAAGTTGTTTGCCTAAATGTGCTTGTGTTTCTTTAATTATATTATATCTCATGTAAGTCCATGATCTCATTACTCTCAGTACTTCTTCCTTCAGGGTATATCACAATTCATTAATTGCTTTTCACACTGTGTTTTCCTTGTTCATATGCTCTCATTTACTTTTTTTTTTTTTTTTTTTTTTAGGCAATTGGGGTAAAGTAACTTGCCCAGGGTCACACAGCTAGTAAGTGTCAAGTGTTTGGTCTGAGGTCAGATTTGAGCTCAGGTTGTCCTGACTTCAGGGCCGGTGCTCTATCCACTGTGCCACCTACCTGTCCCTCTCATTGACTTTCAATGGAGGAACTATACACTATGGTGACCTCCCTAGGTGTTTTTTAAAAAATATTTCATGAACTATAGGGTAAATTTGGGACTGTCTTTCCTCCTTTACCTGACCAGACCTTCTCTTTTTTTGGTCTTATATGTATTTGACAATGTCTATTATGTCAATTATTTCTTTGGCAAAATGTTTTATTCAACTTATATTCACTGTGCATCTCTCTGTTGCCCTTTGGGTCATTCACAATTGTGATTCTTCTGAAATGGTTGTGTTCTTCCTTATAACAGGAGAATAGTGAAGCTAGGGCTCTTGAAAGTGCTACCCAATTCCCAAATGCTATTCAACTTTATTATTTCCCCTTATTCAGTCGATCAGTCCATCAGTAAGCATTTATGAAGTGCTTACTATGTACCACACACCATGACAAGCACTGGGGATGCAAACTCCCTTATTCAACTATATGCTCAGCTCATTATCCATCTTCAGCATCTATCCATTATGGATGGAACAACAGCCTAACCCAATAGGCTGCCCATCCAAATGCATGTCTTTATCTGAACAATAGATGTTTGCTAAACTGAATTTATTTATTTTTTTTTCTACTAAGCATCTTTTGAGGAAGACATATTGATCCAGAGCTTGTTGCAATAGGAAAACAAAAATATCTGAAGAAACTATCCATAAACAATATATTTTCCCATTTGGACTTACTTATTACTAGTCTCTGTACTAGTCTCTGTAGTAATTATTTGACCATTCTTATTAATAGACATAAAGGAATATAATGGCATACTTTTTCTCCACTAAAATGATGACAAAAGGGGCTTACTTATGGACAGAAGAAAAAAAAAGAATACTTTTCTCACTGAAAGTTGTTAATATTGAAAGAGATACTGAAAACTGTATAATATATTTTTGAATAGAGGTAGACATCATAGTCATCTGTTTCCCGAGCTTAAGGACCATCTTGCCTGTGTATTACCTTCAATTTCAATGAAATAGGAGGGGAAGGAGAGTTTTAATTACCTTGTGTTAATTTCCTGAACCTTTCACCTTGTATTTTTAACTGCTAACACACTGAAACCATGGGCAGTGCTTCCGACATAATCCTCAGGTCCTTTGTTGGAAACTGCACATTTGGCAATTCTAACTGCTTATTCCATAAAGTTTTTAGAAACCACGAGAGTATAGGTCTTTTGAATCTTAGCCTAGTGGTCTGAACACCTTCCACAAGAGCAGGATTCTCTGGTAGCAGGAATCTGGAGCCATCTGCATCCCTAGCTCTCCCATCCCCCAGCCTAAACATTCCAAGGGACTGCAGAGACAGATGTTTGCATACCTAATGATCAGTGGTTGAGATTCTAAATTCTTTAGCCTCTTACTTTACAAAAAGGAGGGGGGAAGGTACTCCTAAGTCTCCTTACATGAAGTTACGCCAACTCTCTCGTTATGTGATATGTTTGTACCCTTAGGCGGCATTTCTTATTTATTTTAGGGAAGACAATTCTCTGTTTCTTCTGAAAGCAAAAAAAAAAAAACATTAATATGCATCCATGCCTCAGAAATTCCCATTCTTTTCTGATAGAGTTTCACTGTCAAATGGAATACTCACTGCAGTGGTTACCAAATATCAATCTAGGCAGCTATAGCAGAGCATTTTCTCTGGAGGCTGGGAACATGCCATTGTAGAAATAGAGCTGACTTTAGAGACAAAGGACACAGATGGGCATCCTAGTTCCTGAGTGCCACTGATAGCCTTCATGATTTTGAGCATGTCACTTAACCTTTCTAATTCTCAGTTAATTAGCACTGGAAAAGAGGGAGTTTGACTGGATGATCTTTGTGATCTCTTATAGCTCTAAATCTATGATCTTAAGAGAGCTCACTCACTTTTCCTAAAATCTTCTTTAGATGATCTCCAAAGCCTGAATTAATGAAAAAAAGGGTAACTTGTGATATTAGTTTCACTTCAGAAAAATGAATTGTGCTGATGTCTTTTCTTTCACATCACCTATAATTCTTGCCAGCTAGTGTGAGTAGAATACTGGACTTGGAGTCAGGAAGACAAGAATTCAAATCTTTTTCTCAGACATACTTGACAAGTCACTTAACTTCTCCCAGTCTTGGCTTCCTCGTCTGTAAAATAAAAGGATTGCACTTGATGGTCTCCAAGGTTTTTACAGCTTGCTATGATCCTATAATTTCCCCCTACCCCCTCCAAAAAGCCATTTCTTATAATAAAGAGGAAAAATCAAAAAGGCAACCAGTATATTTATGGAGTATAATGTCATATGCTATGTTTTATATACATTATCTCTCACCTTTGCAAAGATGTGGAGTCACATCTCTTCTCATATCTCTCCTTTTGGACCAATCTTGGTGTCATGTTAGGAGTACTGTATACTTTCATATATAATTTCAGAGGATTTCTGTATAATTTCAGAGCATTCTGCTTTTATTGTTTTGTTCTTTCCACTTTCAGTATTGTAATCATTGTGCGTATTGCTTTTCTAGTTCTGCTTACTTCACATTGAATCAATTCATGTATCATCCCATGCTTCTCTGTATGCTTCATATTTTCATTGCTTATAGCACAATGATATTCTATTACATTCATGTACCACAATTTGTTTAGCTATTCTCAAATCAATGGGCATCTACTACTTTTTTTTTTTCAGTTCTTGGTTGTAAGAAGCATTGCTATGAATAGCTTGGCATATATGGGAACTATCTTTTTGCTATCGCCTTCCTTGGAGTACATGCCTAGAAGTCATGATTTCCTTAGACTGGTGACTGTGTCACCAGAGAATGATATATTCTTTAATCTGAGAGGCCACCTCAGAGGTCATCTATTTCAACCTGTTACTAAAGAAGAATCTGTCCTTTTATATAATTACCCTGACAAGTAGTTATCTAGTTTCCACTGTTAATAGCTCCAGCCCATTCCACTGTTCAGTAGTTCTAGTTGTTAGGAAAGATTATTTTTTTCCTTCAATCAGACCTATATTTCCTTCTCTTCAACTTGTAGCCACTGTTCTGAGTTTTGCCTATCATCAAAGAAACATGTCTAATCTCTCTTCCACATGCTACCATTTTAAATAAGAAGTCAAGCCACAATTCAATGTAAATCATTTGCTTTCAAAACTAGAACTCCTAACATAATCATCACACTTCCCCCATCTGATCCTCTAGTTTCATACTCTTTCATGCCTTAATCATCTTGGACATTCCTTCCTTTGGTCATGCTCCAGAATTCAGTGTCATTTAAATTTTTTCCTGTTTTTGGAATCCAGAGAAAACAAAATCTTTTTTTTTAAGATGTTAAGGTCATTCTGAAAGCCTATGTTTTCAACTGTTAGTAGGGTTTAGATCCAAATGTATACAGCAAATGTGTAATTATTTCTAATCTGAACATAAATAAACATAAGCCACTTATTCTTGTTTATTCAACATGAAAATTACATATCCTAAAATACATGATTTTTGTAAAGTTTATCCTCAAGGGTCGGTTAGCACCAAAAAATAAAGACCTCTTTAACATTTGATCCATCAGTGATTGGTAAGTGTAGATGGTCTTATACTCAAACACACCTAAATAGCAGCAGCATTTCAGGAACAAAGACAGAGGGAGATTTCAGGTAAATGAAAATGCCTACAAAATAGTATTTCATTTTCTTTTTTTAATTTTCATCTTCACAGACTTCAGTCATATTTTTAAGATCAAAGTCTGTGCTGTGGAGTGGATAGAGCTTTGGACTTTGAGTAGGAAAGCTCTGGATTCAAATCCTTCCTTACTCATATACTAATAATGTGCTACTAGACAAGTCACTTAACCACTCAGCCTAAGTTTTCTCATCTGTAAAACTGGGATAATAAAAATATATATCTAACCAGATTGTTGTGGGGAATCAAATGTATGTAAAGTTCTTTATAAAGTTCAAAGGTTGTTAGGCTTTGTCCATTCTTAGTTTCATATTGTTCTGATCTGTAATTATGCTTTTTTACATGATTTCTTTTCTTTTTTTTAAAAGTATGATCTATACTTAAATAAAAAACTACAGGAGGTGTTAGACTATTCAGAAATACATTATTTTCTGAGCTGCTTTAAAATTGTTGGTTGTGCACCCCATCCCACCCCCCAGATTCTGACCTGTCAATCACTCAACAGACTCATTTCCTGCTCTAGGGTGCCAAAATCCACTGCTTTTATGTTGTTTGGCTCCTGGTCAGCCCTCACAAGCAGAAATCCTACACTGAATAAATGGTCAATATTTATTTTATAAAGTTTCCTACTCTTACACCAGAAAGGTGGATCATCAAGTGGGGTTAACTCTCAAGGACATTAATGAAATATCCAGAGCCCAATCCTACCCATGATGCACTCCTTTAAATAGAACACTTGATTTGGCCTGGAAATCAGGAAAAAGGTTCCAGTTTCAATACTTCAGAAAGTCTTTGTCCATTCAAATATCCAAGAAGTGTTGATCTCTGACATATCCATCAGCAACACTTTAGCTACCACATGAATTCTGAATGTTCCATACAGAAAAGCTTTAGCTGTCGCCCTTGTATCTCTCCTAGCCCAGAAGTTCATGTTGCTTTTGTTCTGTAGATCTTTTGGAAAAGTTATCCATATAAAGCCAAAATATGCAAACAAGACTACTTTGAGGGGCCTTGGTAGTTGATTTGGGGTTAGTTTCCCTTACTTCATCACTTCTAAAAGGTACATGTTGAAATACCATGAAATTGAATGAATGTTTTCTCAATTTTGGCTAAAAAGCAGTGGTTTACTTCAGGCCAGTGGGCCCCAACTAGGCTACAGCAAGAAGGATGTAAAGTACATTAACACCAGACTTGCCCTGGAGGTGAAACCTCAGAGTCTCTGTGAATACAGTGTGTGTGTGTGTGTGTGTGTGTGTGTGCACGCCTGCAAGCACACATGTTTTGCTTTGGTTCAAATGTAGTTGTCAAATTGCTAGTGATTCAAATCATAATTTAGCTTCACCTCCAGGGCCAAGAGATTTGGAACTTTACATGGACCTTCAATGCTTTTAGTAACCTTTTATCTTTTACCTTAAAAAAATACTTTTTGGCATATATGGGAACTATCTTTTTGCTATTGCCTTCCTTGGAGTACATGCCTGGAAGTCATGATTTCCTTAGACTGGTGTAATGAAACATATAGGCTATGTCACCAGAGACTGATATATTCTTTAATCTGAGAGGCTGTACCAGCCGTGCCGACCTTATGCCGGCCGCGCCGACCACTCCTCCTATAAGGAGCAGGCTGCCACAGTCATACTCACTCACAAGTCTTCGGTCCTCAGCCAGATAAACACACAGAGACGAGCCATCAGGAGGCTCCAACACCAGAGCTTTATTCAGAGGCCATCACAGCAAGCCATCACAGCAAGGCTAAGCAGGAAGGCCAGAGCAACAGAGCAGGAGCTGAGAGAGCGAGCGCGTGATCTGACCACGCTTGTTCCTAAATACCTACCTAGCCCCTCCTCCCCAGCCCGCTTACTAGCCAATGATTGTAGGGTCAGATACTGGAAGGGGCTGTCTGAGTTTAGCACACCAAGGGGGAGGGAGTGACGTAGGAGGATAGGACCGGATACAGGAAGGAGGCTTCTGGGATTAGTGCATAGACAGAGTACGTGACCTAGGAAGTCAGGAAGGAGGCGTCTGAGGTCAGTGCTACACAAAGGGACCCAGGAAGTCAGGAAGGTCACAGGAAGGAGGTGTCTGGGGTTGACGTTGCATACAGGGAAGGGACTAAGCAAAGGGAACTCAGTCCTCTGCCGTCCCACTCCCACGTGGCACCGCCCCTTGCCTCAGGAGCACAAGCTCCAGCTACTTCCTTGCACCCAGCTTATCTCACATAGCACTGCCCACTGCCTCAGGGCTTCTCCGTACCCAGCCCATCCCAGTTCACCATGACTCCGCCTACCACAGCCCCTGCCTCGACTTCCAAAAATACCCAGATCTTACCCTAATCTTGCCACAGCGTCCACCTGGTAGTTGCCAACATCAGACAGTCCCTCACAAGAGGCCACCTCAGAAGTCATGTATTTCAACCTGTTACTAGAGAAGAATCTGTCCTTTTATATAATTGCCCTGACAAGTGGTTATCCAGTGCTAAGTAGGTATAATGAGTTGGTTTCTGGGCTAATGATACTTGCAAAAGAAATTTATATTTCTTAATTGAACTTTTGAAAACATCACTTGTTAGACAGAGCAATGCCTGGGGACTAAGAAAAGCAAGATTCTAGTCCTTCCTCTGGTACCAGCCAGTTCTGTGACCTTAGACAAGCCAGATCAGCTCTCCCACACTCCAATGAGTTAGCCATCAACCCACATCCCTCTGGCAGGCACAGCAGACAGATGATGAGGTAGGCCCATGAATTGATCTGCTCGATATCCCTCAGGGGTCAATACTGAGCATGGGAACCACCCTCACCACTAACAGTTCATAGGATCACAATCTAGAGCTGAAAGAAATCATCTAACTGAAACCTCTCATTTTATAGAAGAGGAAACAAGCCCAGAAAGTGAAAGTAATTTTCTCCTGGCCACTCATGTGGCAGAGTTGAGAACAGAGAAAGGTACTTATTTCAGGGGCATGGTAGAGAAAGTCCTCAGAGTCAAGAGTGCATTCTGGACAGAAACAAAGGCATGACTGGCCCAGGTGTCCTTCTTACAAATGGAAGTCTTCAGAGAAACCAGGCAATCAGAGGGGTGGAAGCAAGGGTATGTAGTAAATATTTAACAACAGAGCATACTTAAGTTTAGTGTCCATTATTAATATGGTCTTCATTATTTTCTTAAGTCTAGGAAATCAACAAAACAATAAGTCAAGACTTGATTTGTGGCCTTTGCTCATTTCTGAGCTATAAATGCTTGCAATGAAAATCTAACAATTAGCTCTGGCAGGAAGGTTTAGCTGAATGCAGAAGATATTTTCCAACATGTGAAGTCCAGCAGGGAGAGGAGGGTGTAATGGGAGCTTACAGGCAGAGGGTCAAGAGTGCAGCCTGGAGAGGAATGATCTTTATCCAAGGTCACCTTCCTGTCATCAGCTGAAAGGAATGCTTTCTATCTTTAATGTAATCAAGACGCAAGGGTCTAGCCCAAGCCTTTAGGCTTTATAGACCCACATCCATATTTCCTGGACACTAACTCTTCCTCTCAAAGCAAGCCTAGGTCTCTTTGCTAAACTTCCTAGATCACTAGGGACTCCAACTTGAGGCCTAAATATCCCTCACCTTCTGGTGCTGGAACTGACTTGACTCCTTGAATTCAGAGCCCTATTTCATTTGAAACCAAATCATCAGTCCCTCTATCCAACTGCCACTACCTCCAAGTACTATCTTTGTGCTTTTTTCCCCTTCACTGTTCTCTTTTTCTCTTTTCACACACTGAGCCATTTTTTTTTCCTCTAGGCTTCATTAACATGGAAAATGAACAAAAATTCTGATGTAATACACCAGAGGATGATAATTAGAACATGTATAAAATAAAAAAGTCCCAGACTGACCCTAAAACTCTTTATATTAAAGTTTCTCCATCCCCAGACTGGTCATCTTGATTTGCATTCAAGTGGGAGATACTGTATCCACTTCTCTCCAAGGTCAATACTAGAATTTTATATGCCCTTCAGAATATACTCAAAGCTAATTTGGAATTTATTCTTCTGAGAAAGCCAATTGACAATTCAGAATAGTAAAAACAATACTGTTCTTGAAATTGGAAGACAGGGCTTTGAGACCTTGAGATAGAACAAATGATTTTAATTTTGCAAGTCAATTTCTTCATATGTAAAATGGGGATAATAATACCTTATAATGTTAATGTGAGAAAAAATACAATAATAAAAATAATATAATAAACCTTAATATGCTAAAAAAATCCAATTGTTTTTATTACTCTTCCAATTCTAGTATACTTTAAACCAGTCAGAAAACTGTGTTAAGGAATGGTGGACTTGTGATATCATTGTCACAGGACCTCCTCAATCTTGGGAATACAAAGAAAGACAAAAGATAGTCCTATATAATAGTACTATATAATCCCCTTAGCTGAGAAGACCAAAGATTTAGAATAGTCAATGAGAAGAGAGATGATATAATTCACCCACATTATTATATGGATGATTAACAAGAAAGGAAGTTCAAAATCCCAGAAGTATTAAGTCCCTCCTAAAATCTCACCTTCTACAGAAAGATTTTCCCAATCTCTATTAGTTCTCGTGTGTTCTTTTATTTTTTCCTATTTATCTGCATATAAGTTGTTTTTATGTATGTGTTTGCTTGTTGGCTTCCCCATTTTATTGTGAGCTCCTTGACAGCAGGGATTTTGTTTTGCCTCTTTCTGTGTCCGCAACACTTAGAAAACAGAGAATTTTATATTTAGAGTGTGTAGGGGGGTGGGGTGGGAGAGATAGTAAGGAGCCATCAGAGATTATTGAATGGAGGGGGGAGTGTCATGGTCAGATCAACACTCTCAGAAGATTAATTTGACAGCTGAGTGAAGAATGGACTGAAGAAAGGAGATACTTAAGGCAGGGGGACCAAACAGCAAGCTATCGCAATAATCCAGGCATGAGATGATAAGGTCTTATACCAGAGTTGTGGCATTGTCAGAGGAAAAATGGGAAAATATGAGAGAGGTGTTATTAAGGTAAGATAGACAGCCAACTGATTGGACATGAGAGGTGAAGAGAAAGTAAGGAGTTGAGGATGGCATATAGATTGTGAGCCTGGGTAATGGGAAGGATGTAGTTCCCCCCCATCCCATGCTAATGGACTTAATTTAAGTCTTTTAATATTTTAGGGGTACCAGTAGAGCACTATGGTTGTCCATTAGCTTATTGGCACATTGCTCTCTCCAATCATAAATTTTCTTAGTAATTTTTATGCCATTTCTTATAGGTACATAATTTTTAAAAATATATACTTTACCCTACTTGTTTGCAAGATACACTTTCCATTGCCTTTAAGATTATCTACAACTTTGATTCCTTGAAGATTGCGCTATTTGGAGATGTAAAACCCTATGACATTATTAAATCAACTCTTTTTTTTTTCAAAAGATCCATCTTTTTGTTAGGAAATATCTTGAGATCAAAAACACAATGAAATTTCTGAGATGCAATATAAACCATTCACATGCTCCTGTTTAATGTGCCTATCCATAACTCCTTCAATGTTTATAATTCCCAACTTATTCATCTTTGTCAATCTTCTGAGTGTGATGTGAAATCTCAAAATGCTTTGATTTGCTTTTATTTTATTAATCTTTCATTTTATTATCAATAGCAGCTCTTTTAAAAACTTTTAAAAATTGTCTAAATTTGACCATTCATTCATTAGGTAATAGCTTTGGGGATGATATACTTATGTATATATATATATATTCTTTGAATATCTTAGATACCAGAAAAAGTTGACATTTTGATATTACATGAGAAATACCTGCCTTTAAAAAGAAATACATGCTATGAAGATACCATTTTAAAAATGGATTTGGAAACATTGTATCATTTTGTAGGAGGCGAGTTGCCCCAAATGATGTCACTTATAAAAACAAAAATCTGCATTTATAAAACATAATTAAGAGGGTTTTAATTCAGTTTATTAAAAATATAAAATGCAAATTTACTAGTTGAATTTTAAAAACAGCAACAATAGTAACCTGGCATACTTGACAGATGAGATTTTTGAGATATTATAAGAGCAATCAATGCTGAACTTTATTTGGCACTAAGTATCTTAACATGTCTTTTCTTCTGTGACAGTCATTAAAATGATAAAAATAAACTGGACTTAGGATATACACATACACACATGGATTATATACATTTACCTATATGAAAAGATGCATGCTCAAATGTTTTGCTGAAGTAATGTGTGATTAAAAAATGTTTAGAAACAACATAGATGGGATCACAAAATGCAGAACTGTTACATTTAAATGGATAAACACACCTACTACTAATAAAAATAGTTCATTGAATCTATACATTGCATCTATATTATTTCCCTGACATGCAAAGTTAGTAACCCTTTCAAAAGAAAATGAAATTAGTTAGGCATG
The DNA here is from genome assembly GCF_900497805.2 of Vombatus ursinus. Lineage (NCBI taxonomy): Eukaryota > Metazoa > Chordata > Mammalia > Diprotodontia > Vombatidae > Vombatus > Vombatus ursinus. The sequence goes on from NW_020954590.1 coordinate 21,900,759, forward strand.
ACTTACTGGCTTTGAACCAATGTTAACTATTAGTGATTACTATTTTCTTTTCTTAGTGTTCTAAAGCCATTTTTTAATTGATTCAGTAACTAGGATCATTATCAAGTATATCAGTCTATATTTCCCTAAACACATTTCCCTGACCCTTTTTGAAATGTTGTAGTAATTTTTACCTTCCAAGCTAGATTGTATGTTTCTGAAGGGGTAGAAAGTTGTCAGATAGATAGAGAGGCAGATATAGACAATATAGAGTTGTCTTATATGATATGAAAAATATTATACATAGATATATGTATGCATATATATACATGAAGTATTATATATTTAATCCTCAACAACACTCAGAACAGGAGTGGATAAAGCGAGGAAACAAGGATGCATTAAGCACTTACTGTCAGCCATTGTGCTAAGTACTTCAAAATGTTATCTCACTTGATCCTCACACAATCCTGAGAGGTAGGTACTATTATTATCTTCATTTTTACAGAGGAAACTGAAGCAGAGAGAGTTTAAATGACTTTCCTATAGTAACACAGCTAGTGAGTATCTGAGGCTGGCTTTGAACTCAAGTCTTCCAGAGCTCTATCTGCTGTGTTATCTAGCTGACTTGGCTGATAAACAAGTCTCACTATTTTGATTAATTTTTTTTAAATCCCAAAATCATACAGATTTAGGGTTGGAATTTAAGTTTCCAAAGTATTTTACAGAAATAGAATTTTGATGAATTGGGACAGCAGAGTGAACATTGGCTCTGATATTAGAGGACCTAAGGCCAAATTCTACCTCAGATAATGACTACATATGACCTTGGGCAAGTAATTTAAACTCTGGAGGCTCAGTTTCATCTTCTTTAAAGTGAGGAGGTTGATTTATATGGACTCTGAGGTCTCTTCCAGCCCTAGATCTACAATCTTATTAAGTCTTGCTAATCATTTATGGAAATGATTTTATTTTTACATGTGGCCAACTGGTGGCTCTCTCTGTCTGTTGTATCTCCTATGTACTAGAATTTATAAATGCACTCATATGTTGCTCCAAACAAGAGACATGCATTCAACTCATTCACTGGAATAAATGAAAACCTCATATAAATCAAGAGAAAAAAAAAGTCAGTAGAAGGTCACAAAAAATGTCAACCCACATGCAGGGATGAAAACATGTAAATAATTTAACCATAGATATTTAGTTTTACATTAACAAAACCACTGGAATCACCCACCCCCCCAGATCTTCTACTTCTAGACCTCAAGTGCTCTGTCTTAGAGTCCAAAAGTTATTTAACCCCTAGCCAATTAATATCTTTAAACTCTAAAGAGGTTTCCTTTACTCCTTCAGTATGAGGGGGGCAATAACAGCATCAATCCTAGAAAAATGTATCCCCAAGCTTACTTTTTGCTTCTACTCTCCAAAAGCTACAATTAGATATAAGAAAAAATTTAAATAAATAGGAGAGATAACACTGCACTCCATTTAAAAAAAAATTAAGAAAATTCACTGAGCTCAAAGGTAAAGGGAGTAAAATAAGGCTTATTTTTTATTTTTTTAAATGTCATTGCTTTTTAATAAATAAATAAATAAATTTATTTTTAGTTTTCAACTTTCACTTTTATAAGATTTTGAGTTCTAATTCTTCCCTTCCCTCCCCTCTCCCCTTCCCAAGATGGCATGCAATCTGACACAGGCTATACATGCACAATCTTATCAAACATATTTCCACATTAGTCATGTTGTAAAGAAGAATCAGAACCAAAGGGAATAGCCATGAGGAAGGAAAAACAAAAAGAAAAAACATGAAAATAGTATGCTTTGATCTGCATTCAGACTCCATAGTTCTTTCTCCAAATGTGGATAACATGAAATGTCATTGTTACTTCTGAAATAAAAACAAAATAAATTCAAATATTTTAGCTAGGTTCAATTCTCCTTCTTCTTGTGCCATCTACCAATATGATTGAAGAATTTTCAGACTTCCCAATGAAACTGACAAAACTAATGTGACTATATGGCTAGAATATGGCAATGAATTCAAGGATTCAGAATCAGTCAATCATCAAGTACTTACCTATAAAGTAAGACACTATCTGCATCCAGAGAAAGAATTGATAAATAGAGTAGAAGTATGTATAGAATGCTTACACACACACACACACACACACACACACACACACACACACACATACACATATATCTATACACGCATATTTGTATCTAATGGTAGCCATTTGTAGGGTGGAGGAGGGTAAAAAGGAAAAAAAAGAAAATTACACTATAACAAAGTGATTGTTATATATTTATATATAAAGCTATATATTTAAAAGGAATTGCAAGTTGTACCTAATAGATTTCTAGGTTCATGTGCAATCATCTTTTTTTCTATTCTATATTATGGAAATGCTTGTTTTATTTCTTAAGTTCAGAATAAAATAAATAAAACTTTAAAAAAATAAGCATTTATTAAGCACTTACTATGTGCCAGGTACTGTGCTAAATTCTAGGAATACAAAGAAAAAAGGCAAAAAAAGTTGAGCTACCCTAAAGAGCTTACATTCTAGTATAAGAGAGAAGCTATAAATAGTTAAATATATTCAAATTACATATAAAGTAGAAAGTAAGTTTTGAGAAAGGAGAGTGGAGGAAGGAGAAAAGACCCTTATAGAAGGTAGTGTTTGAACTGAGTCAGAGATTCTGGGAAGTGGAGATAAGGTGATAGAGCATTACAGGCATTGGGGATTGCCAATCACACAGAGGCAGGATACGGAGTACTCAGTGCTAGGATTGGCAAATTAGTATGGCTAGATAAGAGAACGCACAGATGGCAGTAGAGTTTAAAACTGAAAAGGTAGGAAAGAGCTAGGAGGTAAAGATATTTAAATCACAAACAAAGAAAATTTTTATTTGATCTGGAGTTAATATGTAGTCAGTGGAGTTTATTGAACAGGTGCATGACATAGTCAGAACCATAGTCTAGGAAAATCGCTTTGGAGGCTATGTGAAGGATGGATTGGAGAGGGGAGAGACTTGAAGCAGGGAAAGCAAGTATCAGATTATTGCAGTAGTCCAAGTGAGAAGTGATGAAGGCCTGAATTAGGGTGGCAGCAGTGTGAGAGGAGATTATGTATACATGTGTGCATATAATGAGATATATAACCATATCTCATATGCATATTCATGAGAGGTGCTACGATGGTAGAAATAAGATTTGGCAGCTGATTAGATATGTAGGGTGAGTGTTACAAGCAGTCAAGGATGACACTGAGCTTTTGAACCTGGGTAACTGGGAAAATGGAGATTCCTTGAAAATAATCATGGGATTTGGAAAAAGGAAGAATTTGAAAAAAAATAATATTTTGTAAATGTTGAGTTTAAGGTACTTATGTGACATTGACTTCAAAATGCCCAAAGTCTATTGGAAATGTGGGGCTGTAATTGAGGGACCGAGACTGGGAATGTTGGTGATGATGATGATATTGAACATGTTGATGATGGTGATAGCTATATAAAGATCAGAGTAATGACTTTCCAAAGCTTCCATTCAAAAAGGTCTCTGGGGACCACTATCTCTTCATAGCCCAACAGGTTCACTCCATCAAATCCCAGAGGAGTCTTATCCTTAGAAAATTCATCTTTTGATATTATAGCACATTTAGAACTCAAATCTCATCAGTACCCTCAGTACACTCTGGAGCTCTAACTGAAATGCAGGAGTCCTTGAGTGTGGAGCAAAATTCTCTTTCCAAAAACTTCATTTGAAAAAGGCCCCTGGGTCATATAACACCCATGTGTTACATGTACTATACTGTCCATGTATAATAAATGACCCATATTGCAGTGTTATATCTTATTGTGCATGTTTAATTTATGATGCTTGTATTACTTTGCTATATGTTTCATGTTATCTATTTTAAATATGTTGCTCATGTTATATGTATATGTTATGTAAATGTCACAAATACTATTCATATTTTGTTTATAATACTTGTGTTATAAATAATGGAATGCCACACCCATGTCTCTCTCTTCCTCTCTCTTCATATATAGATAGATAGATATAGATATTTACTTACAGATATGTCTATATGTATATATATAGAGAGAGCGGTATGTTTATATGTATATATCAACTTCAAGCAGCACTAACTTCATAAAAGTCGCTACATAAATTATAAGGTTAGCAAACAAAACAAGGTTGGGCACTATGGCAACCTTCACACTACCTCCTTGCCTACAGTATATCCCAGGATAGAGCCAAGATGTAAATATTTCAATACCTGAGGAATGACAAAAGTATGGAACCCAGGGATGAAGTGGGAATATAACTCCATAGTAACCCAGGTTGTATAGCTCAAATTGTTGAAGTAACTCCAGGGTTACTGGACATATAACACATGGGTGACATTTATAAGCAATATTTCATGGTGACAAATATGGATTGAATAGGTTTCAAAGGAGGTGAAATTACTGAGTGATGGTGATAGGAGGACAGAGTGGAAGTGGCAGTGGCAAGGAGTCCAACTCTCCTGCCACTAATGGTAAGTCAGGGAGAAGAGTGAAAGTGCAATCAGTTCTGGAAAGGATAACCAGGGGAGCTGTGATGTCAGGTGGGAGTCAAGTCTCAGTGAGTGCAAGAAAATAGAGGGAGAAAAGAAAAGGTTTAAGATTAAATCTAATTTACTGTCTATGAAACAGGCATTCCATGGAGCACAGTGGAAGGATTGGGTGGCTTTAAAGGTTGGATTAGATAAGGTAAAAGGGATGGGAATAAGAAAGTAATTAGTGGGGGGTAGAGAGTGGAGTTTGAATAATGATAACTAGGTTTTAGAATCACTGAGTTGGATTTGTTGTGGCAAGGTGTAAATAATTTTTTTTTTCCCCTTAAGGAATGAGTCCAGTTAGGTTATCATTGCACATAAGAGTTTGGCTTCCAATGGAGTTGTCTCAGGTATCAACTGGCTATATGTCATTGTAAAGGGGTAGAGTAGGAGAGGAGGGTTTCAGGGCCATGGCAGGAGAGGTTTTCTTGAGCTAGGTAGAATAGTACAGACAAGACAAGCTCTGAGAAACACTAGGTGGCCCAAAAGGATTCAAAATTAGCTGAAGACTAAAACAACAACAACAACAACAACAACAAAACAAAACAAAAAAAAACTTTATCCTAAAGAATTAGAGGGTCAAGAACAAATCATAGAAATGATAGATTAAAGACATTAAAGACAATGACAACTATGGGGCAACTTATGAATATTTATGGTAGATGGCCAAAGTAAGCCTTAGGGGATAGTTTATATCTCCAACAATTTTCTTAAACTGAAATAAGAAAGACCATATAAATGAATCAGGCATGTAACTAAAAAAAAAGAGAGGTAAAAGTTAAATCACCAGTGACAAAAATGAAAGCAGACAATTCACAATAAATGGTAAAGAAATAATGAATATTATTAGAAATTATTTTGTCCAACTATAAGCCAATAAAACTGACAACTTAAATGAGATGAATAAATATTTATACAAAATGCTCATTGACAAAATGAGAAATAGAGAAATTAATCAACCCAGTCTCAGAAAAAGAAATTGATGAAACTATAAATGAAATCCTAAAGAGGAAAAAAAACTCTCACTAACAGAGAGATTTACATATGAATTCAGTAAAAATTCAAACATTTAATTTCAGTACTATGCAAAACATAAAAAAGGAAGGATCTTAACAAATTTCTTCTATAATGCAAATATGTTCCTGATAACTAAACTAGGGAGAATCAAAATAGAGGAAGAAAACTATGAGCCAAGAGCCTTAAAAAACACTGATACAAAAAAAAAATTTAAAAATATTAGTAAAAGGGACTACAGCAATAGATCAAAAGGATTATAGATTATTACCAGATTGGATTTATATCAGGATTGCAGTTTGTTTAATATTAGGAAAACTATAAATATAATTTATCATAGAATTACATCAATAGATGCAGAAAAAGCTCTTGACAAAACACACCACCAATTTCTGGTATTTGTATACAGAAATGTTCCTATCTATGGATGTTTGTTAAGTTCATAATAAAAAAGAATAAAACTAAATGTTAAAAAGCTAAAATTGTAGATAACTATCGCATCCTCATTTTACAAATAAGGAAAGTGATGCTCACAGAGGTTACATGATTTATCCAAGCTGCCACAACTAATCAGTTATATAATCAAGACTCAAACCCAGGTCCATTAATTTCAGACCCAGTTCTTTTTTCCTATATACCATGTTTCCTCCTAAGAGAAGAGAGGAAGAAAAAGATCATTCTGTAGCAAGGGGCACTTTGGTGAAGGGGGAAGGCAGTCTTGAGTACAGCACTAAAATTAGCATTTGGACTATCTGGAATGCAAGAGGATAGTGGTGCACCAGAGGAGCTTTACAGATAGTATGTCACAAGGCAAGAGAGGGAAACAAAGGGGAAAGTGGGAGAGAGTCAAGACACACCATATGCTTTTCAGTTTTGCGTAGAGTTAACTCTGATTACTATATTTTCTGATGTTGGCATCTAGTAATTAAAATGCCTATCTAATTTAACAAATAAGCACACATAAGCAAATCAGTAGCCTATACAATACATTTTGGGATTGGAGAAGTATCTCACCTTCCAGACCATTTTCTCCCCAGTCATTCTGTCCTCCTTCTCCCTCTAACTTCTTTTCTGATTCTGGAAGCCAAGTTATCCCAGAAGGTCAGGAAAGTAGAACTTTTTCCAAAGAAATCAAGCCAAGATAGAGTTCATGCCACTGAATAGACATTTTTTTTTTTTTAAATTTCAACCACCCTTGACTAACCTCCGGGACCAGTTATCAAATAAATGATAAATAGCATTCTTAAATTCTTCTTTTCTTTTGAATATCTGGCATTTATGTGAAGGTTATATATCATAGTGGTATGGGTACAGATCACACTTCCTTTCATTCCTCCCTCAAATCTGGTTGACAAAGCACCCATATGTGGCCTATCATGAAATCATGGAACAAGAAAGGAGAAGAAATTTTCATAATAACCAAAGAATTCTCAAACTCCAGTGAAAATTACTTTTTGGTCATAAGATCAAAGATTTGGAACTGGAAAGAGGACATCAAATCTAATCCCCTTATTTTATAGAGGAGGAAATAAAAGCCTGGAAAGTTTAGTGTCTTGTGGGAGGTCATGTATAATAAGTCTCAGAGCTGGGATTTGAGTTGAAGTCCTTCCCTCTAAAGCTAGTGGGCTTTTGTTGTTGTTGTTGTTGTTGTTGTTTGTTTTTGTTTTTTACTGAACCTCATTAAATCCAAACTCTCTCATTAGATAAATGAATTATCACCTAAACACCATTGTTTGGGGATAGCTTTTGAATTTTTTCTCAGTCTAAAAGTGAAGCTTCTAAATCCTATTTACTATTTTTACCCCAACCAAAGATCAAACAGATGGAAACAGCGGGTTATAACAGAGAAAGTTTTTACTTGAATAGGAGGAAAGGAAATAGTGAAATGCTGGCCAAGACCATTTTTTTGTATAAAAAAATACCAAGTTTGCCCCATTGTGAAAATCCCACTTTAAAAAAATAATCCATTATAAAATGATTATTCTGATTTATTGAAATCTCTGAGTAAAGTTCAGAATTGTTGACTAAGGTATTTTAATTTGCCTAATTTTAGTTAATATAATTAGTAAATGTTTTCACAACTTTTTTTATAGAAGTATTGCTAGCCTTGCCAATTACTATGCTAGTAAATTTAGAAGGATGACTCAAATCACACCATATGTTGTTTCTTTATAAAGGAAAATTATTACAATGGCTATATTAGGTCTTTTCTCTAGCCAACAGAACCCTTGATCTTCTACACTAAAATGCACTAGAGAATTTATATCTTTTTATCATGTTAATTATATGTAAAACAAATTGATAAATATTCCTATTGCCTTTAAAAAATGTTTTAACAATATAAGGTCCGGAAGAAAATATGCAATTTTGTTATTCATTCAACAAACAAACAAACATTTATTATTCAACTACTATGAGGAAGGAATTGTGCTAGATGTTTCAGAGAAAAGGAGAATATCAAAAATAGTCTTTGCCTTCAGAGACCTCATAATTTCATAGACAGGAGACATAAATAAAATGACTATATAACATTATAACATAATATGTTCCTCAAGATCTTCAAACTCAGCATGTACAAAATCTAATTCATCATCTTCCCTGAACAACTTCCCTTTCTCCAAATTTCTGCTTCTATTAATACCACCATTTTCTAAGTGACTAATTTCAATTCATCTTCAATTCTTTCCTCTCCTCTAACCCAACCTCAGTGACTCCTAATTTCCACTCTGATAAAATATCCACTCTTCCATTGGGGATTTAAAGGCTATCAGAGATTGAACCTATCTTCCCAGCCTATTATGACATTATTCCCACTCATGTACATGTATTCTAGATACTCTGGCCTAGTTGATGTTCCCTGTACAGAATATTTTGTTTCCTATCTACATATCTATGTGGGTCATCTCCTATGTTTATGATGTTCTCCATCCTTATTTCGCTCTGCTTCTTGGAATCCCAAACTCCCTTGAAAGCTCAGCTTAAGCACCACCTTCAACAAAAGGAGTTTTCTGATTCCTCTAGTTGCTACTGTCTCCAGAAATTATCTCTTTAGTGTATATGTTTTCATGTATACATTATTTCTCCTTAGTACAATGTGCCTAGCATAGTGCCTGGCACATAAGAACTTAATATATGTTTGTTGATTGATTAAAGATATGCACAGCTTTGGTTTTGGTTCTATTTTTTTTTAAACAGAGCACACTCCCTAGCATGTAGCCTCTTTATAAATACTGATTGAATTAATCTGAAATCCATTCAGGTTTCCAAATCCTAGCAATTGCATCTCTAAATTCACACTGCAATCACTCTAGCTCAGATTTTCATCTCTTCTCATTTAAAATAGTGGTTCTCAAAGTGTGGTCTAAAAACCCCTTCAGATATCCAGAATCCTTTCAGGGTATCTGCAAGGACAAAACTATTTTCATACTAATGCTAGGACATTTTTTGCTTATGAAAATATCCCTTCTGTATCCAACTACATATCAGTGTGAGGCCAGATATCTTGATATACATCAACAGCAACCAGAACAAAAATCACAACAGAAAATGCAGAAGAAGATATGGGTATATCACCTATATCAAATTGCTTGCCTTCTCAATGATGAGGTGTGGGGAGGGAGGAAGAGAGAGAATTCAGAACCCAAAGTTTTAAAAACAAATATTAAAAACTGTTTTTACATGTAACTAGGGGAAAATAAAATACTAAATAGAAGCTAAAAAAAAAAAAAAGAAGCAGATATGGGAATCTAGCTGTCTTCAAATGAGCCAGACATTAAAGAGACTGGTACTTTTTATGCCACTCTTCTCATTGCATATTTTTTGTCTTGGGAAATATAGTTGTTTTCATAAAGTATGCTATTTGTATCAGTATATAATGGCCCTATTTTTTTAATGAACCAATAAATAAATATTTTAAATTTTATTACTTCCAACTTTTAATATTGTAAATATCAATAGATATAACCCATGTCAGCAAAACTGCATTAGGATCTTAAATAATTTCTAAAAGCATAAAGGGGTCCTGAGAAGAAAAAGTTTGAGAACCACTGATCTTTGCCAATGGTGTAAAACTCAAATAAAAACCTCTGTGAGCTGCATATTGACCTAGAAAACAACAGATTAACATTATCTATGTTGTATTGTATTTTTATTTATTTTGTTAAACATTTCCTGATTACATTTTAATCTGATTCAAGCACTAAAATTTTGAAAGCCTTGAGTCTAACACCTCTGAGACCTTTGCTGTAATCTCCTAACTGGTCTTGTTGGTTCCGGGCTATAACCTTTTCAGTCCACCCCTCTCACTATTCTTCCCATGCAGTCTTCCTAATTCATAACCCTAATCACATCACTTCTCTACCCAACAGTGGATCCCCTTCAGTGGATCCCCAATGATAACAGAAAAAAGAACAAACATTCCATTCTTATATGAAAATTGTCCAAGTTTTCAATCCTAGGACTTAGAACTGAAACCAATCATAGAGACTATCCAACCTGAACCTCTTATTTTACATAAAAATTAACTGAAATCCAGAAAGATTAAGTGACTCTCAAGCCTATACAATTGGGAAGCAGTCAATACATGATTTAATGATATAACCAAATTTCTCCAAAATTTCTCTTTTTGATTTATATTTATAATACATCAAAATATTTTACAATACAAAAGTCTTCTCAAATGCCATCCCAGAATTCCTATAAGCATTCCATTTTTTAATAGGGACACAAAAATAAAGTATCAAGTTATTTCACAGATCTCAAAATGATGAACATGATTATCACATTTGGCAAAGTCTCCAGTAATAATGATGACAATGAACAGGTAGTTGTATCTACCTAGCTTATTGAAAAAGCATGAAGGGGTTCATTTTTGAACCTAGTAAGTAGACATCTCTTCCTGGAGTTCAAGTTGTATGCTGTTTATTAGACTAGGGAGAAAATACACAGATTATTAAATTAAATATAATTATTATTTTTCCCACCTATAGATAGATAAAAGTGTGCCTCTCCAAGTATCCAAATAAAAATGGCAAGAAAAGCCCCAAACTGTATGTATTTCTTGTCTACTATCCATGAATATATGCATAAAGGGACAAATGTGTGTCAGAAAAGACTCCCTTGATACACAGAGTCATTTAAACAGCCACCATATGCCCCAATTTAATATACATTACAGAAGAGAGTATGAATGGCTTTTGAAGCATGGACATTTTGAAGCTTTTGATTGTCAGCATTATCCCCAGAAGAACTCTGCTTTATGACTATAGACTTTAATCCTGGAGTATGGCAACTTCAAAATAGTCTTTCGCTATTGGAAGAAACATATGCCGTTGTAGAATCCTATATAAAGGAAATTGCTTTTATTCTTCCAAATACCTATCTTTCTTTTTATTTTTTAATTATTTGTAAATGCTGTGTCAAAACATCATACAACTCCTTCAATGTACCAAATGAATTTCAATTGAATCTCTTATACTGTACAATCCTTAAAAAAATTAAAAAAAGTTACATAAAATAGCATAAAAATATGGTTGTGATTAATAATGAATATAATCTTTCCTTTAATACTTTTCTGCTTGTTAAAAATGAAAGACACATACATGCTTTATAAATTAGCACCAATGTTCTCCATTATTTGTCATCTAAGTTTTCTTGTCTTACACATAATCATAGTAATTGTATAGTCTTTTGGTCTTGCTTTGCCAATTCTATATCACTTTCTACAAATCTATTCCTTTGGATTCTTTTATCAATCACACCTTGTGACATGGCAATCTTCCATTGTCTTCATATACCAAAATAAATGGAGTCAAGGAGATTGTAAGAGAGCAATGAAGTGCCATCAACAAATGGATCTATCCCTGGCACAGATTAACAGTATCATCTAGTAGTGATTCTATTGGCAGATGTGACTCCAGAACTGACAGTGAGATTTGAAAGATCATCTAAAAGGGGAGTGGCACTATAGGATTAAAGAAGGGGAAATTCCCCAGTTTTCAAAAACAGGAAGAGAAAGATATTTGAAAATGATAGACCAGTGATTCCTGGAAAAATTCTAAAGGTGATGGTTAGAAAACAACTTTTAAAAGGATGCAGGGATCACAAAGAAACAACAGCATGTCACAAAAAATAGACTGTACCCAACTAACTTTATTTCTAGGTTTCACTGGGTTATTAACTGTTAGATTAGGGGAAAGTTGTGGATATGATCAAACTAGTAAGGCAAAGATCCTTAAGGTAAGGACAAGGTTTTGCTAGAGTTGAAGAAAAGTCAATCTTAAGAAGGACATGTCTCCTTATCTTCAAGTATTTGAAGGGCAGTTATGAGGAATGGTACTAAACTTGTTCTACTGACTCCCAAAAAGCAGAATAAAAAGCAATGGATAAAGACTGTAAAGAACCAAATTTTGGTTTTATTTAAGATTATTGTCAGGAAAGATTTTTGTAAATAAATCCTAAAGTATTATAAAAATATGAGTTACTATAGTTGCTATGAGTTGCTATTTCCTTTAAAATTAAAATATTTGGACACTTTTAGTTTATCTTTAATGTAATCCCTTAGTACTTTTTGTTAAATGACAACTGGTGGTCTTTCTTTTTTTTTTCCCCATTCAACTAATTCCTATTGTTAACTTTGAACCAGAAACAACACTCATAAAGTTCCCCAACACATTTCTTCAAAGCTAATTTTAAAACCTTCATTTCAATTCTACTCAATCAATACCTTTTAACCAATATTTTCTGCTTTCATCTCATGTCACCAATATGGAACCCAAGTACAATTTCTGTTATTACACAAGCCACCAGGCAAATATGACAGGGGAAAAAGCAAGTTCAATAATTTTAGCCTAAATTTTACTTTAAAGTTTATGGAATACATCCATTATCATTGTGCTGTTTGACTATTTTCTTATTCCCACATTTTAAGGCTAACCACTACCACATCCTAAGATCAATGAATAAAAAACATATTGGATTTAATTTAGGAAAATAACATCAGGGTTTCTCCCTTCATAAAATATCCTTTCTTCTATTCCTGTAGTGGGAACTTCATTCACATCAATTTTTGTGAATCCTTCCTTTTCCAAATTACTTGCTTATACTTTCCCCCCACATATTGTACCTTCCAAAATGCAGTTGTCAAAACCATTTCTCAAGTGACACAATTTCAGAACTGGAAGGGGCCTCATTGTCCATATAGTCCAAGCTAGAATTAGGGGAAAAATCCTATACAATATACCTGACAAGTATTCATCCAATTTCTCCTTAATTATTTCACATAAGGCATGAGTAAGGGGACCACCTAGTCTCAGAAAGGGAAGGGCAATGGGAAGTCATGCAAAATAAAAACAAAATAAAAAACTAATAGGGAGTTGGGTGAAGATAGAAAGAGGAAAGGGGATTTCAAAGAGAGAGTAGAAATGGAAAGAGAATAGTCATACACAAACAAAAAAAAAATCCCTTAACCACAGAAGGCTGATTATGAATGTAATAATAAAAGCAAAAAGAGAGAAAGGGCAAGGTCTAATAGTTTGATTCTACATTGGGTGAAGAGGTAGAGATGAGAGGACTGGAATAACATGATCTTAGTTATAGATAACCAGTGCAGATTTTATTCCATTTTCTTTCCCCCAGGATATACTTCCTTGTAAAGACATAGTAGGGATTAAAGAAGGGAAACAAAATAGAATGTAATAGTGGGGAAAGCAAAATCAAATATATGTGTGAATGGGTTAAGCTTTCTCCCAAATGGATTAGAATGGTGGGCAGAGTTTCGTAAAAGGCACTATGAAGTACTTTAAAAATTAATGTTGGACTATTTTTTCTTCTTGTCCACTTAATCTTTTCTTAAGCACATTTTTCTCCCTCTATTTCAATTAACTTTTTAATTACTTATGCATCATTCATTTCTATACATACATTATGCTTATAGGCACAAATACCAATAGTAACATTGAATAGTAATATTGAAATCCACTTTCAAAATTAAACAAATCTATCAGAAAAGTAAACAAGAAAGAAGTTATGGATATGAATAGAATTTTATGAAAAATAGACTTTATAGACTTTTTAAAATTACTGAATGGCAGTTATAAGGAGTATTCATATTTCTCAGCTATCTATGGCACTTTTACAAATACATCTTCTTGGACATAAGGAATTCATTAACAGATGCTGAAAGGCAGAAATATAAAGCATATCCTTTACAGGCACTCAAAAAATACAAATTATAATAAATAGTGGAAATTTTTTTAAAAAGAATCCCTTCTTACATGAAAACTAAATAAGATAATCCTTAAGTCAAAGAACAAATAAAAAAATTGTATTACAGAAAATTAAAATAAAATAATTATTTTCAGAGAAAATTTGTATCTTCAAATATTTTCTTCAACAAAAGTGAGGAAAAAAGCTAAATTGACTTAGCATACAACTTAAACAAAAACCTAGAATATTAACAAGTTTAAATTACAAGAATAAACACAAAATATAAATTCTGAAAATTATAAATATAAGTGTACTGATTTGATAAATAAAATGGCTTTTAAAAATATAGTCAAAATAAAAAAGTTAATTTGACAAAAAGAAAGAAGGAAATCAAAATAATAAAATCATAACTGTGAGAAAGAACTCTATAACTGAGAGGAAATAAAGATAATTATTAGAAGTACCATATCCCCATTAAATAAAAACAAAACTAAAAATTAAGTGAAATGAATGACTATCTAGAAAAATAAGATAACTAGATTAAAAGAACCAGAAATAAAGTATTTAAGTAATCCAATCAGAAAGAGAAAAGCAATAAGCAAAACATGTACTCCCAAAGGAAAAGAAAATCTAAAGTGGGAGGAAAATGATTTCCCATAGATTGATGAATAATTGAGGAAATTGTAGTGTATAAATGTAATAGAATATTATTACACAATGAGAATTCATAATATAAAGAATTCAAAGGAAGTTGGGAATATATGAACTGGTGCAGGATTAAATAAGTAGAACCAAGAGAGTAAAATTACATGTGAGCCACCATAATGCAAATGAAACAAAACAGAATAAAACTTTGTAACAATTTGAAAATTATGATGAATTAAATGACCAATCAGCACTTCAGAGCACAAATGGAGAAACATGACACCCACCTCATAGGACAGAGATGGTCGAGTATAGAAGTGGAATGAAAGATATAGTTTCAGAAAAACTATTGACTTACTTAAGTATACATATTTGTTACAAAGGATGGATTTACTGCAAAAGTGATAGGAGTTATTGGACTTTTGATAGACATTCAAAAATTTAAAAAAAAGGAATCAGCAAAAAAAAAAAATTAAAAGAAATTACAGGGCAGTGACATGGCACAGTGAATAGAGCACTGGCCCTGGAGTCAGGAGGACCTGAGTTCAAATGTGACCCCAGACACATAACATTTACTAGCTCTGGGTAAGTCAACCCTAATTACCTCACAAAAATAAAAAAGAAAGAAAAAAAAAGAAATTACATCCAGTACTGGTAATGATAAACCATCAACATCCAATTTGTTTATAGAACGATTTCCTTATTGTCACAAATTACATGATGTTTATTGGTGAATTATTTTTCTTTCTTCATGATCATTTTTTCTTTTGACAGAGTTGGTACTACTAAGTATTAGAGAAATCCCAATATTCTCTCTCAGCCAAGCAGGGAATTTCAAATTCCAGAGAATTCCATTCAAAATGGAATTTAGATTTAAAATTAAAAAAACAAACAAACAAAACTTTGTCACCAGTCCATGGAAGTGAAAAATCTTAATACATTTGTATACTTCAATTGTTTTTAATACTTGAGAGAAATAATTAATTTTTAATAGATATACTTCTGTATGGATATGTGTTTTTGAACAAATATAAATGTATATTGCATAATATATCAACAAACATATGTATGTCTATATGTTTATGTATGTGAATATTTATATATTTACTATATACATGTTATATGTGTATGTTTATATGCATTAATAATTCTGTCCTGGTTTCTCCCTACCTAATATCCACACTGTTAATGCCTTTCTTCCATCTGAGTTCACCTCCCATTGACAATTTGTATATCCTATATCTACATAATTGTGCTTATGCTGTCTTTCTTATCAGAATGCTATCTCTGTCAAGAGCAAAGAACATGTTTTTCTTTTCTTCATACCATAATACTTAGCACAATGCCTGGAACATAATAGGTGCTTTATAAATGCTTATTGCTGCTGCTAATATACGAGGCCATCAGTTCTATAAACATGCATATATATTTTAATGTTCACAAAGTTAATGATGGCAATGATAATCATCATTTTTACCTCTAGGTGAACACTGTAGGAAATATATAGCTTTAAAGACTGGAAAAATTATTTTATCATGATACTGCATATATGTATATGTGTGTATTTGTGTGTGTGTGTGTACATCTGATGCCTCTGCCATTGTTTGGTTGATAGGTTTGGAAAGAAAGTTTGAAATACGTTATGGGTAGGTGAAGTTTAAGGCACCTAAATTTTCTGGTTAACCTTCTGGGACAATTATATATAGATGAGGTGGCCTCTCTTCCAGTAATGAACATGCTGTTAACCAAGCCAAGGCATCAAGGGATTTTTGGTAAACATGAGCTTGATTTTAAATGTCTCCCTTAAATCTTTGAGAAATAGCCGAGAATTAGATTGCATATAAGATGAGAAAGAAAGTAACAGACATATTTTAAATTCATTTGAATGACTACTAGTGGTAATGCGAGGATCCAGGGTAGAATATAGCATCTGGTCCCATAATAAATACCATTCTTGTAAATCAGTGATAATTTCAGGCAAGCTTTATTTTCCTGGACTCTGAAAAATGCAATACAACAGCATGTTTGAAAGAGTTAATGAGGGAATTCAAGAGCAATAAAAGATCACAAGACAAGCAGCTTAGTCTAGCCAAAAAAAATGGTGGAAAATTGTAACCAGGTGTCTTTATTTCCTGATTCCTGAAGTACTGCTAACTCAGCTTTCTCTCTTAGAAAGGGCAGCATGTGGATCAACATGCACAAAGTATTTGTCAAGCACAATAGGTCCTTGCAAGACCGCAGGCTTAACTTTCTTAATCTTGACTATCTCAAAAGCAGATAGACCAAGCTATTTGGAAATCATGTGTGGAGTACAAGAATCCTTAATGTTCACCTTGAGTTACCAAATGTCAATGAATACTTAAACAATATCAGAATGTTGATCTTCTACATTCATTTGGGACAAAGAAAGGGGCCAATTTTAATGTTGAACATGTGCTTAAAAGGCATATAGGATATTAGACTGTAGTCAGAAGAGCAATGACTGTCTCATGGATCATTCTCTTGCTATCAAATCTCAAGAAGCCAAATGAAGTGCAAGAATCCCTCTTGGTTCTGGTTCTCGTTCCCTATTACTGAAAGAAAATCAAACAATAATCCATGGGATGCCATTAAATATTATCTTTTCCCCTGGTGCTTTTGAGTATAAATCTAACTACATCTACTCAAAAAACATAACATAAAAGGGACGTCCTCCATTGATTTCATGGAATGCAGTTTTCTTGAGAAATATAAAGTTGATTATACTTATGTTTCTTTATTGCCAAGATGTTGTACTGTGTTGATTTTATCCAAGATGATGTATGTTACAGCCCAAGTATCTGCCAGACTGCAGTCTGGCCAGCCTAAATCCAATTTGACTAGTGTAATGACTGCCTAAAAAAGTACAATTCTTACTTTAGGAGCTAAAAAATGAAGCTATCTTAACACTCTTTTAAGAGTGCATGTATTGAAGTAATAAACAACGCAGTTTGTTATACATAGAACAAAATATTTCTTCATCACTTTATAATTCTTCCAAAGATAAATCCTATTGTCTTGTGTGTTTAAAAAAAACCTATTACATCCATTATTGTTTTTCATACTCACAACAGCTCCCTGAGATATGCAGTGAAAGTATCTCTTTTACAGATGAGGAAATTGACACTCATGCGTTCAAGTGACTTGTTCAAGTTCACACACCTACAAGTGATAAAGCTGAAATTCACATCCGCATCTCCTGATTCAAACCAATAACCCAATTTCTCTACCTTTCTTCCTACTTTTCTCCCTCCTTATTTTTCAGTCTCACTCCATGCACTTGAGCAGTTCTGTCAAATATCTACAGATGGCCTAGGTGAGTTGCAATTAGACATGTGTTTTCACACTGTAATTTATATACTAATATATCTTGGTCTCAAGGGGAAAAGAGAAAGAATGAACACTTCCTAAAAACTTATTCTAAAAAGTCAGTTCTCTGTCATGAAAACCAGGTGCACTTGATGTGATGATGACCTTTAGTTATAAAACATTTAAAGATGATGGATGATGATGGATTTGCAAACCAGCTAAGTAAAGTGTGCTTACCTAGTGCTATGTGGACAGACTAAGGAAGCAAATTTGATTTTCAACTTCTAGCAAAGTGACCCATCAACTATTTATCTCCTAAATGATATTACATACTTTGAACTGTTTGTAAAAAAAGAAAATGCTGGTGAGTTGACATTTTCTTTTACTTTACAATTCTTGGAGTAACATGTATGTGTGTGTAAGTGTGTGTAGGGGTGTGTGTGTGTGTGTGTGTGTGTGTGTGTGTGTGTGTGTGTGCTTGGATGTAATATATTAGGTTCAGATAACAAAACAAGGACAAAGCTTGGATATGATATATTGGGTTCAGGTAGCAAAACAGGGAAAAAGCAGGAATGTGGCATATGGAAACAGTACTCAATTCAGAATCAAGCGGTTTTAGGTTCAAATCCAGACTCTACTACTTACTAATAGTGTGACCTAGAACAAATCATTATACCCCTTTGAGCTTTGGTCTCTTCCTCTGTAAAATGAGGGAGCTGGATTTCTTGATATTTAAGGTCCCTTCTAACTTTAAATCTATGATCCTAGATGATGTCATCAAATGGTGAAATGATGAAAGTACTGAAACAGTAATTATCAAAACAAGATCAAAATAATCCATTTTCCATTGTTAATTGTAATGTTAACTGATGTGATCAAGTACTTTTCTCAATCCTTTTCTACTTTTTACAAATGTTTGCAAAATTGAATATCATACTACTATATTCTGTCCTGCTAACTGCCTTGCCTATGCTTTTGACATGACAAGTTGTTTCTATCTTGAAACTGTGCTAAGATACACTTGCTTTTGCCAAGTTGCTAAAATGGCTCACTGTTTTCCTGCCAGAGAAAAAGAAACTAGCAATTTTTAAAATGAGTAATAATTCTTGCTCTAATGACCTACACTTACCTCATTGGGGGGGGGTTAATATTGGTGTAATTTCACTTACATGTTCTAATGTATTCAAACTTAATTTGTAGCTAGTGAAAACCATTCAGTTGGCATCTTTAAAACTGAAGTCCTTTGTTCATATCACAGGTCCAGCATGGGCAGTAATGTGGAGATGGAGAAGGCTTCTCTGGATTTCTCAGGCAATCTGCTTTGGTTTTGATGGAATGGAAAACTCCAACTTGAGGTGTTTATTTTCAAGTTTTATTCTCTTTTGAGTCCAACACACCGGGTGGTAATGACAATGCCGATTTTTCCAGTTTTCTAAATGTGAACATTTGTCTATTGGGAAAACACATGAGCTCATGATCTCATTGTAAATAACTCTGTGCCACCAGCATGGGATGGAATGGGGAGCTGAATTAATTTGAAATGATGACCAAAAATGGAGACATCTTCTGTTGTGAAAGTATTCAATCATTTGGCCATAGAATCATAGAATGCTAAACCTGGAAGGGGCCTTCAAAGATACTAGAATCCATCTACCTCATATCATAACTGAAGAAACTAAGGCCAAGAGAAGTGTAATGATTGAAGTTTAATGAATTCTAAAATATATTTTAAATTTGATGCTTAGGCAAGAAGTCATGTGAGCTAATGCTTTGAAAAGCATATAAATTCTTATAACTCAGGGATTCATATAATATTATCAAGGACCATCTATTCAAATCCTACTTCAATAAGAACCCACCAAAATCTCTAAAATGTACTAATTCCACCCTCAATTAGAGCTTGGGAAACTCGATACCCCACAGAATATTCCTTTTACTACTGGATAGTTTGACTCACAGTATTTTTTTTCTTCTGCCCTAAAAGTTTTGTTTTTAATTAACTACAGGAAAGCAATCAAACACCTACTTTCTCAAAAAAATAGACAAGAAATGAAAGTACCTTTAGAGGGTATCAAATCCAATTCCCTCATTTTTAATATGAGGAAACTGAGAGACAGAGATACTGAGAGTTAAATGATTTGCCCATGGTCAACACAGTAAGTAAGAATCTGAGTCAGAATTTGAATAGCTCAGATTTCTCTCTCTCTCTCTCTCTCTCTCTCTCTCTCTCTCTCTCTCTCTCCCCCAGTAGTACACCATCCACTGTACTTCCTAGATATTCAGATCACAAAAATTCAGTTGTGCCTTGAAAACTACAGTTATAGATAATCCACTCAAAAGAAGATTAATCACATTTTATAAATGAAACAAAATATATTTGTTCTGGCATTTCAGGCTTTATTAAAAAAGTCTGTTCTGATAGAAAAGATAAATCTGAAGCAACTATAAATAAAATTATATTAATCATGTCATATATTCAAAAAGAACTCAAAATAGAAAAAGAAGTAAAAATAGCTACTTTTATTTGGTCAACCTTTTCAAGTAAATGTTGTCATTATTTTGGTCCTTGGTCCAGAACTTATGATTTCTTACTTAACGTGGCCAAAATGTCACTAGTGAGACTGAAAAAGGACATAATTAATTTTCTGTAATCAAAATAAATTAAGAGATCTCTCAATTCTCATAGGGATATTTCAGACTTTGATTTTCATTTGAAATCATACTCAATTCTTGATTATTTGCTCATGATTTGTGTATTCTATGCATTCTGTCTACATTTTAAACTTATTATAGTTTTTAGCACCAGATATGTTTCTCATACCAGAAAATGCAAAAACTCATTAGATGAGATTGAAGTCTTAAATGATAAGTAGTCAAAAGATATGAATAGGCAGTTTTCAGGGGAAGAAATCCAAGCTATCAATAGCTATATGAAAAGAAATGCTCTAAATCATTACTAATTAGAGAAAATAACTCTGAAGTACCAGTCTTGCAGCCAAAATCCTACCATAATGTGGCCAGTTACTCAAAAGCACTTTGGAACAGACTCTGAAATCTGGGTTACCATCATTTAATTTCTTTATCCTGGTATAAATTGTGTATTCTTCATATTTGTACTGGACTTTGAAATTTTCAAAGAATTAAACCATATATTATCTCATCTGACATAATCTTCACAAAAGTCTTTCTAGGTTGGCAGGTAGTTTTATTGTTTCCCTTTTACAGGTGATATAACTGAATTTCATGTCTCTTAATTTATAAGTAACATAACTTGGATCAGAGCCAAGACTTTTGATTGCTCTTCCAAAGCACAATTACATAACACAATATTGTTCATTAGTGATTGGTATTTAGCAAATCAAGTGAACAAGAAAACTTTATGTCTTTGTACATCTCAATGCACTGAAATATTCACTTCTGTAATACTTAGCATTTAAAGGAGACATGTATGCATATTGTAAAATCATAATTCATTTTAATGAAAATCTGATTTTAATGAAAATGCGTAACTTTGTGCATGTCAATTTTAGTCTATGAAGGTTTACTTATTTTAATGGCAATGGATACTGTGGCTCTTAAAGAGTAACTGAAAATTAGTTCATTTCATTGTTATTAATTATTGCTGAACTAAATGGTCTGTTAGCTCCTCCTACATACAAATACCCCTGAAAAGGCTGCTTTTAATTTGTTTGTGGTATTTTTTAAGTAAATATGTAGAGATGGTATGAGTGTTCCTATTATTCTGTAAGGATTTATTGTGCTTGTTAATGGCCAAACACACCTGAAATTAAGTATTTTATATACTGAAGCTTAGCTTTATAAATTTTTACAGCTACCGTCTGAAGGGTGATCTTCAGGAACACAAGATATTTTCTGCTCATCTCTGGTTCTGATTTTTCTTTGCAAAGAGTTTGTTACACCATGTTATTTACTTAAGAGGCAAAGGTTAAGACTTTCCCTCAACAACTTCAAAAAGTTTTTAAAAACACTACATATTTTTTTCTCATTCTTATTAATTTCTTGGCATCCTATAAATAAGGCAATGCTAGTGTTCTGTTTTGGGAGCTTCACTCACTTTCAAAATGTGTTCTTTAACTCTTCCTTCTCCAAAATAGCTCCATACTAGATATTTTCAGCCTATGAAACATTAGCATTTATCTCCCTTTCTCTTAGAACAGTTTGAGGCATTTAAATCCCATGCACATCAATCTTAGTATTTTTGTCAACTGATAAAATTGAGCCATGTAAGGGATACAGAAAACAAGATGGAATCAGGTTTAGGCTTGCCTGTGACATAAGACAAGGGATTTTGGGTTTATAGGTTTTAGGAAGTATTAAACACTGCTAAAAAAAGGAGATCTCAGGGGCAGCTAGGAGGCGCAGTAGATAGAGTGCTAGCCTACAGTTAGGAGGACCTGAGTTCAAATCCAGCCTCAGACACTTGACACTTACTAGCTGTGTGACCCTGGGCAAGTCACTTAACCCCAATTGCTTCACCAAAAAA
This sequence comes from Vombatus ursinus, assembly GCF_900497805.2. Taxonomy (NCBI): domain Eukaryota; kingdom Metazoa; phylum Chordata; class Mammalia; order Diprotodontia; family Vombatidae; genus Vombatus; species Vombatus ursinus. The sequence goes on from NW_020954590.1 coordinate 21,923,043, forward strand.
AAAAATGGAGATCTCACAGTCAATACTAGGTGATAATGAAAAGTGGGTAGGTTGATTTTCTTCTTTTCCCACATTAAAGTCTTCTCTAAGTTTACTTTTACATCTTCTCCATCTAGGCTTTTGTTAGTCCAGGGAGCTCATTCTAGATGATTTTCCCTCTCAATGATGAGTCGATGCCCTTCTAAGCTTTTAATTATATAACTTATAGAAAAAGCATAACATCTTGGCACGTCTTGATGGTCCCACTATATACTGGTTTAGTCAGAATACAGATGAAAAGAAGGTTTCAAAACACTTACATTTGGAGTGAGAGAAGGCCTTGGCTGGTTTTCTTGTTGGAATAGGGAGGAATTACAAATGTGGATGTTATGAATGAGGTTAGTTAAAGCTCACTAGCCAAAATTGATGATTAATATTTAGAAAAGTTCCCTGTGCAGGATTACCTTCACTTCTTAAAGCTCTATAAGGAAACAATAGGTCTTGACCTATTTACACAGAAGGCATTCATAAAGATCTCTGGAATGTAAAAAAAAAATTAACTAAATAAGTCTTTATGTGTCTAATTTAAATCCATACCTAATTCCTCTAGGTATTTTATGTGATGATAGGACTTAGTTTCCTTATTTTCATGAAGAGAATAAGCTGCATCATATATTAGATAGAGAATTAGCATTGGAAATCAGAAAATCCTTACTTCAAGTTCTGCTTCCATTATATAGTGAGTGTGTGACTTTGAGAAAGGTAGTTAACCTCTCACTATTCTAGGCAACTCCCTAGAACTATGAGGTTTTAGAAATAATATTCACCTGCATTTGTTGAAAGAGTTTCTTCATCTGGGAGATGCCTACGCCAAAAAAAATCAGAGGTCCAATTTTGTTCTGATGGACTGAATCCTTCTCTTTAAGGACTTTACTAAGATAGATTTAAGTAGTCATTCCTAACTCATTATTTCTGAGAGTGATAGCCCTCATTCAGAGATAAAATGGGTTATAGATTGCATTAATTAACATGAATATGAAGTGATATCTACATAATGAAAACTTTGTAGGTAATATACTTATTTTAAGACAAGTTAAGGGTGTTTTGCTTGAACAGTAAGATAAACTAATAAAATTTCCACTTACACCAAATTTAAATAAAAACACATTAAAGGTATAAAAGATATGTCTATTGGAAAACAGTCAGCACTCCACATTTTTCTTCCCAGTTTAGTGACTTGAAATACAAATGGAATTTATAGTATTTCAAATAATATGTGAATGTTATAAATCTGGTATCAGTCAATTCTATCTGAGGTTGTAAGACAAGCAAGACTCTGCAAATAAAAGTTAACATGAGTATAATATTTCATTTGGCTTGAGATGGATAAGAAAACTTATTAATAGTAGTACAGAGAAGGCAGAATTATTCACCCTCTATTTTATTTTGTTTTATTTCAAGGAAAAAAGGATCTTTATACTAGGCAGGACAGGACAACAATAACAAGCAAAACAGATCATTCAAACCCAAGATAAGTGACATGGCAAGAGTATAACAATATGCTGTCAATGAGTTGAACTCACCTGGTCCAGATGAACCATATTCCAAGGTATGATATTTAACTTTATTGATTTTTTAAATTAATATTTTATTTTCTCCCAATTACATGTCAAAACAATGTTTAATATTCTTTGTTGTTGTTATTTTTAAGTTTTCAGTTCTGCATTCTATCCCTCTCTCTCTCCCCTCATTCCTCCCTGAGATGGTAAGTAATTTGATATAGGTTATAATGTGCAATCATGTAAAACATTTTCATATTAGTCATTTTGTATAAGAAGACTCAAACCAAAAAAAAAGAAAAAAAGAAAGTGAAAATACTATTCTTCAGTCTGTATTCAGATAACATCAGCTCTTTCTCTGAAAGTGGATAGCATTTTTCATCATGAATCCTTTGGGATTATCTTGAAGCATTGTATCGCTGAGAAGAACTAAGTCATTCATAGTTCATCATACAATATTGCTGTTACTGTGTACAATGTTCTCCTGGTTTTGTTAATTTCACTTTGTATGAGTTCATGTAAGCCTTTCCAGGTTTTTCTGAAATCATCTTGCTTGTCATTTCTTATAGCACAATAATACTCCATTACAATTATATACCACAACTTGTTCAGCCATTCCCCAATTGATAGGCATCTCCTCAGTCTCTATAGGAACTGCTATAAATATTTTTGTACAAATAGGTTCTTTTCTCTTTAAAAAAATCTCTTTGTGACACAGACCTAGCAGAATCCAAGGGTATGCACAGTTTTATAGCCTTTGGGAAAAATTTCACACTGCTCTCCAGAATGGTGGGGTCAGTTCACAACTCTACTAAAAGTGTATCAGTATCACAGTTTTCACACATCTCTTCCAACACTTATCATTTTCCTTTTTTGTCATATTAGCCAATAAAATAGAGGTCAGGCGTACCTCAGAGTTGTTTTAATTTGCATTTTTCTAATCAATAATGATTCAGAGCATTTTTTCATGACTATAGATAGCTTTGATTTCTTTATCTGAAAACTGACTGTTCATATCCTTTGACTATTTGTTAATTGGGGAAGGACTTATATTCTTATAAATTTAATTCAGTTTTCTATATATTTGAGAAATGAGGCCTTTATCAGAGATAGTTGCTGCAAATTTCTCCTGCCCCCCAGTTTTCTGATCTCCTAATTTTGGTTGCATTAATTTTGTTTGTGCAAAAAAAATTTATACAATCAAAATTATTTTACATTTCATTACATTATCTATATCTTATTTGGTCCTAAATTATTCCCTTATTCATAGATCTAACAGGTAAACTATCCCATGCTCTTCTAATTTGCTTATAGTATCACCCTGTGTATATAAATCATGTACCCATTTTGAACTTATCTTGGTATATGGTGTTAAATGTTGGTCTATACCTGGTTTCTGCCATACTGTTTTCCAATTCTTTTTTGTCAAATTATGAGTTTTTGTACCCAAAGCTTTGAGTTTGTCAAACACTAGATTACCATGGTTATTTATCACAATGTGTTGTATACCTAATCTATTCCACTGATCCACTGCTCTATTTCTTAGGCAGTGCTATGTTGTTTTGATAATTACCACTTTATGATAAAATTTGAGATCTGGTATGGCTAGACCACCTTCCTTCACATTTTTTTGGGGAATTTAATCAGTGACAATTAATTGGCACAGTGGACAGAGCACTGGGTTTAAAATTAGGAAGACCTGAATTCAAATCTTGCCTCAGACACCTAGTAGATGAATGACCCTAGGAAAATCCTTTAATTTCTTTCTGCTTCAGCTTCCTCAACTATAAAATGGAGACAAAAATAGCAGCTACATCTCAGAGTTGTTGTAAGAATAAAGTGAAATAATACTTGTCTAGCGCTTTGCATTAACTATTAATTATTCAACCATTTATATCCTAGTTCTTGCACCCTTTAATTTCTTTCTTTCTTATATATTTTCAGTTTTAAGCTATTCCTCATGGCTTCTAAGCACTCAGAAGGATCATTTCAAATTTATCAAAAATCCAATACCAGTTTATTGTTATGACTACGATATTACAATATAGGTCAAATATGATAATAGTAGTAATAGTACTAGCACTAGAAGTTACAATATTAATAATAATAGCATTAATTGGCATTAAATGGCACTTTAAAGTCTGTGAAGTACTTTTAAATACATTATTTCTTTTAAACTCCAATAAGCCTACAAAGCAGATACTACAATTATTATCATGCCCATGTTGTAGATGAGAAAAAAAAATTCAGAGTTAAAGTAAATTGTCCAAAGTCAAACTGCTGTAAATGTCAGAATTATCCAAATTTGGGTCTTCTTGATTCCATGTCTAATTATTCCCTACATCACACTGCATTTTCAACAACAAAGGCAAGACACAGAATTTAGCAATCCCAATTTCCCTTTAATAACTAATTATGGGCTGGCTTCCTTTGAATTCATTTAAGTCTTTTTAAATTTTTTTTAATAATTTTAGCTCATTCTATCTCTTATTGTATTGATTTCCATAAATTTATGATCCACTACGTGGGATAATTTATTAATTTCTATTCCAATAGCTCCCTGTATTATAGAGGTGTCCTGAAATCCTGAAGGGAAGGGGAAGGAAAAGAGAACAAGCATTTATTAAGTTCCTATAATATGCCAGACATTGTGCTAAGTGTTTTACAAATATTATCTTATTCTATCCTCACAAGAGCCTTGTGAGGTAGGCATTATTATTGTAACCATGTTACAGTTGAGAAAACCGAGGTAGAGAGAGATTAATTGACTTTTCTAGGGTCACATTGCTATCAAGATTTTGAGGAAGGATTTGAACTCACCTACCTAATGCTAGGCCCTAACTTTTATAACAACTTTTCTGTCATCAAAGTGGTTTTCCTTTATTTTAACATTCTGGAATTTGGTGAATAAATCTAAGCTTACCTTACCTGTACCATTTATCCTTCCTTTTCACAGCTTTTTTAAACTTATTCATCTTGTTATTTTTTTCTTTCCCAATTGAAGAGCATTATTTTTAAGTTTGTTCTCAATAAATGAGTCACTTGTTTGAGTCTGACTTCATTCTAGAGAAATAAAAGTGAATATTACATAATATTTAGAGAGCCCTTTTCTCAAAGAAAGGTCTTTTTGGAAAACATGATTTCATGAGTTCTAAAGATTTCAATTGCTTATGTAAATTGCAGAAAGGTATTTATGAGTTATTCTTTGTCAGTGTGTCTTTGTGTGTTTATATATAAACAATTCAAGGTTGAAAAAAATTACCTAGACTTTTGTGATGTCTATTACTAATTTCACCATTAAGGTCATAAAATAGTGATTTGATTAAACAAGAAAGAGAACTTATAAATATATAGAGAGACTGTTAGGTAGCAGAGTGCTGATATGTAGGGTTGTAAAGACCATAAAATTTGAGAGAAAGAACATATGTTTAAGGAAAGGACAAGTTGAGTGGGAAATCCTATCCACTTGGAAGTGGATTCATATTATAATCGTTAAAATTTACAACTCTATCCTATTTTTCTTTGGCTTGGTATATAAACTATAAACATGTAATATCTTGAGAGGTTACTTACCATTTTTTGAAGTTAGCTGCACAGTTTGAAGGCAAGCTATATATTAGCTGCATAGTTTTAAGGCAATATATACATACATATATGCACATGTTTATCTCATTATATATACACACACATATATATGTAATGTGTGCATGTACATATGCATATACCCATACATTAACAAATTACATGTGAGAATATGCATATATTAATAATGATTTTATCTTTTATATAATAATGGTTATGTGTTATTAATAATGATTATATTAATGATGATTATATATTAATAATGATATATATAATGATTATATACATATTATATATATGCAACATGTACTACTGCAGGGCAATGAGTTAGATCTAGAAGTAAATGGAAGGAAAAGAGTTTTTTTCTATTGTCCTGGGGAAAGTGTACATAATTTTAATGGACCCAAGCTGCTACTTCACACAGAAGTTTGTTGTTGTTGTTGTTTTTTTCACTACTAATATCTTCCTCCAAGTGATGGTATAGGATTGTGAATCTTAGAATACCACCATGGCCAAAGAATCAAAGGTACAGGTGAAACAAATATCAATAGAGAAATGTAGTGTATACAATTAGTATTCTTTAAATTTTCCATTGATCAACCATGTCCAAAAAATGGGAGACAAGATATGACTGGAAATGTATCATTAGAAAGAGAGAACATAACCGTTTACATTGTTGCATGAAAAGATGATATTTATAACTCACGAGACCTTTGTCAGTGTTAGGGTAGTTAGAGGGAAAAATTATATGTATGTAGATAGATAGATAGATACAGGGCATAGGGTGAGTTGAAGATGAAGGGGTGATATCTAGAGAATAAAATTAAGGGATGAGAGAGGATTATACTGGGAGGAGGAGAAAGGGAGAGGTAGAATGCGATAAATTATCTCACAGAAAACAGACAAGAAAAGGCTTTTACAGTGGAGGGGAAATGGGGGAAGGTGAGAGGGAATGAGTGAATTGTATTCTCATAGGATTTGGCTTAAGGAGGGAATAACATACACACTCAATTGGGTATGGAAATTTATCTTACCCTACAGGAAAACAGGGGGGAAGGGGATAAGAGAGCAGGGGGATGATAGAGGGGATGGCAGATTGGTGGAAGGGGTAATCAGAAGCAAACACTTCTGAGGAGGGACAGAGTCAAAAGAGAGAAAAGAATAAATGGGGGATAGGATAGGATTAAGGGAAATACAGTTAGTTTTTCACAACTTGACTACTTTGGAAGTGTTTTGCATAACTGCACATGTATAACCTGTATCAAGTTGCTTGCCTTTTCAATGAGAGTGGGTGGAGAGAGAGCAAGGGAGGAAATTTGGAACCCAAAGTTTTAAAAACACCTGTTAAAAAAAGATTGTTTTCATATGCACCTGGGAAATAAGAAATACAGGAAATGGGATATGGAAATCTATCCTGCCCTACAGGAAAACAGAAGGGGAAGGGGATAAGGGAAGGGGAGGAGAGATAGAAGGGAGGGCACATTAGGGTAAGGGGTATTCAGAATGCATGCCATCTTGGGGTTGGGGGAGGGATGAGATGGGGAGAAAATTTGGAACTTGAAATCTTGTGGAAGTGAATGTTAAAAACTAAAAATAAATAAATTTTAAAAAAGAGAGAGAACATCTTAGACATGTAGTGAGGGTGAGGGATAACAGATGTCCAAAATGAGAGAGTGAGAGTGAGAGTAGTGCCCAACGCAATACTGGTCACTCTCTCCCCTAGAATAATCAAACTCCAGTGGCAAGACAAAGTCAAGATAACTAGCAATGGCCCAGGATGCAGTGGGTGACCTGGCCTTTTTAAACTAAGGTCTTTTCCAGGTCTCAGTTTGTCTGAGGCAACACTCATTCAGTGATTAAAGGCTAGGGAAGAGGAAGAACAACAAGAAGAAGAAATAACAGTATTGCCCAACTCCAACTGGCAGGTTGGATCCCCAGAGGGTAGCTACTACTACTCACAGATTGCTATTTGTCCTTTGTTCTTGAAGAGGATCAATGATGTCAGGAAGGTGATGTCTAGACTTGCAAGTAAATTGGATTTAAGTGAAGCAGAGCTGTACAAAGTCATCGGCCTCACCCTCTCCTCCAGATTCATTGAGTCCAGTGGCAAGACAAAAGTCAAGACCACTGGTGATGGCCCTGCAATTCTGTCCTAGAATTAAACAGAAGGAGGTAAGAAGGCTAGATATAATTTTAGAAATCTCATAGTGCATTCCATGCTCTTCAGTTGTTTCCTGATACAAAAACTCATTCGGTTTAATCAAGCAATTTCCTTGTGATGCTATTTGAATTCAAATCAAAGAATACCGTGTTATTTGCAGAATTAAAATTATGGGAAACTTTAACAGGTATGGAGAGAAGTATGATGGTCATAAGTAGTCTGCACATTGCTAATGAAGACTTGCCACAAGAAACAGACAAAATTTCATCCCAGAAACCTACTATCAGCAAAGGAGATTGGCTGGTGATACAAGAAGAGTGAGGGAGAACAGGACAGCTTAAGTGCTGCTCTGACAACCACAAAATGTTACAAGTCCTAGAGGAATGACGTTAGTATATTGAGTAGACATTTTATACAGGGCTTATGAGAAATCATGAGAAACAATTACACAGGATGAGAAAGTAAAAAATAAGTTGCAATTTACAGTAAAAACAAAAACAAAACAAAACATGATCTCTAGAATCAGAAGACCAGAGTTCAAATTTCACCTCTGCCATTTTCTCCCTGTGTGACCTTTGGCAAGATACTTAAACCTTTCTGGCCCTCAATTGCACAGTGTAAAATTAGAGGATTAGACCAATTAATTGCCTTTGAGGTCTTTTCTACCTTTGATTTGTAATCCTCTGCATGATAGAGTATCTGAAATGATGGATTTTTAAGTATAAAAATTATTGGAGTGATAAAATAGATAACAGATCTGTTTCTATTGATTATTAAAATGAAATTAGAACACTGTGCAAGGTCTTACGAAAAAATGGACAGGACGTCATAATGTTCCTCAGCATATTTTTTAAAAATTCTAGACCATACGGAATAGAGGAGGGGGTGCCTCTGGCTGCCCAGGGCTACGAAGGGGGTGGGCAAGGAGACTGGTCCATCCAGTACTACTGGAATCAACACCCTCGAGCTGCCAGGTCAAGAGTGGTTGGCGCCAGAGGGCAGCGACGCGGACTAGGAGGATTAGGGGACCAGTTGGGGGACCCGGCGAAGGAGACGCTAGAGCTCTGATGCGGAAGGCGACAGTCGCAGTCCGGATTCTGGATGGCGGTGACCGTGGTTCCCTCCCCTCCCACTCCAATCCTTGACCCCTCCTCTGTCTCCTGCGCTGGTTTGGGGTGGGGGGAGTCCCTCTCTTCCACCCCTCCTCCCTGTCCTTTTCCTCCCCCTTCTGTCACCTTCCATCCCCTCTTCCTCTCCTCCCTGCTTCCTCCCTCCTGTTCTTCCCTCTTTCCCTCTCCTCCTTCTCTCCCTTTCACCTCCCCCGCCCTCTCTTCTTTCCCTCTGTCTTTCTCTCTCTTCTTCTCCTCTCTCCCCTTCCTTCACCTCTCCTTTCCATCCTTTTCCCTCCCCCTCCCTCCCTTACCTTTCTCCTCCCTCTTGCCTCCCCCCTTCTCTTCCCCCATTCCTTTCTCTCTCCCTTCCTCCCTCCTCTCCCTTTCCCCTCTTCCATCTCCTCTTCCTCTTTCTCTTCCCCTTTCCTCTCCCCTCCTCCCTTTCCTTCCCCTCCCTTTCTACTTCCCCTCCTTCCCTTCTCTCATCCCTCCTCCTCTTCTAGTGCACCATGCGCAGGTTCAGTTCCCAGAGGAAGATGGCAACAGCAGAGGAATAGAAATAATGATGGGCAGGTGAAGATTGGCCACTACATCCTAGGGGATGCTCTGGGTGTCAGTACCTTTGGCAAAGTGAAGGTTGGCAAGCATGAGTTGACTGGGCACAAAACTGCTGTGAAGATGTTAAATCAACAGAAAATTTGAAGCATTTGTGTGGTAGTGAAAAATTCACAGAGAAATTCAAAACTTCAAGCTTTTCAGACATCCTCATATCATTAAGCTGGACCAGGTCATTAGAACACCAGCTGACATTTTCATGTGATTGAATATGTCTCTGGGGAAGAGCTATTTGATTATATCTGTAAAAACAGAAGGCTGGATGAGAATCAGCATTTATTTCAACAAATCCTTTCTAATGTGGATTATTGTCACAGGCACATGGTTGTCCATAGAGACTTAAAAGCTAAAAATGGACTGTTTGATGCATACATGAATGTGAAGATAGTTGATTTTCGTCTTTCAAAAATGATGTCAGATGGTGAATTTTTAAGAACAAGCTTTGGCTCTCCCAACTATGGTGCACCATAAGTAATTTCAGGAAAGTTGTATGCAGGTTCAGAAGTAGATATTTGAAGCAATGGTGTTATTCTCTATGCTTTGTTATGTGGCACCCTTCCATTTGATTAAGATCATGAGCCAACCTTGCCCAGAATCACACAGCTGGGAAGTATTATGTGTCTGAAGCCGGATTTGAACTCAAGTCCTTCTGACTCCAGGTCCAGTATTCTATCCACTGAGCCACCTAGCTGCCCCACCAACCTTTTTTAAGAAGATATGTGATGGGATCTTTTATACACCTCAGTGCTTGAATCCTTCTGTGATTAACCTTTTGAAACGTACGCTCAAGGTGGACCCCATGAAGAAAGCCACAATCAAAGACATCAGGAAACTTGTGTGGTTTAAACAAGATCTTCCAAAATATCTCTTTCCTGAGTATCCATAAATGATGATGAAGCCTTAAAGGAAGTAAGTGAAAAATTTGAATGTACGGAAGAGGTACTCAGCTGTCTGTATAGCAGAAAACATAAGGACCCTTTGGCAGTTGCTTATCACTTCATAATAGATAATGGAGAATAATGAATGAGGCCAAAAATTTCTACTTGGCTACAAACCCACCAGATTCCTTCTTAGATGATCACCATTTCTCTTACCCACATCCTAAAAGAGTGCCATTCTTGGTTGCTGAAACACCAGAATCACACCATACACTGAATGTGTAACCCCAAAAGTCCAAACATCAGGGTGTGAGGAGGGCAAAATGGCAATTGGGAAATCAAAGCCAAGTAGACCAAATGAAATCATGGTAGGAGTTTGTCACTCAATTAAACAGCTGGATTCTGAAGGGAAGGTTGTAAACTCATATTATCTGTGTATTTGAAGGAAGAATCCAAGGACAAGCACATACTCAAAAATGAGTCTACAATTATATGAGGTGGACAGTAGAACTTACTTACTGGATTTCCAAAGCATTGATGATGAAATTGCTGAAGCCAAATCTGGCAGTACTGCTCCACAAAGATTGGGTTCTGTGAGCAATTATCGATCTTGCCAAAAGAGTGATTCAGATGCTTAAGCCCAAGAAATGTTTCCCTTACCTCATCAGTGAGTTCACCAGATTCTTCTAAGGTTGACAACCCCAAGGTCAAGAACTCACACAATAGAGTTTTTTGAGATGTGTGCAAATCTTATTAAAATTCTTGCATGGTAAAAAAATAAATTCTGGATCTTATAGACAATGCAATAATTTGAGGCAATGAAGTGACTGGAATAAGTGTGTGTAAAGAATAAATATAAGCTCTTGAGTTTCCAAGATTCAAAACAAGGACTATAGAAATGTGCAGATATTGTTTGGGGAAATATATACATCTAAATAGGAGGGGGAAGAGGCATTTTGAATCATTTTTTGAAACTTCACATTACGTGATCCAAATAAATATCTTTCCAGTAAACCAACTCCAGGTGGGGGATGGGGTCAGGAGTGGGGTGGGGTAGGAGAACCTTTTTTTTTTTAATGTGGCAAATTCTGAATATGTTTTAGTTTCAGGTTGGCATTTGAAATTTGTATTTTTTTCATCAATACACTTATAATTATTTTTCGTTGTTAGTTTAAAGGCTGGAGCAGCAAGGGAACAAAAAAAAATAAAGACATTAAAGGAATGTATCAACATCCCTTGCACAGTGACAAGTCCCTTGGTTTTACTCACCAAAATTTCCCACAACCAGCCTCTGTCTTTTGGGAGAGAAGCTCCTGTTATGCCCCCTTATCTTCTCCTCTTGGACTTTTCCTGAATTATAGCCTTCTACCTAGGCTGAACCTGATTTTTTTTTCTTCATCCCTTTTTCTGTCTTAGTTCATGCCGCAATAGCAACTAGGTTAGAGAAGGTTTTGATTTTGACCACAGATATTGTAAAGAGGACAGACATTCAGACTTGTACAGTGGAAAAGGTTCTGACAACAGAGGATATGAGTTCAAATCTCACCTTTGACACTCGCCACCTTTGTGACCTTGGACAAAGCATGTAAACCACCTGAACCTCAATTTCCTCATATATAAGATGAGGCAATTGGATGAAATAATCTGTGAGTTCCCCTCTAGTTCTAGAATTATGATCAGACGATCTTGAGTGACTCCAGCCACAGAAATCCAGCTTTAGAAACCAGACACATGGAGGGATATTGAGGATGAAAGAAAAGTAACCTTTAACCCAGTGTTCACCTGGATTTCTCCTGATTGTTGCATGTCATTCCTAGTAGGTATTAGTACAATTTGTTATAAATATGAGGATTTGAGATACAAGCATACGTACACACACGCGTGCACATACACACACACACACACACACACACAAACACACACGCACATATACCAGAGCATCCTGGAAGGAAGTACTAGTCCACAAAACAGTGAGGATCTTCTCTTCTACTGGCAACTATTTCTGTAGGACCTATAACATGGCCCATCTCTTTTCAAAAACCACAGCTACTAAAAACCTGGAGAAGAAAGTCCTCAACACCAAATTCCTTGGAACTGTCAGATGGTTCAGTGTCAGAAATAAGCATGGCTGAATTAACAAAAAAGACAAGCAAAAACCATCCATTCTGCCCCTGTAATCTTAGTCAACAAGCATTTTTTAGAAACATATTATGTGGAGAGCAATTTGGAACTATGCCCAAAGGGCTATAAAAATGTGCATACCCTTTGACCCAGCAATAGCACTTCTAGGGCTATATCCCAAAGAGATCACACAGATGGGAAAAGGACTTACATGTACAAAAATATTCATAGCACCTCTTTTTGTGGTGGCAAAGAATTGGAAATTGAGAGGATGCCCATCAGTCGGGGAATGACTGATCAAGGTGTGGTATATGAATGTGATGGAATACTATTGTGCTATAAGAAATGATGAACAGGCTGACTTCAGAAAATCCTGGAAAGACTTGTATGGTCTGATGCTGAGTGAAGTGAGCAGAATCAGAGAATGTTGTACACAATAACAGCCACATTGTGTGATGACTAATATTGATAAACTTAACCCTTCCTGGCAATACAAGGATCTACAACATCTCCAGAGGCCTTGTGATGGAAAATGCTATCCACACCCAAAGAAAGAACTAGGGAAGTCGAATTGTTATTTTTTTCTCTTCTGTTGAGTTTTGTTTCCTCTTTCTGATGGTTCCTCCTATTGATTTTAATTTCGACTTACAACATCACTAATGTGAAAATATGTTTAATAGGAATGTAAATGTATAGCCTATATCAGATTGTGTGCCATCTTGGGGAGGGTGGGGGGGAGGAAGGTGGGGAAAAATTTTAAACTCAAAAGCATATGGAAGTGATTATTGATAAATCAAAAAAAAATCTATAAAAAAATAAAGAAAAAAGATTAGAGTGTGTCTCCTAGACACCAGAAATTCAGGACCCCTAGGTCATGGGTTATTTAATTATTATAACAAAAATTCATGTTCAACTTTCCATTGATTTATCATCAAACTATTTTTAAGGATTTACATTTACCCAAATGCAAAAGGAGGAAGGAGAATTAAAAATAGAAAAATGAAAAAGCTCATGAGCTTGCTAAAAAACCGGCCTGCCTTTGAGCTGAGAAAGTCGTGAGACAACTTGAACAGGAAAATTTTGATCATTTTCATTCTGAATTTGACATCTTCTAAATGTGATCCTATTTTTTCTTCTTGCTAGAAGCATTATTTTTGGTCCTAGAGGGTTCTCCTAAAAGATTTATCAAGCATGACAAGGCATCTCAAAGCGAAAGCTTCCTTGTGATTATAAACAATGTTTATGCACATGAAAACACATTAAGCAATAACTATTGGTTAAAATTTTGTCCAGTGTAGAGACCCTTAATGAGAAGGGCAAACATGAAATTCTGTTGAAACATCACATCTGAAATAAGTATCTTCTTATCTTTTTAATACTTGGTCTATCTTGTCATTAAAATGATTTAAAAAGCATGGTTAACTAGGATTTTTTTTCTTAATTTACCAATGTCTCTGTACTTGTTAAATGAAAATAAACTTCACTTAAAACTATAAATTAAAAAAAAAAGAAACATATTATGTGCCAGGCCCTTGGCTAACTACCAAAGGAATATGTAAATATTGTTCAGGGAAATAAATTGGAGGGGATAAAGACATTATGAAACATTTTTTAACATACTTGTATGTATATGATATATATGTATGTGTGTGTGTGTGTATATATATATGTATATATATATATGTGTGTGTGTGTGTGTGTGTGTGTGTTGATGATGAGGGACTAGAACTCAGGAGAGAGAGTAGGACTGGAAATATTGATTGGGGAATCATCCGCATAGAAGTAATATTTTTAGCCACAGGAGCTGATGAGCTAACCAAGAGAGATAGTATATAGGAAAATTGTCCCTTTGGCAGGTGGTTTATGTGATTGACAGTAGACAAAGGGACAAAAGATTCAAGTGAAGAAGATAATGGATAGTTGAACTGATTCACTAATTGGTCAAGATAGGGAGTGGCAAATAGCAAAGAACAGAATTATGGGTAATGGGGGCAGCTAGGTGACACAGTGGATAGAGCACAGGTCCTGAAATCAGGAAGTTCAAATCCGGCCTCAGACCAAACACTTGACACTTACTAGCTGTGTGACCATGGACAAGTCACTTAACTCCAATTGCCTAAAAAATAAAAGAATTATGGGTAACGAAACAGAGAAAGATGGAATGATAAAAGATTATTATCAAGTAAAGAATTTTTGGAGAATCTAACTTTTTGCCTTATCTACCCCATTCAAATGTGAGCTCCTTGAAAGCAAAAACACATGATCAATGATTCATTGATTCATTGATTCAAGTCAAACCAAGAAGTCCAGAGCAAGAATAGTTTTGGCAGCGAAATAATTAGTTTAATGTACCTTTAGTCACCTTTTTAGGACACTAAGTTTTTCATACATGTAAGCCTAAAGTATACATTTGAAGTGTATCATTATGTGAGTATTTTTGTCTGATTCTGGTGTTTCATCAGCATTAGAAATTCCCAATTTTTGCAACTCCTTCCACTGATCTAGATAGATAAATCATAAGTATTATTTGTCCTAAACTATATGTACTTATTGATAAATTTTGTGGCCTATTCATACAAACGCATATTATAATCAGGAAAATTGGCTTTCTTCATAATACATATATATTAGACATAATTATCTATCTATATATGTAATTGTATATGTGCATATATATCAATATCTATGTGCATATGATACACACAGGCATAGGCAACTGCTTATTCTACACTCCCTTACTGAAGCTCTACCTTATGGATTTAAAATGAACAATAAAAATTTAGACCTGGACAACTATGATTTTGGGAAGTAAATTAAAAATTCAACACACACTTATTTAGCACCTACTAGGTGCAAAGCGTTATGCATAGTACTAACATAATTACTGGTCTAGACCTGTGATTTCACTTGTATAAAATAAAAACTAATTCCATGAGTGCAAATTGGCACCTCTAAAGCCTTAAGAGTTTGCCTGGAAGACTGAGAGACTCAGTGAGTTGCCCAGGATCACAGATTATGCATCAGAGGCAAGATGGAAAGCCATATCTTCTACCCATTATGTCTCCCTGCCTCTAAAGTCATCCTAAAGAAATGATTGTTAGCAATTAATTGTTAACTAAATTAACATTTTAGACTTTTCTATTAAATTAGAATGCTAATTCTAGTTACCTCCAGAGAATTGAAATAGTGTTAATTGTAATTTAGGCCCCGTAATTTTGCCAGATTAAAGATGTCATCTTCATTATAGGCTATTTCATTGAAATGGATACACTAGAAATCACTATGTTCATGGGAAATAGGACTTAACCTATGCTCTATTACTATTGTGGGGCACTTTATAATGGAAATAATTGTTATTAATAATAATTAAGGATAATAGTAGCTTGAATATATATGTATATAGCTTTTTTAAAATATGTGAAGCACTTTACAATTATCTCATTTTATCCTTTGGTAGTTAGATGCTATTATCCTCCCCCCCATTTACATAGGAGGAAACAGGGTCACACAGCTAGTAAAGATCTTAAGGCTAAATTGAAGTCAAGTCTTCCTGACTCCAAGTCCAGAATGCTATTCATTTTGCCACCTATCTCCCTATTACTTGCAGAAATAAGGAAATTCTTTTAGCTACAGATATTTACTCAATAGTTATTTATTAACTATTCAACAACATTAATTTGACAAATATTATTAAATTGTGTAGTGCACTATGATAGTACATTGAAGGTTCAAATATTGATGCCACACTGACCCTGTTCTGAAGGAGTTTGAAATATGAAGAGGGAAAAAGACATGTTTAGGGAGGTCATCAGGGGTAAAATGTTGAATGATAGAATCAAGATTCAAAAAAAATATGGACATATGAAGAAGATAGGACAAATCCAGTAAGATGGAAGTTTTATAAGGACAAACAACAAAGCACTGTGGTTTTTTGGGTCAAATTCTCCTTTATAAAATGGGAAATATGTGACTTGAAAGAGTATGGTGAAAAATATCTGGGGATTTATTGAACTGAATTAGATTCAACTGAATTGAAGTGAGAGTAAGCTCAATATGAATTGGTTTTGTGACATTGTAGCCAAAAAATCAAAAAGGCAAACACAATGTCAGGTCTCCTTATTAGAGGCATAGTGCCCAGAACAAGAGAGGTGATAGTTCCACTTACTTTGCCCTGGTAAGATCACATCAGGAGTACTGGGAGCAATTTTGGGTATTGTATTTTAAGAGGGCCACCAACAGAGTACAGTTCATGTAGAATACTGTGACCATATTGGTGAAGGGCCAAAAGACCACGTCATGTAAGCATACATTGAAGAAACTAAGGATGTTTAGTTTAAAGAAGAGAAATCTTGTGAGCAGGGGGAGACATGGAACACTGTAGTAGGGGGAGACATGGTACATAGTAGGAGATTGGAATTGGAGAATTGTCATATGAATGATTAGACTCTCTTACTTAAATCCAAAAGGCAGAAGGGATAGAACTGGCAGAGGGACAGATTTTGGCTGGGTATGAGAGAAAATTTCTAAAGTGCAAGAAATTATGTTGGGTAGAGTTATACATGGAAAGTACTTTAAAAGCTATTGAATCTTACTTCTCATTTGAAAATAAGGCACTTCTCCCTCCTCTCTCCTCTCTCTCTCTCTCTCTCTCTCTCTCTCTCTCTCTCTCTCTTTTTCTCTCTCACATACACACACATGCAGACACACATGACTAGCACCCCAATTCCATTTAACCATTTAACATCAGATTAGTTTTTACAAAGGAATATTCACTTCAAAGGTATCATAAAAACAAATGTGCATTTTTTAAATTTTATTTTTAATTTATGGAATAAAACAAAAATTTTGATAAATAGCACAATAAAAAGATGATTGCCCATGAAACTGCAAATCTACTATGCACAACTTGCTCTTCCTTTCAAATATACACAAAATTATCATGTAAATTTTTTTCTTCCCTTTCCCACCCCTGCCCTAGAGATGGCTCCCATTAGACCTGTGTGTGTGTGTGTGTGTGTGTGTGTGTGTGTGTGTGTATAAAATTATTCCACACATCTATTTATCAATTCTTTCTCTGGATGCAGATAGCATCTTTCTTCACATGTTCTTTATAGTTAATTTGGGTATTTATAATATTAAAAAATATTCACTCAAAGTCATTCTTAAAACAATATTACTTTATTTTCCTCAACACCTCAGACATAATTTCCAATCCCATTCCACTCCACTATCTCAGCTTTGGAGAGATTAGATTCACAGTTTAGTTTGGTTGTTATGTAGCATTAATCCCACCAAGTTAAAGCCAAGATTAGTTGGAATCCCTGGACCCTTATTCCTCAGAGATTCACTTCTGGGCTGGCTGTGACACCTGGCCTGGTTTCCTGAATTACTGCATGATCATGGCTCACATTCACAGGTTGGATTGGAGCTTCTACTGCCTGCTCTTATAATGGAAAAGAACCAACAAAAAGGCCAAAGTTGCAGGGGCTACATGACCTAAGCAGAGAGGAGGGTGTTGAGACCCCACTCAGCCTCTTTCCACTTACTATATAGTCTGAATGAAGGAGTCCTTTACCCTCAGACTAAATACAGCAAAAACCCCACAGGTGGTGAGTCATATCATTTTAAAGACAACCACCATTCCAGCTATGAAGCCAGTAGAGGAAAGGCTGCTCCCAACAAAATGATAGGCCAATGCAGAATGTCCACACATATTCCAGTCTTCTAGTCTTCCATGTCAGTGATGACACCTTATGTGTTCCAGGCTTATGCCAAACCTCTATTAAATATTTAGATGTGTGTGTGTGTGTGTGTGTGTGTGTGTGTGTGTGTGTATAGGGAAAGAGAGAAAGTGAGAAAGAAAAAGGAAAGGAAAGGAGAGAAAGAAAGAAAAAGAAAGAGGAAGGAGGAGAAAGAACAAAAATACACTTAACCAAAAATAAACAAGAAGCAAAAAATATGAAACGAATTTTAGAGAATTAGATGAGAGTCCTCTAATAACTACAGAATGGACACTATGTTTCTCAGCTATGCATGGCACCTTTATATAAATTGATCATTTCTTTGGACCTTAAAAACCTCCCAAACAAATGCAGAAAAGTAGATTATTATACAAATTCTTTACTGATCACAAAGCAATTAAATTTTATTTTTAAAAAGGCCATTGGAAGAAAGTATTAAAAATCAACTGAAGGCTAAATAATTTAATCCTAGAAAATTGATGGGTCAAAGAACAAACCAATAAGATAGCTTTTAAGGCCTTACACAACCAGTCTCCATCTTTTCTAACTTGATTAGATATTATCTCTCCTCCATTCCTCTGTGATTCAACCGAACTTACCTTCAATTCCTTATACATGACATCTCCCATCTTGGTGTCTTTGTCCTGGAATGGTTTTCTTCTACTTCTAGTCTTTTAAGAGCAGCTCAGACATCAAACCTTTTTTTGAGCTCCATCACTGCTAGTGTCCTCCCTCTCCCCCTACCAATCTACCTTGAATTTTACACACGCACACACACACACACACACACACACA